>NC_140954.1:2863911-3193911 GCF_014529385.1 Adiantum capillus-veneris | reverse complement strand
TGACTACATTCCATGTCGAACCATTTCTTCTTGGTGCTACCCTTCTTAGATCTTTTGCAAGACATGTGTTTCACTGAAAAGAATTCCCTTACACAAGAGCAAATTACTTCTTTGAAAACTTTCCACTTGCATTCTAATGTTGGGCTTTCTTGATGCTTTGCCATGCTTAACATTTGGTCCACCATATCAGCATATATAAGTGCTCGTTTGAAGTTTAGACGTAGGTACAAATGATTCACATCATGATTAGAGGCTACATGCTCGGGTCTTTTACCACACTTGAGGTCAATACATAGAATCCTATGATCTGATTCCGGATTTCATTCACCAAGTATAAAGCTTTGTATGCATTCTAGAGTGACTTCCGAAAACAACATATAGTCGATCACACTATCACCATTGTGCTTTCTACATGTAAAGTAATTGGTGCCTTGCCATAAAGATACACCATTTGCAATAAGCATTCCGGTACTATTGCACATATGTAGAAGTGACTTTCCATAGTGATCCAATTCTTTTGCATCATTAGAACTTCGACTATACATGTGTGAGTCATCCATTCTTCTTGAGACATGCGGCATGTCAACTTGTTGTGTGTCATGTTGTAACGTATTTGTACGAGTATTCATGTCTCCAAAGACAATGACTTCACCTTGGTCCTTGTAATGAGCAATGTCTTCCTCTAGTTCAACAAAGGGCTGATCTCTATCCATATCCAAGCGAGCATAAAAGTTGGAGTCATAGTGAGGAATATAGCAACCAACCACAAATATGACTTGACCATTGGGTGGGTTGATTTTTGGCCATAAGTAGCATTTATACTTATCTTCTTTGACAATGGAAACATCTTTCAAAGCCTTTTTGATCATACATGCCACGGCTCCTTGGCCTCTATGTTGCTTTGCATTTTTGGTCCACATCAAAGAATGCACATCATATTTGTCAAATCCAATAATTCGTTGCGCATCATGCTCCCATGTTTCGACAAAAAGTATCACATTGAAGTCATTGGTAAGCTCATCAATGTCAATTCTTGCATTCCATGAATAGCCACGTGTCCCTATTTGTTGGGTGGACTTGCATCCTCCTCAAGTGACTTTTCTTCTAGAGAAGACACCTTGACCTTCTTGGTTCTTTCCTCATATGCTTTGCGACGTACATTTTGTTGCATAAGAGTGCGATCCTCATATACATTACAACCCATTTCTTTGAGGTAGATCCAAATATCGTCAAGGATGATCTTTCTCTTTACCTCATCAGCCATGGTACATACAATAGGTCTTTCCAACTCGATGTGCACCATAAGTCATGATTCCAAACATACCAAAGTGTGTAGCAAAAAACTCTTCAATAGCAACCGCAAGAGATTGGGGTGTTTCCACGCTTTCCTCCTTGATTCCATGGATGATGATGTTCTTTGAGCGTTTTTGCTGTTCTTGCAATTCTTGAGTGTCCACATCCTCTACATTCTTTGCTTGGACAATGGCTTGCGTGATAGGAGATGTAGAAACCACATTATCCTTACATATATCAGCCCATGATTTGAAAGAATTTCTCATCTCACATACATCATGTCGTATTGTGTCTATCGTTTCCTCTTTCAATACATGATCACTCTCAACTTTGCTCAAGCACTCTTTCAACACATTCATGTCCACAAGAGAGCGCTTACATTCTTGAACTTCATTCTCAAGATGCACCAAGCGTGTTGTTTGCATTTCAAGAACCTTCTTGAGGTGCTCATTCTCCACAACAAGAACTCTTAAAGTACCATTCTCCATTGCAAGTGCGTGCAACTCTTCACCTTGCACTTGTTGACGGTTTCTTGTAATGAGATCAAGTAAGCCATGATCATTGCTTTCGTTGTTATAGACAATGTGGCTGGATTAGAATCCAAATTCCTTGGAGATTTTGCATCATTCTCCATGGCGAGTGTGGATTTTTCACCCTTGAGAGTTTTGTCCGACATTGCCTTCAAGTCGGCAACAAAAATGCAAAGTTTTGACTGTTTTTTAGTTTTGAGATGCTGTTACAGCAAAGCCTTCCCATTGCTCAGAAAAATTCTGTCTTTACTTCAATGCGTAGAGGGCTTCATGCTCTTTGGTTGAGGTTAGAGAGAGAGAGAGAGAGAGAGAGAGAGAGAGAGAGAGAGAGAGAGAGAGAGAGAGAGAGAGAGAGAGAGAGAGAGAGAGAGAGAGAGAGAGAGAGAGAGAGAGACTGAATTCAACGTGTTGTCCCCCTGAACTTTAAGATGGTACCACTAGAGAGAGCTGGATATTGCAAAGACGGACCTATCCAGAATATCACAGGATGGGAAACATACTGAGTATGGATGACACTTGATAGACATGGGGACTGCACATGGATTGTCCATCTTGAATGGCCTACAAAGATTTCCTGATGCAAGAGGCTTCACATGTTTTCCATACAGACATGGAGCCATCACGGTAGATTATGTCATGGCACAGCTGAGCCTCATATCTAGTATACAGGATCTCATAGTTGGGCCTAGACCTGTTGGGGTGGCAGTGGATCATGCTATTGTGTCGTTGAACATCTCTTTCCAGTTCAATGTAGGACACATTCCAGGCGTAGCAGCCCCTACTCGCTACACCTTCACGTGGGAGAGGGACTCTGTATACATATATGGGATTCACAGATGCCTATCCGGTGAGGAGCCGGGGCGACCTCTGGAAGATATTACTACTATACTGACACAGACATTACACGATGTTGCAGTAGAGGCATAGCCACACACACAGCCTGAGCAGAGACATCATTCTGGGAGCATGCCTCAAAACAGTTGGTATGATGAGGAATGCCGTCAGACTAAGCTAGACTTCAGAGGGAAGTGATTTTGGCGGACATCACTCACAGACAGTTACAAATTGACTTTCGAGGCCTAGTGTGGCGGAAGAAGAGGGAAGTTTTGGCTTGACTAGAGCAGGATCTATACCATCTATTCTTGATTCAGGACTCATGTGAGGCATGGTGGCTCTTTCACGAGTAGCCCCCCCCTCCCCCCCACCCCCCCCCCCCCCCCCCCCCCCCCCCCCCCCCCCCCCCCCCCCCCCACGCCATTACCTCTACAAAGACCGGGGGTCAGTACGCATCATCTTTGTACACAGTTTTTGGAGAGCAGCCCCTTCCCGACCCCCCCGATCCATGCCCACACACATGTGCTTTTTTCACCCGGTGAGATGGTGAAGAAGGCCATTGCCAGGATGAGGACTCGGAGAGCATATGATCATGATGGCTTAGTGGCTGAGCATTTCATGCATGCCACAGATCTACCAGCAGAGCTTCTAGCAGTTATGTTTAACCGTGCCATGTGTGAGGGCTTGCCTAATTCTTGGAGCCTTTCTACGATCACACCTATCTTCAAGTCAGGAGACCCTGTGGAGCATGGGAATTATCGCACTATCATGATTGGGCACACATTGGCACGGTTGTATGCATACATTCTTGAGCAATAGCTGAGTAGATGGGTAGAGAGGGAGGGCATGCGTGTTGTTGGGCAGGCAGGGTTCATGAGAGGTTTTTCTACTCTTGACCATATCTTGACAATCAGGGCCATCATTGAGGAGGGCAGATCCCATGGGAGACGGATCTATTGTAGCTTTGTGGACTTCTGCAAATCATTTGACACAGTACCCAGAGCTAGATTGATGTGCAGATTACAGGCGACGAGAGTACCCACGGAGCTTATTTGGGAAATCACGGCATTGTACAAATTAGTAGTAGAGCATGTACGCACCTCAGAGGCTCTATCTACACCGGTTCACTCCACTATTGGAGTTAAGCAAGGATGCCCGCTCTCTCCTACTCTATTTGGTATATATGTGGATGAGTTTTGTAACATTTAATGGCCTAGTAACTTGTGTGTAGCAGAACATAGCATGAACATAGTGAGCATTTCATAAGAATAGATTCCTAATGAGCATAACAAGAGTGCTTGGGTGGAGAGAGAACCAAAAAGCATAACACCTAGTTAGATAGGCATGAACAATACTTCAAAAGAGAATGAAATTAAGCTATTGACAACAGTTGAGGACCGGATTTACATGGAGCCGGTCCCCCTTCCAAAAGGCTTTGTATTATAGGTTTCCCCCATCAAGGGAGACATTTTACAATACAATTCTTTGTGTTCCTTCAATAACTAGCTAGTGTAATGAAGATGGAAGATTCAAGCACTAAACAACTACTTATAAAACACACCATCCATTCCCTCACGGCTTAGACCCAATACCTCACACACCTTCGAAGATGGTAAGAGCTAGCGGGGTATGAGAGTAGATTGAGAGGAAGAAGGAGTTGTCTTATAAGAAAGAAGTATATCTCCTCACATAATCACTCATAAAAGCTTATCATAGCTTAGTAATTAGCATGGTAGAGGTTATGAGCATGCATTGAAGCTTGGCTTAGATTTGCTTAAAGCCAGGATTACCTCATCACAGCTTTTGGTAAGCCATTAGCTAAAGCTAAGTAGCTCAGAGAGTATTAGAAAGAGTATCCTCTCTCCCAGAGATAGATGATGAAGTTTCCATATTAAGAGAGATGAGAGATGGATAGAGAGAGAGAGGAGAGAGAGAGAGAGAGAGATGAGAGAGAGTAGAGAGAGTCGAGAGAGATGAGAGAGTGAGGATAGAGAGAGAGAGAGAGAGATGAGAGAGAGAGATCGAACGATGAGAGAGATAGACGAGAGAGTGAGAGAGAGAGAGAGAGGAGAGAGAGAGAGAGAGAGAGAGAGAGAGAGAGAGAGAGAGAGAGAGAGGAGAGAGAGAGAGACAGAGAGAGAGAGAGAGTCTTCTTGCTCCACACATGAGATTGTCTGAGTGTGTGTGTGATAATGCCTTTGAAAAATCAGCCCCCTCTCTCTCTCTTTTGGTTGACCCCTCTTGCTAAATCCTCTTGCTGGTTTCCCATTGGACCTCTCCAAACTTAACCCATAGGATTTAAGAAGCATAATTGATAGTCTTGTGACATGTGTCCCCCTTTCCCATTTTGTGAGAGCTTTAGGTAATTAAATAATGCAATTAAACTCTTATTGGACCACTTTGTCTTCTGGCTAGTAGGAAGCAGGCAAGCCATTGGGCTGTTGAATGCTCATTGGACCCATTGGGAGACTGTCCACTAGTCTTCTAGAGAGCTTAATTCTTATTGGTTCTTTTATCAAGTGTTTTTAAATGAATTAAACTAGATTTACTATAGCCTAATTCTCATTAGTCCACCTCTATGGCCATTCAATAGGATTTAAGTGCACCTTGTGGGAAATTTGAGAGTGTGTGTGTGTTTCTCTCTCATCTCCTACTTACAAGGCTCGCCCCCTCCTATGTAGGAGCCTTGAAGACTTTTTGGCACACTCACAAAGCATCCAATTTTACTAAACTTGACCATTGGACACAACCTTTGAATTTTGGAACCTTAGCATTTTGGAAGTCTTAATGGGCTGAACCTTAAGGTCTTTAAATCCCATTGTTGCAAATTGCTCTTTTGCAGATGGCCCCCCCTTTGGATTCCTATTTTCCCTCTTTTGGATCCCTATTGTGGCCGGTCTGCCAGCTTGACCAATATTCTACCTTTTTCTCCCCCGGCACTTCCCCGTATTCAATGATCAGTTTAACATGAGAAAATCATTTAGGAGAACTAGATATTAGTTATTATGACATTACCTCTCTCTTGAAATCATAGTCATCCTCGACTATGGGGTAGAGAAGATAAAGCCTATCCATATGTCCTTTTTCTATCGGGTAGAAGATCCCTATCTTATCCTACGACATCGTTCCAGAATGGATGACTAATCCGTTTGGTGCTTGAGAGCCTAAGCTGCTGCAAGCATGTCTGCACATTAGTCCTATCAATCTTCCATAGTAGAGTGACAAGCTCTACTTGGTGTTTGGAAGATGTCGTCTCCACAAACTTGATTCTAGGAAGACAACTCTTCTAATCTCCTCAACTTTCTCTGGTTTAGAATGATATTTGGATTCATTAAAGTGAACATCATTGCTGCGGATAACCTTTCTGGATTTGGGATCCCAAAGTCTGTACCCCACCTCACCAGAATTACCATAGCCTAGAAAGATGCACTTTCTACTCTTTGGCTCAAGTTTGTTCCTAAATTCCTTTGGAACGTGAGTATATGCCTCACAGCCAAAGACTCTGAGATGCTTGTATGAGGGCATTTTGCCTGACCATACCATATCTGGCAGTGAATCCTTCTGCAAAACCTTGCTAGGAGATCTATTTACAAGATGAACAGCTATTGATACAGCTTCAGCCCAAAACCCATTTGGCAGCTGTGCATTAGACAACATACTTCTGACCTTCTCTTGTATGGTCCTATTCATCCTCTCAGCAACACCATTTTGAGGAGGATTGTAAGGAGCAGTAAGTTCACATTTTATACCTTTTGACTTACAAAAGTCCTGAAAAGGCCTTTGAAACATACTCTCCACCATTGTTAGTGCGTAAGCATTTAAGATTCTTGCCACTCTGATTCTCCACAAGTGTCACAAACGTTTTGAAAACACTAAACGCTTCATCCTTGTGCTTGAGAAAGCAAACCCATACTTTCCTCGAGTAATCATCTATAAATGTCATAAAGTAAGAAGCTCCCCCTAGAGATAGGTTAGGCATAGGTCCACACAAATCACTATGAAGAAGTGCCAACTGTGTATCTCTTCTACTGCTTCTATGCTTATGTGGCTGCTGTGTTTGCTTACCATACAGACAATGTTCACAGAATTCAAAATCATTAAATGAAAATCCAGGCAAATAACCAGAACGAGACAAGATTTCCATTCCCTTCTTGGACATATGTCCTAACCGGCTATGCCACAAAGAAACGTTCGGCTGCTCGGTTACATTGATTACATTTTTAGAGACATTTGATACATAAATCATGTAAAGTCCTCCAGACTTTACTCCATGTGCTACTGTCATAGAACCCTTTGATATCTTCCACATGTTCTGTCCAAAAGTGGTGACGTAGCCAGCATCATCAAGTAAACCTGTGCTGATCAAGCTCTTTGTAATTGCGGGAACATGTCTCACATTCTTCAACGTGAAAGAAGAGCCATTCTGAAACTTCAATTGAACATCTCCAACACCTAAGATCTCACATGTCTGCCCATTGCCTAGCCGAACATGATCTTTAGTGGTCACATAAGAAGTAAACCACTCCTTGTTTGGAGACACATGAAGTGATGCCCCTGAGTCTATAATCTAGTCACTCAGTGAATTTCCATCAGATGCTGTAAGAAGAGCTGAGTCCATTGTATTCTTCAAGAAGTAGATGTCTCCTGACACTAGACTGTCATCCTCTGCAACAGTGTTTGTCACATTTATTTCTTGAATCTTCACTGAGGACTTGTTCTTCTCACCATGGTCTTCAGCTTTCTCTTTTCCTTTTTCTGCTTTCCATTCTCTGCAGTCTCTTTTCATGTGACCCTTCTTGCCATAGTGGTAGCATTCTATGTCACTCTTGCCTTTAGCACTGCGGGACTTGCTACGAGACTGATTCCTCTTTCCACCTTTGTACTTTTCTTTGGTCCTTCCCCGGACAACTAAGGCTGTTCCTTTTCCTTTGTCCATTGTCTTTCTATTGGTTTCTTCAGTAAGAGACTTCCTTCTACACCTGCTATGTTCAAACCATCTGGAGGTGCAGAATTACTCAAAGCTATGCAAAAAGTGTCCCAACTTTCCAGCAATGTGATCAACAGGAACATAGCTCTAACAGGTTCATCAAACTTGACACCTTGAGCTGACAACTGACTATAGATTGTGTTGAATTCATTTAGATGATTGGACATAGGTGTCCCTTCTTTCATCTTCAAGTCAACAAGATTCTTAAGCCAGTATACCTGTGAAGCTGCACTCTGCTTCTCATAAAGATCACTCAGCTTTAACCATGCTTGATAAGCCAACATCTCGTCTGCTACATTGAAGTAAACGCTTTCTGCCAAAGTCAGCATAATGGTAGAAAGTGCCAATTCATTCATTTCGCTCCATTCATCTTCGTCCATATCTTCTGGTTTTATCCCCTTGAGCTTTATAGGTTTTATCTGCTTCTTTTGTACCAACACGTGCCAAATCTGCTTCTTCCACAATGGGAAATTGGTTCCATCCAGCTTCTTGATATTCTAAAGAGCAGTGTCATGTGATCCAGCCATAGCTACGCTTCACAGTGGTTTACTTTCCTGGGAAAAATTCGGCAGAGTTTCCCCTGTAAACTGACCTCTGAACCAATATCAACCTGTCAAATGAACCAAGAAAGCTTCAAATTCTGCATAAATTTTGGCGGAGTCTCCTTTGTAAAATGGCTCTGGTGTACTCAAAAAACAGAACAAAAAACAACTCAAAAAACACTGTCTCTCTGGCACTGTAAGCTGCGGGTAAACCTGTCCTGCACCTGTACTTTCTGTCACTATCCTGTAAGCATAGACTGTGACAATGCCTCAACAGCAGTAAAGCAAAGATGCAATCTTCACAGTCAATACATCCTAGCTGCCTATCTAAGGGTGCTCGAGGGATCGCTCCAAGACCTGTATCACCGAAAGGATCTCAACATTCGAGAATCCCCCAGCTCAATAAAACCTCACTCGACCCTCAACAAAGGTTGCAGTAAATCTGACAGTACATAGACTTCCCACAAAGTCATACATCCACAAATTTCCCACTATATGCTGTAACCGCTGCGGCGGTTGTTTGCTGCCTGACTCATAGCCAGCAAACCCTCAACAAACATACATCATCTCTGACAATACATCCCATGTGGAAGTACCTGCAATGTCAGGATGAAATCTGGAATATCAAGCAGCAAACACAAGCTACCTGATGAACTAGTGGATGTCGCCTACAGTCTGTGTGTAGATGCGCCCGTGTCGTATGTGACACGCCTCCAAGAACTGTGAGCCGTCCTTCGATGTGTAGACAACCACAAATCAACACTCTGAGAGTGTCGATATCCTCAGCACCTGTAGTCGTAGGCCGAAAACCCCAAATTTGCAGATTCGGATCTGCACCTGTCGAGACCACATAGTCGAAAATGGCCTGTGCAGACCTTTGTCGAAGCCGAACGGTGGCCGAGATGACCTCAGAATGAAATTATGAGAACACCAAGCTCTTCGGGCTGTCCCACAGGATTTTGGGCCGTGTCTTCACCTGTCAAATTTCACTCCAATCTGAGTTGGTGACTCTAGCCTCCTGCAGTGCTGCCCCGAGCCTCGGTCTGAGCTCTGATACCAGTTCAAGGAGTACGGGCGAAAGTGCGACGCGAGAGAGAGTGCGAGAAGAAGAGCACGAAAATATGGTGAACTCGCTCTACTGTAATGTGTAGAGCATAGTGAGTTGTTATTAGGTTTTTACAAAAGAATATGTGTACATACCTGGCAACCCGCCCACTTACCTGGGCGACCACATTGGGCTTTATACCCCAACACTTTTGGTGGCCCGTAGGATTCTTGCCCGTTGTGTGCCTTAATCGAGCCTTGGGAAACTTTAACAAGACCCAATCGTTTTCTTTAAAGGTTTGGGCTCTTCTGTGCTTGTCAGCAACAGCCTTTTGCCTTTGTTGTGAGATAGAGATAGCATCCTTAATCTTTTGGGAAGATTCTTGTAGGTCTCGGCTATACTCATCTGCAACGAAGATCTTCCCATGTACCTTAAGTAGCAAGGGACTTTTTGATCTTCCCTCAATTACCTCGAAAGGTGCTTTTCCCGTGGAAGTATGTACAGTATTATTGTAAGCATACTCCACTAAGGGTAAGTATTTCTCCCATTGGGATCTTTGATCTACTTCCGTTACATAGGCTTGTAGTAGATCGAGAATGGTTAGGTTAGCTATTTCACTTTGGCCATCTGTTTGTGGATGATAGGCCGAAGAGAAGTTTAGCCTTGTCCCTAAATTCTCAAAGAGACCCTTCCAGAAATTACTGGTCATTCTAGGATCTCTATCCGACACATGGACATTGGCAAGCCATGGTACTTGAAGATTTGTGAAATGAAGAGGGTTGCCATTTGATGGGCTTTGATAGTCTTTTTGAGAGGTATAAAATGAGCTTGTTTAATGAACCTGTCTACTATCGTCCATATTCCCGTATTCCCATGGATAGACTTAGGAAATCCAAAGATAAAATCCATTGATATGCTCTCCCATGGTGAATTAGGGATTGGCAAGAGTTGAAGCAATCCAAGTTGCTTCCCTCTATCAAATTTTGTCTTTTGGCATACCACACATTTAGAAACATACTCTTGTATGTTCACTTTCATGGTAGGCCAATAGAAATATGTTTCAATTCCCTTTAAGGTAGACTGAATCCCTCTATGCCCCGCATAAGGTGGAGCATGAGATTCATACATTACTTTCTCACGTAGTGAGTTAGTAACGCATAGTCTATTGCCATAGAGAAGATAACCATCTTGTAAGGTAAATGGTTCTTCTTTCTTCCCCAATGCAAGGGCTGAAATCACATCTCTAAAATCGGGATCAATAGCATACTCATCTATCATTGAAGATAGATCATTGTGAGTTGCTATGGAAACCGCATTCACTCTCAGCCGTCTTGAGAGTGCATCAGCTACTTGATTATGCTTGCCAGCAATGTGAGCAATATGAAAATGAAATTTCGAAAGGAAATTTGCCCACCTCATTTGTTTGTCGGAGAGCTTGGTCTGCGTCATGAAGTACTTAAGACTTTGGTGATCCGTTCGCAGAATGAAAGGAGTCCCCAATAAATAGTGCTTCCATGAGTCTAAGGCATGTAGAACTGCAAGGAGTTCCTTTTCATATATGCCTAGAGCTTGCTCAACAGGGTCGAGCCTTCGACTCTCATAGCCTATGGCATTCCCTTCTTGGAGCAAAACAGCTCCAAGGCAATCACCACAAGCATCACATTGGACCTCAAATGGTTTTGAGAGATCCGGTAGTGTAAGCACAGGTTGAGAGATAAGATTTTGTTTAAGCTTTTCGAAAGCATTGTTCTCCTTAGCAGACCATGTATACCTAACACTTTTCTTTGTTAGGTCATGTAATGGTCCCGCAATTTGTGAGAACTTTTCTATGAAGCGTCTATAGTATGCACACATACCTATAAAGCTTCTTACTTCATGAAGATTCCTTGGTTTAGGCCATCCTTTTATTACCTCTAACTTAGATGGATCCATTTGGATGCCATCTTGAGAGATAATATGACCTAAATACTGAATCTCTTGCAAGAAAAATTCACTTTTCTTTCGATTAACATAAAGTTTATTCTCTCTTAAAACTTGAAATATTACCTGGAGGTGTTGCTTGTGTTCCTCCAATGAATTAGAGTAGATGATAATATCATCAAAGAACACTCCAGTGAAGGTTAGATGAGGCCTGAACAGCTTCTCCATCAAGCGGTTGAATGTGGCTGGTGCATTGGTCAAGCCAAAAGGCATGACAATGTATTCGTAAAGACCAAATGTGGTACGAAATGCGGTCTTTACAATGTCTTGATCAACTATCCTTATTTGATGATAGCCACTTTTTAGGTCAATCCTACTGAAGTAGGTCGATCCTTGTAGCTTATCAAATAGGTCTTCTACCCGTGGAACGGGAAACCTATTCTTGATAGTGATCCTATTTAGTGCTCTATAGTCGACACACATACGATATGTGCCATCTTTCTTGTGCACTAATAGCACATGTGAGCAAAATGGAGATGAGCTTGGCCTAACCATACCCTTCTCAACTAACTCATGCACTTGCTGCATAATCTCCTCTTGTTGAGCTTGAGAAACTCTATAAGGAGGTTTGTTAGGCGGTGAACTTCCTGGAAGAAGTTCGATTGCATGGTCATCATTACCTCGTTTAGGAGGTAGCTCACAAGGGATGTCGTCAATAAAAACATCTTGAAACCCCTTGAGAAAATTGGATAACTCTAATTCCTTTTGGTTGCTTTTATTTTCTTTTGCTAAAGCATTAGGTTCATTTTGAGAGTCTTCAACAAAAATCATGTACACGGAAATAGAGCTCTTTATTGACTTGTTGAAAGCTGGTGTATGTACAATGGGGATAGTGTTACTCATTTCCTTAGCATCTATATACATGTATTTTTCCCTGAACTTAAAGGAGATTCTCCTTTCAAGAAATTTAACATCGGAAGCCAGACGGTCAAACCATGGTGCCCCTAGGATTACATCCTCATGCTTGAGAGGAGAGATAAAGAAGTCCTCTTTGTCCACATAGCCTTGGACATGAAGCCTCAATTTCCCAATTAAGGGAGTGACTGAAGCTTCTTGCCCCTTGAAGGCACTGTCTGCGGGTAGGACATCTCCCATCTCGTAGGATTGTATGCCTAGCTTGGTGGCTAACTCCATAGATATAAAATTATGAGTAGAACTAGGGTCAAAGAGAATAAAAGCATCATGTTCTCTTACCTTTCCCCAAGCATGGCATAGAGGAGATCCTTTGTGATGAGTTTGGTTAGTCTCCTCCTCTTGGATTTCAACCAAGGAAGCTCTAGGAGGATCTTGGCGGTTGTTCTTTTGGGGACAAGCGCGGTACGCATGCCCTTGTTCGCCGCACTTGAAACACTGGTTATCCTTACGATAACGCTCAAGCTCTTTAGGAGAGAGTTTATTCTTACCTTTGTAAACTCCCTTCTCTTTAGCTTTGTTGGAGCTGCCCTTAGGAGACTTTTGGACATTGTCCTTCCCCTTAGGTTCATTGGAACCCTTGTTTTCCGGGGGCTTATTATTTCTTTTAGCCCCTGTTTGGAAATTGATTCGAGAGGCCACCATAGGATGGTGTATTACCACCGATATGGTACGTGGCCTTTGGGAGTTGACATACTCCGCCATTTCTTCGGTTAAGCCCGCACAAAATTGTTGCTTTTGCTCTCCAAAATCCAACTTTTTGAAGACATTGGTTTGAGTTGTAGGTCCCAAAACTTGTCTACATATTTGTGGATGGATTCATTGGGAGAGAGCTTTAAGATTTGCCATTCGGTGAGTACTTTGTCTTTGGCATCGGTGGCCAAAAACTGCTTCATAATGGAAGCTCTTAAAGCTTTCCATGTTCGTGGAGCTTCACCGTTGGCTCGTAGGCTAGACCACCATTGTCTGGTGGACTTTTGAAAGTGCATAGCTACATGGCGTAGCTTAGAGTACTCCGTGAAGCCCTCATCTCCAAACGCCGCATCGAATTGCTGGATAAAGGCCAAGACTTTGTCCGTAGCACCAAAGGTGCCATCATAGGTAAGGAAAGAGATGCTCTTCCCTTTCTCTTTGAATTTCTTCAGCTTGGACGACCTTTTCCATGCGGCATAGGATTTCCTATGGCCTCTTCTTTTTGATGGTTCAAAAGTTGCACCATCACTTTCTTCAGAAGGTGAAGAATTTGAAGAAGGTGGAGAAGAGGGTGACCTCTTTCTCGCCTTTTTCTTGTCTTGATCTTTGTCGTCTTCACCATAGCTTTCATAAGAGGAAAAGGATAAAGAAGAGGTTGTCCTCTTTCTTGCCTTTTTCTTCTCTTGCTTTTTATCATCCCTCTTTGAATTATGGCGTGGAGAAGAGTATGGTGGTCTTCTCCACTTTGGTGGTGATGGAGAGCGTTTAGCCCGCCGTCTTCATGGAGCCATCTCCGCCGAGGTGGCGGGAGACTCGCTTCTTTCTCATTCCTTCGGTGGAGGCTCTTGAGTTCTCCTTTGAGAAGGAGATACATCGTCAAGAAGTAAATTCTTGAGCCCTTCATATGGATTCTCTTCTTCTTCCCGAATCGGAGAGAGACCTCTTTTGGTAGTCTCACAAGGAGGCTTCCTAGGTGTTCTCTTGTCATGGTGATGAGCTTGGAGAATCCCGTGAGCACGGAGCTGCTGTTGCACTTCACTTTGGAGATATGGATTGCCCATGGCTTGTTGAATCCTAGAAACAAGATAGTTAACAAGCATTGAAGCATCATTAGTAGCTTGCTCATGAGCAAAATCAAAGTTATCAACATTAATTTCACTCTCTTTACTATTGTCAGCCATTCTAACAACCTTTAGGTGTAAACTTTTTAGGTGTACTTTGGCACTTTAAGCCCTAGTTGCTACTCCTCTTTACCCCTTTAGAAAAAGCAGTCAAGCTACTGTACCCGCGGCTCGAATACCATTAATTGCAAGGAATAGAAGAGAGGGTCTTTCGACACCAAAATAGCACCGGCTCCTGTCAAGCTTCTAATAGCTCAATAGTGGTTAAGCCATAGGCAAGTCCCGTAGGACTCCACTATTAAGACCATAGCTCTTGACGGTGATGCCCCGTTAACTGCACAAAGGCAGGCGCACTGCAAGGCTGAAAAATCCCTATTCTACTTACTCACAGGCAATTAATAATACCAACCATTTGTAGCTAGCTTGAGGACCTCCCTTCTTGAGCAAGAAAAGAGAAACCTTGAGCTCTAATACCAATGTAACATTTAATGGCCTAATAACTTGTGTGTAGTGGAAATGAGCATGAACATAGTGGGCATTTCATTAGAATAGATTCCTAATAGATTCCTAATGAGAATTACAAGAGTGCTTGGGTGGAGAGAGCAACAAAAAGCATAACACCTAGTTAGATAGCATCGACAATACTTTCAAAAGAGAGAGAAATTAAGCTAATGACAACAATTGAGGACCGGATTTGCATGGAGCCGGTCCCCCCTCCAAAAGGCTTTGTATTATGGTTTCTCCCATCAAGAGAGACATTGTACAATACAATTCTTTGTGTTCCTTCAAGACTAGCTAGTGCAATGAAGATGAAAGCTTCATGCACTAAGCAAAACACTTAGCAAACACAACTTGATTTATCCCCGTTCTCAGACCCAAGACCTTACACACCTTAGTGCATGAAGCTTTCATCTTCATTGCACTAGCTAGTCTTGAAGGAACACAAAGAATTGTATTGTACAATGTCTCTCTTGATGGGAGAAACCATAATACAAAGCCTTTTGGAGGGGGGACCGGCTCCATGCAAATCCAGTCCTCAACTGTTGTCATTAGCTTAATTTCTCTCTCTTTTGAAAGTATTGTCTATGCTATCTAACTAGGTGTTATGCTTTTTGTTGCTCTCTCCACCCAAGCACTCTTGTAATTCTCATTAGGAATCTATTCTAATGAAATTCCCACTATGTTCATGCTCATTTCCGCTACACACAAGTTATTAGGCCATTAAATGTTACAATTCCTAGGTACTCTCTCGTCATGGTAGGGAGCTTGGAGATCCCATGAGCATGAAGCTGTCGTATCACTCCACTTTGGAGGAATGGATTGCCCATGGCTTGTTGAAGCCTAAAAACAAGGTAGTTAACAAGCATAGGGGCATCATTAGTAGCCTGCTCATTAGCAAAATCAAAGCTATCCACATTAATTTCACTCTCTTTACTAATGTCATCCATTCTAACAACATTTAGGTGTAAACGTTTTTAGGTGTACTTTGGCATTTCAAGCCCTAGTTGCTACTCCTCTTTACCCCTTTAGAAAAGGACTCAAGCTACTGTACCCGTGGCTCAAATACCATTAATTGCCGGGAATAGAAGAGAGGGTATTTCAACACCAAAACAACACTGGCTCCTGTCAATCTTCTAATAGCTCAATAGTGGTTAAGTCGTAGGAAAGCCCCGTAGGACTCCACTATTAAGACCATAGCTCTCGACGGTGATGCGCCGTTATCTGCACGAAGTCAGGCGCACTGCAAGGCTAAAAACTCCCTATTCTACTTACTCAATTGTAATTAATAATAACAACCATTTATAGTTAGCTTGAGGACCTCCCTTCTTGAGCAAGAAAAGAGAAACCTTGTGCTCTGATACCAATGTAACATTTAATGGCCTAGTAACTTGTGTGTAGAGGAAAATAGCATGAACATAGTGAGCATTTCATTAGAATATTCCTAATGAGCATAACAAGAGTGCTTGGGTGGAGAGAGAAACAAAAAGCATAACACCTAGTTAGATAGGCATGAACAATACTTCAAAAGAGAGAGAAATTAAGCTATTGACAACAGTTGAGAATTGGATTTACATGGAGCCGGTCCCCCCTCCAAAAGGCTTTTTAATTTAGGTTTCCCCCATCAAGGGAGACATTTTACAATACAATCCTTTGTGTTCCTTCAATAACTAGCTAGTGCAATGAAGATGGAAGCTTCAAGCACGAAGCACGGTCTCAGACCCAACACCTCACACACCTTCGAAGATGGTGAGAGCTGGCGGGGTATGAGAGTAGATTGAGAGGAAGAAGGAGTAGTCTTACGAGAAAGAAGTATATCTCCTCACAAAATCACTCATAAAAGCTTAGCATATCTTAGTAACTAGCACGGTAGAGGAGATGAGCATGCATTGAAGCTTGGCTCTTGGTTAGATTTGCATCACAAAGCCAAGAGTTGTTGGTGTAGGCCTCCCTTCTCACAAGCTTGGAGTTGGTGGTGAGCTTTCCATTAAATCTTGAGAAGGAGAGAGAGAGAGAGAGAGAGAGAGAGAGAGAGAGAGAGAGAGAGAGAGAGAGAGAGAGAGAGAGAGAGAGAGTTCTTGCTCCACACATGAGATTGTCTGAGTGTGTGTGTGATAATGCCTTTGAAAAATCAGCCCCCTCTCTCTCTTGGTCGACCCCTCTTGCTAAATCCTCTTGTTGGCTTCCCATTGGACCTCTCCAAACTTAGCCCATAGGATTTAAGAAGCATAAGTGATAGTCTTGTGACATGTGTCCCCCTTTCCCCTTTTGTGAGAGTTTTAGGTAATTAAATAATGAAACTAAACTCTCATTGGACCCCTTTGTTGTCTGGCCCCAATAGGAAGCATGCAAGCCATTGGGCTGTTGAATGCTCATTGGACCCCTTGGGAGATTGTCCAATAGTCTTCTAGAGATCTTAATTCTTATTGAGTCTTTTATCAAGTGTTCTTAAATGGATAAACTAGATTTACTCTAGCCTTAATCTCATTGGTCCACCTCTATGGCCATCCAATAGGATTTAAGTGCACCTTGTGGGCAATTGGCCTAGGGAGCTGACATGTTTCCCCTATTCCCTTTGTGTAAAGGGAGCCTTTGAGAGTGTGTGTGTGTTTCTCTCTTATCCCCTACTTACAAGGCTCACCCCCTCCTATGTAGGAGCCTTGAAGACTTTTTGGCACACTCACAAAGCATCCAATTTTACTAAACTTGACCATTGGACACAACCTTTGAATTTTGGAACCTTAGCATTTTGGAAGTCTTAATGGGCTGAACCTTAGGTTCTTTAAAGCCCATTGTTGCACATTGCTCTTTTGCAGATGGCCCCCCCTTTGGATCTCTATTGTGGCCGGCCGGCCAGCTTAACCAATATTCTAGCTTTTCTCCCCTAGCACTTCTCCATATTAAATGATCAGTTTAACATGAGAAAATCATTTAGGAGAATTAGATATTAGTTTTTATGACAAGGTTTCTGACTACAATGAGAGATGGTGATAGAGGTGCACCGCTGGCAGAGACATGAATTCCGTGATTGTTATATGCTGATGATATTGTGTTGATCTCCGACTCTCGGAGGGGATGCAATGTCACTTGGATGCTTTGCATAGGTTTGCCCATGAAAGTGGCTTGTCTGTCAACCTTGGTAAAACCAAGGTCGTGGTATTTAATACCACCCCATAGTGGATCAGGAGGTTAGCACCCGTATTCACATATGGCCAAGAGACAATGGAATATACAGATGCTTACAATTACCTTGGAGTGGTGTTTAGTGCCATCATTTTTTTTAGGAGAGCAGTAGAGACTAGATTGACCAGAGCCCATTTGGCATTGGGGAGACTGGAGAGGATGTGTTCAGTCTCACAGGTTCAGTTTCAGGAGCCTTGGTCAAAGCTCTGGCTCTTTGACACTTTGATGGATTCTGTATTGCTCTATGGAGCTGAGATATGGTGGCCTTCATTGGATCATCACAAGAGAATAGGTCGCATTGATGGATGGGGGACATGGAGAAGCCTCTGGTCTCTATGATCTTGTGGCTCATTAGAGCCAAGGCTTCAGTACCACATGCCATTATCCGAGCAGAGATAGATGCCCCCCACTAGTAGTTGTGGCACTCACCAGATCTGTTTCCTTCATATACCACTTGTGGGAACTTCCCAGAGACAAATACGCCCACCTTGCACTTGAATCCTCTCAATAGCTAGCTAGGCAAGGAGACACATCATGTTGGTATGGGGAGATGACGTCATGGTTCCAAGCACATGGGTTCAGTATAGAGAGATTGCCCCCCTTCTAGTACTCACTGGATGCACCGTCTCTGACTCTTACACAGTCCGAGACCACCAGGCTCATTCGCCAGAACCTGACTCAGCTAGACACCAGGAGGACATTGGTATAGCCAGCACAGGAGCTGGGCACGAACATGGTTTTCTACAGAGAGCATCTTCTCTAGATTACAGCAGACGGTTTGTGGCAAGGCCCAAATACATGGACACCCACTTGTCTCATGGGATACGATGTGTTATTGGCCAGATACGCGCATCTTTACACCAGCTACTACGGATCGAGACTGGGAGATACAACGGAGTGCCAACAGAGGCCAAGACATGCACCCTGTGTGACATGGAGCCTGAGACAGAGCTACACTACACATGCCACTGCCCCGTCTACTATGAGATATGAGGCCACTTCCATTGCTTGTTCAAAGAGGGCTTTGGATCACTCTCTAGAGTCATGAGGTACGAGGATCAGAGATTCTTGGGTTTGTATCTGCTCGAGCTGCGTAGACACAATGAGAGCCTTATGAGAGGAGAGACTAGCCAATCTCAGAGACACATCATAGACTTATTTAGAGCAGACGCTGGACACCCAGAGGAGCTACTACCACAGTAGATCTTGTCACCTCACACCAGAGGCACACTGATCGATTGAGCGATTGAGCTGGGGAGACCCAAACGCTCACAATTGTGCAAGACTACACAGCATCGACGGAGACTACATCGGAGGATTTAGATCATTTTGGCCCGACATGCACGACGCCTGGTCAGACTACTGTCCATGGAGGAGATTGATGAGATCCGCTAGCGATCGATGCTGGATTTCCTGTGACTTGTGATTTCGCTATCCCAGCTAGCTGCTTAGTTCACACCTACCAGTTTAGGATCCCATAGTACTTTTATTTTATCATTTCATCATTTTGTCATTTCATTTTGTTACTCTCATTTTGTCATTTCATTTTGTTACTCTCACTCTGGTCTCATAGGTCATTTTAGCCTTTTAAAGATGTCAATATAACATTTCATTTCATCATCATCTCTCTCTCTCTCTCTCTCTCTCTCTCTCTCTCTCTCTCCAGGGTCAGCTCGGGAGCAGAACAACAAATGGGAGGGTGATGGTGCAGCAATGCGAGCATGGGGGCAGAGTAGATGGGAGGGTAATGAAGAAACTTCCAATTGATCATGCAATTAACTAATTGTCTCCTGCTCAATCAACCCTAATCTCAACCCGGGATTAGCACAGTAGATGGGCGGGTGAGGGTGTAGAGAGCACGGGGGCGGGCTTTATGTACCGCCCTTCATTCTGCAGTTTCAAAATTTAGGCCACAGAACATGAGGTGGAGTGTGTGCATGTAGCCCATAGCTCTGTGATGGCTCCAACGGCTCGAGGGTGGAGTCAGTGCAACGCTACCCACAACTTGCACCCGCAACCCAAGATGGATCCCGTTAAAAAGGGAGCTTGCAAATTTTCTTGCAAGGCCATGGAGGCAATGCGCGACTAGTTGGTGGCTTCTAGGTGGCTACCATCCATCCTACATGGCAACTTGAGGGGACTATAATTAGCTTGGGCTCCATGGTGGCTTCAAGCATTGCCATGTGGAGTATCAATGATGTTTTTATATATATATATATATATATATATATATAGAAATGTGAGGATCTACCCTCCTTTGTGCACGTGATAGAGTGAACTTAAAATAGAAAGTGTCATAGTTTTTCAAGGTTCAATAGTCAATTCTCATCAACTATCATTAGTTGCACCCATCTAACAGCTGAGTAGCACCATGGGTTAGTAGGGATAGTATTTATTAAAATAAAGGTGATCCATGTTTCTCTCCTGGAAAGTAGAAGCTAATTCTTAGCCCTACTATCACTTCGAAAATTGAAGGGTTTAAGCTATTTTTTTTTGGAAGTGAAAGGGTCTCCTCACTTTTAGGTCTCTCCTCCCCTATGAGAGCTCTCCCACGTTTCCCTTCAAACTAGAACTTTACCTTTTCTCTTTTTTGTAATAAAGGTGCGACCTTATGCATAGCTTTGCCCACCTTGCCCCCACTAGCACGTGGTGCAACCCAACCCTAATGAGGGATTCCTTGTTTTTCTAAACTTGTGAGCACCGACCACGTTTCAACCATACAATTTGCATCTACCTTCATAATCATCCTCATGTAACAAAGAATTTTCATTTTTCTATACACAATAGGCTAAACTTAAAATAGACTTAGCAACGAACATACAATGAGTATGGCAAAAAACAAACTAGTCTTGCTTGGTTGGACCGGGCATCACAGTGAAGACCATATGAAGAGAAAGAGCATATAAAACACACCATATAAAAAAGACATTCACTTTAAAGATGACGGTGTAAAAAGAGATGTATAGAATAGAGCATCAAATAATGTACTTTAGCTAATAATGAACATTAACTAGAATTAAAAGACATACAATTTTAAGAGGAGATAGTAGAGGACAACAATAAGCATTAACGGGAGAATAGAAAGATAATTGAACTATGCAAAGTAATGATGAAATTATATTGTTATCCATAGTAAATGAAGTCCAATTGAAGTATAATCTGAATGGGTTGTGACCAAGTTAAATCACAAGACATATTAATTTGTGTTGCAAGAAAGGAAAAAGACATATCAAAGAGTGTGCTTTATTAACAATACATGACAAAAAAAGAAGACATTACAAGTTGAGTAGAGAATTCAAATTCTCTTTGTTTCTTTTAGGTATGGGTGAGCTTGCAAGATTTTTTATCCAATAGAGCTTGTGGTATTTTATGCATTGATGAACGATCATTTTAGTATTCTTGCTACAGATAAAGTTCTACAACTGGCGAGTTGTAGAACAACTGGCGAGTTGTAGAACAACTGGCGAGTTGTTCAAATTTTGGTGAAAGGCTTGAAGCATAGCACACTTCTATGCATCTTAGAAGGTGGATCTCGAGTTTGTTTTGCCTTTCGTCTACTATAGTTGTTAGTGATGCCTATATACATGCATCCATTCCTATGACACATGATGTAGTAAACTATGTATCTATCAATGTCTATTCTCTCTTGTTGCTTGCATTGTAGTAGCAAAATGTGGTTCTTCTGGTCTTGTTCTGCACAGCAAGAACCATGGCAGTTTGAGACAAAATATAGAATCAAGGATGTCAAACCCTAGATATTTTGAACTTTTATCTCATATTGGGGTTTATTTTTGGGATAATCAGGGGCATGTTAGGAATAGTTGCATACAAATCATTGCACAATCATGTCTACTTACTAAATTTTATGTCCGTTGCATATGAATGATTGGATAGCATTTGAAAAATTTATTGATTTTTACATTAAAATTCTAATGCTTTTCTAGGTCTTTCAAGGCAACCCTAGGAGCATTTGCTTATAATTTATTGCACAATCATGTCTGCTTACCAAGATTTTATGTCCATTGCATATGAATGATTGGATAGAATTTGAAGCATTTGTTGGTATTTTTATTAAAATGTTCATGCTTTGCCAACTTTTTAAAGGCAAGCTTAGAAGCTCGTTTGGCATTCTATGATATGGTTTGCTCGTTTTTAAAGTTGGGAGAGTCGTAAAGTTTGCAAGCTAGGAAGAGTCATGAAGTTTAACTCCATTGAGCCATGGAGAGTCACAAGGTCCACCATTTATCTAAGTTAAGCTCCATTAAAGCATAGAGAGCTACAAGATCCAAAGTCTTAGGTAGAAATAATTGATTCAAGGGTCCACTCCTTGTCCAAGATAAGACCCATGAAAGCTTAGAGACTACAAGGTCTACCACTTGTCCAAGCCAAGCTCCATTGAAGCATAGAGAGCCACAACGTCCATACTCTAAGTTGGTCCATCACTTGTCCAAGCTAGGCCCCATCAAAGCATAGACACTCATAAGGTCTAGCACTTGCCTAGAATAATCTCCATTCAAGCATAGAGAGCCACAAGGTCCACAACTTAAGCTATGTATGGATAATTAATTCAAGGTCTATCAAGCCTAAGCTTCATTCAAGAATAAAGAGTCACAAAGTCCCAAGGCTATGCTCCATTGAAGCATAGAGATCCACAAGGTCTACCACTTTTCCAAGCTAAGCTCCATTGAAGCATAGAGGGACATAAGGTCCACCACTTGTCCAAGCTAAGATATATTGAATGCAAACAAGGGAAGGGGCAAGGGGAATCGACACAAATTACAGCAATGATGTCTTCACTTTGCAAAACATGACCAATTACACAAGATAGCTCCAAGCTGGCACAAGCATAGACGAGCTCAACACATAGCCAGACAGCCCTCCCGGCTCCGCTTCAGCACTGTAACTCCATAGAGCTTCTCAATAGCACACCATCCGGCTCGATGCTTAAAAGCAGAGCTCCAACAATTCCCCAAAACTTCAAAATGCCCAAAAAGCCCTTATAGTGGCATGTGAATCTCTCTTTATATAGATTTTCTTAGCACAAAAAATAAACAAATTTTGTTTCTAGGCTCGTATTGCTCAACTGGAGCCCTTTTTTGGCAATTTCTCCCCTTAGATACAAGTGGATAACTCCACTTAGTATTCTTTGCATGGCCCAACACTTGGCCGAATTTCAATCCTCTACTCTCTCTTCCACTGCATGGGAGCCACCTCGCAACTGGGTCCTAAGATTGGCCTTCAACCTCCCCACATGACTGACCCCTAGGGGCAATGACGGTGCCGTCGTTGCTCCCTGGGTTTCTCCTCAAAAATGTTTGGCCTTAGAGGGCGGGAACCGGTTCCGCCATGCAGAGGGGGGGGGGGGGGGTCCTTATGTATAAATTGTGTATATTGCGTGCATTCAAGGACTATATTTAAAAACCCTTATGTGTGAATTTTTGACAAATAAAATACACCCTTTTCCTATTCAATTTGTAATATTTTTTCCCAACTTCATTTTACAGTATCCTTTTGTATGTGAAAATGTGAAAATAAATAAATAAATAACCCCTTATGCTGCACTCGTGTGATAGGCACATAATTATTAAGTGGCCCCCTCGAGCTCTGGTACGTCAACAACCAATTGTGCCAGCGTCGCCCGCCACACGCTCAAAACCACCACCACACGCCGCCTTGGGGCTGTGAGTAAAGATTGAAAACCTCAACCACGCCATGCTAGCAACATCTGCTCTTCAAATCTCGTACCTTCAACATTGGTAAAACCACCGCTTTGACTTTAAGCAGGAGCATCAGCTAGCTCCTCAGTGTCACCAAAAGATGGGAAGGGGAAAAGGGGAACACACCCGGAACCCAAACAATCTACCTCTCTATAGCCCAAGATAATCACAGCACCCCTAACACTATAATTCACCTTCAAAACTCACATGACCTGCAAACAAATCACCGTTGGCACACCAGCGTACGCACACACTTGATGCGATCACACAAAAAAAGCACAATCATCCCCTACAACATGATTCACAGCCTTCACTACACACACAACCTCTCTCAATCCCTCTATGCATAACAGACCATTGGGGGGCACAACGGCCGACACACTCCCGAAAACACACGCACAACACAAAGAAGGGAAGGGGCAAGGGAATCGACACAAATCACAACAATGATGGCTTCACTTTGCAAAACACGACCAATTACACAAGATAGATCCAAGCCGGCACAAGCATTGGGGAGCTCAACACATAGCCTGACAGCCCTCCCGGCTCCGCTTCAACACTACAACTGCTTCTCAAGAAGCCTCTCTTCCACTGCATGAGAAGAAGTCTCGAGATTGGCCTTCAATCTCCCCACATGACCGACCCCTAGGGGCAATGACGGCACCATCGTTGCTCCCTGGGTTTCTCTTCAAAAATGTGTGGCCTTAAAGGGCGCGATAACGGGCTCTGCCACATCAACAACCAATTGCGCCACCACCACTCGTAGGTCAACCATTGCCGCCTGCCACACACTCAAAACCACCACCACATGCCACCTCACGACCGTGAGCAACGGTGCTATGGGCAACACAGCCATGCACCATAGCCACCAAGATCTCTCTCTCTCTCTCTCTCTCTCTCTCTCTCTCTCTCTCTCTCTCTCTCTCTCTCTCTCTCTCTCTCTCTCTTTGGTATACTCCCTTAGTTCTCCACGCTACACCGTACATACCCTTGAGCCTCGGAGGCCGCCATCACATGAGGGATTAGTTGTGCCACATGGCACTTTGTGGGTGTCTGCACCTCAAGGTTCCCCAAAAATTTTAACATTACCACATACATAACCCCCCTTGGCTACTTCTTTCAACCCTTCAATATTTGATGCTCATTGATCCAGTTTATCAAGCCGCAACACCCGACTGAAGCTCCACCACGTCGGCTATGAACCATATGAATCTTGTTGCACCTTGTCCTTGGCGTCACTTCAAACAATGGGTGCAAAAAAGCCAAACAATCATCTGGCACCCCGCTCTCATTGCCAACTGCCAACTTTGACCGGCCAGAACTTCACGCTCGGGACTGCTATTAACGTGCAATTTCTTCCTGCTAGCTTTATATGCTGTCCATTATCTTTGAAAACTCCACCAAGCTCCACAAAAACCTCTATTGGCACACTTCCCAAAGTGGGCCAACCAACACATACATGGCCCTCGACAAAACTTCCAAGCCTTTTATCTTGATATTCGTGACTCCGATTGATGATTTGGAAGGATCAATAGGCTCCATAAATCAAGCACTATGCACCTACCCATTGAAACTGGCTTGGACTACCTAGCGCCACCTACCCTGTCTGTGTCAAATTTGCAATGCACTGCAGCTTCAAACTCAAGTATCTTGGGCTATGTAGCTCTGTTTGATGAGCCGTTTGGACCTGATCCTTCATCAACTTAAGCTCTACCTTCTCAAGCCAAAAACATGCACTTTGGACATCCTTCATGTGCCTCCCGTTTGGACCACTTTGAAGCCCTTCTTGGTCTATAAACCACATAAAGCATACATATCAGCTACTACATGTCTGCCTAGGCTATTTGTAGCTTTTCCAACCTTTTTCCATGCACCTAATATCCTACACATACCTGCCCATTCCATCTTCTATGAACGACCAACTTTGGCTGCACGAACGTGTTACCAGGAAAATGATGCAGCAGGAGTATTAGACGGTTCTTAGTTTTCTAGAGTTCGTCCGTAATTATCTTATACTCTTATATGCCAACCCAACCAGAGAAGCTAAATTACCTCGCTTATTTCTAGGTCTCTATCCACCTCACACTGAGCCAACATACCAACAAAGATATATTTAGTAGCAAATGGACTCAGAGTCTGGTATGAGGAGGCAACTATGGAATGGCTGGCATGAAATCAAGTGTTGCAAGAGATGCTCTAGAAGACTATGTTCAGTGAGCTATTGGGTGATTTATGCAAGTTCCAATTCGTAATGGGCCAATGGAAAGTCCAAATCAAAAGACTCATTAACCAACTTTTGCAGCTCACAATTGAAGCCTGTAAGATTCTAGAGAAGGAACTAGCTAGTAAGGCAAGCTCTGAACCCAAGTTCAAAGAGATGGCTCAAATATTGTTCAAAGCTTGCATAAAATGCAACCATCCATTGCCTCAAGGATGGATACATAATGCTTCCTATTGTCAGAAGCTAGCCAGAGCTCGATTGACAAAAGGAAAATTCATTCTATATGATGCTGATACCAAAACCTTGAATCCACTAATGCCCCATGAAGTGGAGATGAAAATTGCCAGGAAGGACCAGCTGGAGCAAGAAGCACTATTTAGAATTATACAAAAGGAAAATGCTAGGACAACCACTTCAGAGGCACCTGACAAGAAGAGGGTTTGCTGGACAGACACTGGTTGAGCTAATGGTGTTCTACTACTAGACTTTTGCAAGATAAGTAGATCCAATGGTTTTAGAAGGCACCTTTGAAGTCCTATGCGGATATTGGAGGGCTTGATGCTCAAAATACAAGAGAGACAAGCAACAGGCTGTAGAGGGCTTGAGGCTCATATACAAGAGGAAGGTGGGCATGTAGAAGGAGGGAGTAACCTCTAGCAGCAGCTAACGGATACCACAATCTTCCAAAAGCAGTAAACCAGCAAGTTTCCACACTAACTGACAATGCATTAAAGTTAGTCTGACACAAGTCCGAGGGCCTATAAATAGGACCCACTATTTATTTTTGGGATATCTTGTCATTGTGCACTCTCTTTGTCTTGTGTACTTGATCTTTAGATCTCTTGTAATCCCAAATCCATTTACTGGTGCACTTTGTACTTCCAGTGTATTTACCAGTTGTACTTTGATTATTCTTTTGAATACAATTCTAGTTCCAGTTTGAGTTACAATGTTTTGTCATTTTTCGTTTCATTTCTAGTTCTGTATTCCAATGCTCTAAAATTTGATTTGAGCTTTCTAAATTTGATATCTTTTACTGTAAGTACCAACCTAGAATAGTTGTCTGAACATATCTAGCTCATTCCAGCATGTGTGAATGATAGAGTATCTATGTGATTATGTGAATTTAGGTGTGTATGTGTGTGTGTGTGTGTGTGTGTGTGTGTGTGTGTGTGTGTTTATGTGTGAAAACCCCTCAAAATTGAACCATACTTAAATAATTGCATTTAAATAGTACAGTAAAAAAAATACATTAAAACGAAACATCAGAAAAGTGAGTATACATTTCATGTATAGAATATGTCCAATCTTTGTCATATAAACACTCTGCATCTAATAGTCAATATGATCTTTGATCATAACAAATTGGCATCTTGTTGTTGTGTATGTATGTGTCCATTGCTTGGGATAAGCCTCCACTAAAACTACAAGGAGAAGGATCCAGCTGTTACTTGCATCCATACAAAAGCATTTAGTTAGAACTGGGTATGATTGTGCGTATTACAGGTGTCAGAACTGGGTCCAGTTGTTATCTATGTCACGCTTGCAGAATTAGTTTACAGCTTACCCTATCGACCATCATTATTCTCAATCATATATCAAAGTCAAATTACATTAAGTGTATCAATAAAGCCAAGTAGTATCCCCTTTAAAACAAATCGGACAACATTTTGTTTGTATTATGGAGAAAATGTCAAAAAACTGCAATAATTGCCATCTCTTTGGAGACCCTCACAGGAGGATTAAGGCTCTTATACAAAATTGAGAACTTTAAATAGTCACGCCCTCATAAGATGTTTGCAATGTTTTTAAACTTATTTAACTTCATTCATCATGCAAGATATCTGAGAGAAATAACCCGATGACCATGTACTAAATCTAAGTAAAAGCAGTGTGTGAAGCTTTTTATTTAAAACCCATTGATTTAAGGAATTATGAAGCAACTCTATAAAAGGTTAGAGAGCATTTGGTGGGAAGTCGAGTAAGTTTCAAAACACCTTATGTAGATAGTGTAACCATACCTATCAAGAGGTATGACCCTTGATGTCCATAAGCAAGATTATTTAATGTGGAGTAAGACCTATACTTTTTTAGAGGATGCATATTCAATGAGATCCAAATGTTCGTGTTCACCCAATTTCAAGAGATGGTTATGTTTGTTATGCTAATTCTTAATGAGAAATAGAACCATTAGCTGCACAATCCAATGAAAGCAAGGCTAACAGAGCAAGCTAACAAAATTTGGATAGAGTCACGATCGTATGTCGGGCAATTTTTCAAAAAACCAGTATATGCCATCCCAAAGAGACCCTCCATAGGAGATTTGCGGCTTCGATAACACAAATAACAAGTATTCCATGTATCAATCGTTCAAGACGAACCGTTCCCAGTACCACTTATTATAACAAAGACGAGAAAGTAACATTGTCAGATTATTCACCCCAAAGTATCACTCTTATTCATCAAGTTGTGTCAAACTATTTCATCAACACAGAATTAAATAAGCATATTTATGATTTCTTATGATTCAGTGTTCTTTAGTTATGCAAAGCAGTTCAACTTTACCAAGTTACCATGCATTAGCATTATAAATTAATGTCATAATCAGTTTCTAAGTAGGTGCATGAGCACCTACATACTTCTGGTAGCAAGACTATCCCAGATCATGTGGTTGTAGCCTTCTTCACAAGCATACCCTATCTTTATCGATGGTGATGATGCAAATGATGTAGCTGTTTACATTCAATGTATACTCCATGTGTGCGCGCATCCGCAGAGTACAGCAGTATGTGATGCATCTAGTTGGGCATGTAAATTTGTGGTTTTGAAGAGTAACCGAGCTGGGAAACTCCCCAAGGGTAGCACCTGTCTATGCGTCAGTAGGGTGTGTAACATAGCTAATTTGGAAGCGCAAGCTGATGACGAGAAGAGAAATGACCTGCACACACTGCTCGGATGGGGGATCTATGAAAATCCATGAATAGCATGTTACTCCAAATGCGAGCCATCATGGTTAACATTCAACAACAAAAGTATACATGGATGCTTTTGTGACATCCAATAGAGTTACGACAACCATGTATGTGTGCATGTGTGTGTGTGTGTGTGTATGTGTGTTGAGTACCGTATCTTGTGTACCTTGGCACGCAGCTAAAGATCTTCCCCAGGTATTGTGAGTACCATGATACAAACATGTTTGCAAAGACTGGAAACACCAACGTGTATGCAACCCGGAAGAGAGAGAGAGAGACCATAGATTCACAACAATGATTTATTCATGTGTGTGTGTGTGTGTGTGTGTGTGTGTGTGTGTGTTTTGGAGATGATACCTGTGTACATCGGTGTATGCAACAAAAGTATGATTTTCAAGGGATGTGGAGTTAGATAGATTCCAGGTTCATCAGATTTTAGTTCCTTTAAGATATCAAGCATCAACCCATGAAAGATGTTAAAGGCAGTCTGAGCAATAACGATATGTTTAGCTTGACCGCCTAACCAGGAGCAAATAAGAGAGAGGTGAAAATCCACGGGATTTCTAGGGAAGAGTAGGTCAAGATGGTTGAGAGTAAACCAAATGGCATGATCGAACCACATGATGCTGGATTCACAAGAAGCTTTGGGGTCAAGAAATCTGCAAGCACATTTAATATAAGGTCAAAAAACATTCCAAATGGATTTAGTGTAGAAGTCTGGGTTGCTTTTAGAAAACTCCATGTTCCCTTTTGTACGAATGTAGAGGCAAGTATTGGAAGGGCATTCAGAATGGTCAATGAGATTGAGGTTAAAGGGGGCTTTGATGAGTTCTCCTTTGTTAAGGAATTGTCCACCTTTTAAGATTTTGAGTCTGCAGTTCTCCACAGTGGAGGCTGGGAGGTTGGCAAGATACACCAGGTTTCACTTGAAGTAGGTGCTAAGAAAGATTTGTTGGGTAGGACCCAAAGTTGATTGTCCACCCCAAAAGAGCCAATTTCAATCTGCCTAACTGGTAAGAAAGGAAAAACCTTAGATATTTTTTGGCACCATTTCCAAAAGGTTGGAGTCATTAAGGGAACAAAGAGTACTCTGTAATTCTTTGGCAGCTTCAAGCGTTGCACTATCCCTACAAAAGATACCACCAGTTTGTCGGATAACAGGGGTGGCCGAGACACTGATAAAAGAAGGGTTGAGGCCACGTAATTTCTTCAGAAAGTTAGAAAGATCCATCCTAGAAGAAGAAAATAGAGCAAGCTCGTGTTGGTATTGTATAGAGAGTATGGGAAGTTGGGCTATGTACTGAGAAATCAAATTCACCCCTTCCTTGGAGTCTTTGTATAAGGTAGCAAGAACCTTGACCCAATCATTAAATGCCAACATGTGTAAGATAGAAAATTTCTTCTCTGATGCAAGAGCTGAGTCATATATTAGTTGAGAGGCATCCAAACTTCTAATACATCTAAGTACAAGGGATGTGGCCACAGAGAGGGGCTCAAAGGTCAATTCCAATCCTTGTGAAAGAGAAAGGGTCTGCAATACATCCAAAAAGACTTAAGTACGATTATGATTACTTTTTGTAATAGGCAATACAATCTTTGGCCTTTCTAGCAAGGAAAGGTCGGGTTCTAACTGCCAAGGCATCTCTTGGTCTATGGTCTTTAAGGTATGACTTAATCTGTTCAAGAATCTTTCTATGATGTTTGGGATCGTGTTTAACACTCATGCGGGCTGTCATTCTAAAAGGTTTCTGGTCTTGAAAGGAAATGTATAAACAATTCGATTAGTGATAGTAGATTGGGCCTGCAAACCTTAAACCGGCAAAGTCAAAGACTATAATAGCCATGAGCAAGAGACCAGAAACATAGTCTAGTGAAGGACCACCTAACACCAGTCAACCAGTCAAGGGATGATAGACTGTGGGTCCAACATAGCACTAAGTTTATGAAGTAGTTTCCAAAGCCAGCATCCCAATTTCTTCAAAGAATGAAAAAATCTTATTTTTAGGATGTGTGTGTAGCTGTTCTATGATAAGTAATACAAGGGTGTGTGCATGGTCAGGTGGACTAAATACCTATGTCCGTGACATTGGTGGTGGATAGGTAGCTTCTTGCATATCAAAGCAGCAACCAAGAGAAGAGTTCTAAATAAAACTTTAAATTTTCAAAGCGTGGGCATTTATGATCAAAATATTCCCACGACCTTTGGTAGTTTCATAGTTCCATAGTTCCCTCCACGCCCTTGGAGAACTTTCAAACAAAATTAGTCGGATCTCTCTCTCTCTCTCTCTCTCTCTCTCTCTCTCTCTACATGCACAGACACCTTGCTATCTCTCTCTCTCTCTCCTCTCTCTCTCTCTCTCTCTCTCTCTCTCTCTACATGCACTGAAACCAAGCACAGGAGAGCGAGCATTGATAGTCTTACAGAAACATTTTCACAGAAGCTTCTCTACAAACCAAACACAGAAGGGGAGTTTCTTACAAAGTTGGTAGTCTTGTAGGAGCATTTGCACATAAGCTTCTTTTCCAGGCAAAGACAAACACAGAAGGGGAGTTTTACAGGAGGTTTTGCAGAGAAGACATTTTGCTTTTGTTTTCCAATCGACAAGCAACTAGAGCAGCTTTTTGAGCTAAGCACAGAGGGTGTTGGTAGTGAAGCAAGAGGTTTAAAGCAACAACTACAGCTACAAATACAACTACAACTACAACTTATACATTGCAGGAAGAGTGGTCAACATGCACTCTTCGCCACATATCAAGAAGGCCATGGTGGGAAGACAACCACGTCTTGACCTTACAAGCGGTAGGACTTTAACTTCAGTCTACATGGCACCCGCATCGAGCGGAGCAGCCTCAAGCATTGGCTCAACATTGGTTCCAGCACCCTTGGGTAATGGGTTTATTGGAGAAAGAAACAAGAATGCATCTATGGAAACAACATTGATTGGGGCATCGTCAAGTTTTGGAGCAGGGATAATAGATGGAACAACATGTGTTGAAGCTCCCTCAAGTTTTGGAGCATGTGCAAAACATGCCGGCATTTGTGAGTGTGCAAAATGTAGAAGGCTTGCTGCCAGAAGTTATGAAGCTCGCAGAAAGAGAGAGTATCGTCCCTAGCTCAAGGAAAGTCAGAACCAATATCCATCTCGTCCGATTATTGCGAATCACCAAGCCATCGCAAAGCGTATTGTCACATGTTTCAAACAGCACACAAGAGGCCTTGACAACGAGACAAAGGAATCCATCATGAAGGATGTGCTGAATGATGGTTGCATACGTGGGCTCAAAATTGAGACGCAAGAGAATCCAGTGCTGGTGGGTTTCAAGGACACTCTTTCCACCATCAAGAAACCTAGGAGAAAGAAAGAACTATTTATTAAGAGGGCAACTATCATGATGACCATGAGAGCACCGGCCCCAAACATTTTTGCAGCTTCCAAACTTCTAGGGACACACCGTAGAAACTTCTACGCTGCAAGAGAGAAATTAAAAAATGAATCCTTGCCATTGCATTTATGCGAGCAACAGGCACGCACAAAGGATGCAATCTCTGATGAGGTCAAGGAATTGGTGCTCTCCTTCTGGACAGAGAATACGCGTGTCTCACTGAACAAGAAGGATGTGTGCCGAAGATGAATCAAGAGAAAATTGTGGCAAAAGCATCCTGTGCATCTTCTAGAGCAACCCCACGTGAATGTTTAATTCATTCTGATGTTTTTCTGCATTCTGATGTTTTTCTGCACTTTGAAAAGCGTCCTGAGATTACATTAGCTTCATTCCTATCTTTCTTGTCGGCATGTTGTAAGTTTTTTTGTAGCTGTAAGATTAGGTGGGATAAATACGGTAATCAGCCCTATGGTGGCAGCCACCCTCTAGTTTTCATGAGCCCTACCATTGGAGTGATATGCGGCAAGCCGTCAGTGCTGATACAAGCTTAGTTCTTGCTGCATATCTACATGAATGGTTTTCATAGTCACCAGATTATGTGAGGTAAGGGTGGTAGCTATCAATTTTAAGGAAGAAGTCATTGATATGATGCCCTGTTAATCAACATGCAGCTTATAACCTGGGATTTCCACCTACTATATACATTAGTATCTTCAGAAGTCATTGTCTTGGTGGCTACCCAATCTATAAGACATATTGAGTGTAGCTACTTACTAGTAGGCATCCAGGATGGTAGTTATAGTGTTGCTTGTAGTAGAAATTTGTTGGTCTGGTAGCTAGGTTTTCCCAGCTGGTGGGGTTGTAGTAGAAAAATTGTTGGTGTGGTAGCTAGGTTTTCCCATCTGGTGATGTTTGAGCACAATGTAACATCAGGTCAAGAGGTGGCTAATTTCCCTTTTCACATGACTAGCATGTCCTTGGTAGCTACCTTTTGTAAGTACCTTGCTTGGTAGCTATCCCATTATTTGTGGTGGGTGTGCTCATGAGGTGGCTACAATGACATGGATTTCAGTCTTTCTTGAGAGCACCACAATTATGGTCTAGGTAGCTACCCATTTGGTTTGCAGCCTCCCAAGGTAGGGCGTGACCAATCCCTTGCTACCTTCCATACATGGTAGCTATCCCCTAGGGTTCAACTTGCTATTGGTTGAAGATTATAGTCAGGTAGCTACCACTCTACCTTCATTTTTGGTTGGGTGCTATGTGGTGGTAGGTGGATGAAACTAGTACACTAATAGATCATACAGGTAGCTACCCCCCTAGGTGGTGGAAACTTGAAAAGAGCTCCTCATACAGGTACCTACCCCCTAGGTGGTGGAAACCTGAAAAATAGCTCATCAAGGAGGCTAGTCTGGGGACGGGTGGCTATAGATTGCATGACACTTGCTAGCTTCCTGTATTAAGGAAGGTATTTTGAAGTGCATGGTTTCCATAAAATATACTTAAGCTGACTAGGCCATAAGTAGGTACAATCAAGTGTATAATAGAAATAGGTCAACAATTTTTTTTTACTTGTTGCTGCTTAAACCGTGCTCATATGGATGCGAAGTCCAAAGGTTTGCATGTTTACAGGTAGATTTCTTCCTTAAATTTCAAAGAGCCCATCCAGATGTGAAGATTGGGCAATGAACTTTCAAGAAACTGAAGCCATACTTTGTCCGCAAACTTAAGGATAGGTACACGTGCTGCTGCATAACACATGTCCAGATGTCTTTTTTGAGAGATTCCTTAAACTAGATAAGGCAAGGTTCTCTTGGCTTGCATTCCGTCAGCTGTACTTGCCAATGTAAAATTTGTGGGGCCACTGACAAGTGCAATGCATGTGCTCAAACCTACAACAGTATGATAGTACTATGGGAATCTGTTCTGTGTGTGAAGTCTGAAAGTGCCAGCCATCACAATAAAAAATGTTTAATGGGAGAATGCTCTATTTGTGGACCAGAAAAAATGCCTACATGCCGAAGGGAAGAATCACAGACAGGATGCATCATGACAGTCAAGCTATTCAAGAATGTTGAAGTTGGACAACAGATCCCGGGAAAAAGAAGAAGAGGAAACTCCTTTCATTCAAGAAGATGAACATCAAAGAGCTTCTGGTTTTGTTTAGGGATCACTTGAAGAAGTATATCCAACATAACTCTATGTATAGATGGCAGGTTGAGCAATTCAAAGAGCGTCTTCTAGTTTTTTCAGAAATGGTGGTATTGTTGGTAGTGGACTTTGTAGAGAACTACACGTTCAAAGAGCAAAACGAGATTCAAACAATGCACTGGTACTCTGATCAGGTCACAATATTTGTCCACATCACCTATATCCGCGTTGCAGGAGTGGTCCAAAAATATTATCACTTCTACATATCAGATGACAAGACTCATGATACTCTTTTTGTTCAGCATTGTTTCATGCTACATCACCAATGGTTGCAACAACTTGGCATAGTAGTCCAGGAACATTGGGTGTGGTCGGATGGCGCGGCCTCTCAATTCAAAGCCAAGAGGCCTTTTTACTTTGTTGCTAGGTATGGAACTCTAACAGGCGCTCTTATGACATGGAATTTTTTAGGATCAGGTCATGGAAAAGGTGAGCATGATGGAGCAGGGGCTGTCATCAATCACACTCATGAGCAGTTGAAGCCAAATGGAGTCAAACTCCAGTGTGCACATGAAGTTGTAGTATTCTTGAGGGAGACCATGTCTACAGGCGCAGAGGCTTCTTATCCATGAAAGACCCGGCTAGTATCACGGGTGTTTTGTGAGATCAAGTTAGATGAGAGGAATGGGATTGTAAGGCTGTACCTAATGTGCGGATCATTCATTGCGTATCTGGTTATTCGTTGACAAATGGGAGAGCTCTGAAAAGTAGGACACTATCATGCTTTTGTAGTGCATGTATGCACGATCTCTGGAGGAGATGCTCCAATTCTGTGCATGTGGGGTCTTGGGAGTACGTTTTGATTGAGCCCACGAATGAATTTGATGCAGAGGAAGAAACAAACTATCCAACCTATGAAGGACATTATGACGCCCTAACAGATGTTTTGCATGTAGATGATAACTTTGCTGTTGCTGCAAGTGCAAACAATGAAGAGCTTGTGGACTTCTATTTGTTGAAGTGTACGGGAGAGAATTCATGCATCAAGTCTCCAATTACCGATGCTTGGGGTAATTATTTCCTGTGAGGATCTTATGTGGTCAAGGGAATTTGGTATGAGTAGCGATCTCGAAATCCACATGAATACAAGCTCTTGCACTTGAAGCCCGAAGTCTATATGTTATCACACCTTGTGAGAGCTATCAAGTTTCCCATGGAGAGAATCGACCACAACTTGTTTATGATGTCCCCCGATGTATATGAGGCTGTTTACAACAACATTCCCTTTGATACATAGGGACCTTAGAATTTCCAGTATATTCAATGAGTAAAGTATGGTTTGTTTCTTCCAAGTTAAATGGTGCAAGGATATACTACTATGTTGTTCTTGGGCTCTAATTCACAATAGGATGTCTGCTCTCTATTTTTGTACGTGTAATGGTTCCTTCCTTTCACTTTGGAGGTTGTTGTGGGTACATAAGTGTTTGCTCTGTAATGGTACCTTCCTTTCACTTGGGAGGTTTTTGTGGGTAGGGAAGTCTTCAGCTGACGGTTTAGGGTTCGAGGCACAAGGCCTCATTGTCAATGAACAAACAATAATCCAACCAAAATTCCAAATCTTCTCTGAATCCTTAAACCTCAATTAGCCAGATCGGGTGATGACTAGGTGTGAACAAGTCAAGAACCTGGGTATTCAAAGCCATTGTAATTTCCCACTTCTAACTAAAAAATAAATACCACAAGGGGCACCGACTTTCGAGCCAACCAGATGTTGAGCGAGGAAACGAGTTTAAAGTATGTGTGTGAATAAGTCTAGGTATTGATTGAATGAATTACCGCTTTATGAGACCATAGACGGGTTTTATGGTTCCATCAACGAAATTTGAATTCTTTTCTACAAGTTTGACATGGACAGATTTGGGTGAAAAGGATTCACAGACAGTTTCCTTACAGATGAGAAAAACCAACATCCTCGAGTCACGGTCTCTCTCTCTCTCTCTCTCTCTCTCTCTCTCTCTCTCTCCTCTCTCTCTCTCTCTCTCTCTCTCTCTCTCTCTCTCTCTCTCTCCGCAAAAAGGAAGGTGGGAAAAAACTGTAACATAAAACCACACCGTAACGGCTGAAAACCCAAACACAAGGCTAAAAATTGCCGAGGTAAAACCCTTGAAATATTACATCATAGCAAAACCCCAAGGGGACGAGCCTCATCCAGAACAAAAAAGACATAGGATTAAGATTAAGGATCCACAACAGGAGCTTTTGGTAAGTGGTAGGAAGAACGAACATCCAAGAAGAGGATTAAAGTCTTCAGCTGATGGTTCCCAGACCAAGGCACAATGCAGATAAAGCTAGCTACCATCCTAATACCAGATAGCTACCAGTCATGAGCAGCTAGCTACCATGCTGAAAATAGATAGCTACCAGTAATAAGAAGCTAGCTACCATGCAGAAAATAGATAGCTACCAATCTTAAACAGGCAGCTACCATGCAAAAATAGATAGCTACCAGTCAAGAATAGGTAGCTACCATGCAGAAAACAGAGCTAACATTCATAAACAAGCAGCTACCATGCAGAAAAAGACAACTACCATACAACAAGATTTATACTGGTGGCATTTGCAAGGAGGAGACAACACAGTTGGCTAAGCTTTAAAAATTTTACAAATGACTTGAAGTACCGCGTATCATTTCCCAACAAAATCACAAATGCCAAGAAGTATGAGATATCCATTTTAGCATGAATCCAGTTACAGATTCAAGAAGGCTGATATAAATAGGTCAATGATACAAAAAGGGGTTATCAACTCCCATTCGCTGTTTACACAAGTACAAGGCCCAAACCTAAACTTGGTCTCTTACGACTGAGTCGCTTTTCTCTATGACCAATATATGATAACATATTGGGAAACTTGGTCCTTCTCATTTGATATCATGTGCATCCTGACATATTGATTAGGATCTTGCACACAGTTCCACCCCTTTAGCCACGGCAATAGAGTGTTCGTGAGGTAGCGAGGATCCTGTGATTCGTCATCCGGTTGAAATGTTGGTGGACATATCATGGTTGTATCACTGTTGAGAATATTTTTGTACCGTGTATCGTCCACCATAAGAATCGATGACCCCCTCCAATATGGTCTCCTTTTTAAGAGCTCCGGTAATCCCTTTACAAAAACTAGTTTTGCTTTGCTGCCTTGCAGCTCTCTGATATCAGTAAGTCTGAGAGGAAATTTGACGCAGTCAGTTTGGAAAAATTTCTCTTTCCAGATTCTAGGGTGCATCCCGCTCATGCAACCCTTAAGTGTAATATTCATGCTTCTGTTAGTGCAGATGGACCAGATGCAAAGGTAAACGATGTCTGCACATTTATGAAGAAATTGAAGCACATCTGGCCTGATTATGCAAAAGGTGCCACGGTCACTGCCTCCCTTGAACACTTTTCAACAGAGAAAATCTTTGGTTCTTTGAGGGATCTCTAGACTGGGGTATCTTCTCAAGAGAACCCCATTCATGTCTAATACCATGACTTTTTGAGCAGGACAGGTTGGAGGTGGCGTACCCTTCATCAACGGAGCAGTCACAATGCTAATTGGGAAAGGCATTAGAACATCCTTCCACCTTTTTGTACAGGAACTTACATCTTGCTATAACTCTGGTGAATGCACTTCTTTCAGAGGCTCTAGCTGCACATCTTGCCCCAAAGGGGAATCTTTCTGAGCATCACTGACAGGGACAAAGTCTGGAGGGGCCGCTTGGTGCACATGCATGGATGCCCCGGCAGTAGGATCCTATGATTCATCATCAGACATTGTACCACTCTTCATGTTAGTGCCTTCCTTGCCAGGAAAAATAGCCAAAGATTGTATCAGCAGGAGCAGCTCCTTTGCTGTGTTGGCAAAACCTGTGCGTCGTAAAGTAGACAAGATCTTCAAAACCCCTTTCAATCATTGGGGCATTACCCATTTCCACCTGTTGTAGCCCAAGGGTTTGAGTTCCTCTAAACAAACAGAACGCAAGAGTCAGAAAGTTGCAATATTAATTTTTTTATAGAGAAAATGGATCTCACCTCAATGGACAAGGCATCAAAAGACACATTCACCACATCACAAGTCACATAAAAAAACACTTTGACAATGAAAGAGGAACTCCAGGTTGATGATCCAAACATTCTATTGTTACATTACGAAAGGATTGCGGTACAAAGAAGGATAGTGGTTTGATACAAAAAGGATGCTACAACCAAAAAGGCTCATAGAAGGGTTGGCTATAAAGCATCACTCATGGACACTAGGTAGAGTCTAAGCCAGGCATCTTTTTGCCCGTGTGTTTGCAGCACCTTTTTTGAGGTTTGCTCCGCTTACTGCACCGGTGTCCCCATCCACAACCACAGAATCCTTCTCTTTAGCACTCTCTGACCCTTTGGTTGCATCGAACGTTTCATTCTGGTCTCCCCTTGCCCCCCCTGCAGGAGCAGTAACTATTAATAAACACCCTAATCAATCCATACAGATGCAAACATCTCAGAGACTACCCAGTTATACCTGAATTCCCTTTGCTTTTTTTTTTTGCATTTCTTGCCGCTGCAAAAGCCTCTGCAATATTAGGGTTTTTTGAGGGAGATTTCTCTTGGTTCACCGGTATGGATGTCAAGGGTTTGCTAGGATACTGGCTCTTGAAGAGCTCCACTCCTTCCCTAACAAGTGGCGATTCCGCAAGTATTTCATGCGCAATGGGGAGCACATCACCATCCATGAATTGGGTTTCCTCTATATCAGGTACATCTGTTTTTGAAACATCCCAAAAATAAAATCTAGGTGCATTGTAAAAAACAATGATGAGTAAACTTTGTACTAAACAAGTGCTTCGAAGGACCCAAGGAACTGCTGTTACCTTCTAGATTGCAATGTCTCTCTTCCTTATCGGAGAGAACACTGATCATAGTGCCCACTTTGACCTCTTTGGAGATAACTTCGGTGTTTAGATCACCTTTTTTAGCATCTGATCAATAGATAGGAAGCTTAGGCAACATTTATTGACAAAACCATACAAATATTGTACGAATGTCCCCAAAGAGAGGGTTACCAAAACAGTCATCTGATTTGTTGAAAGGACCTGCACCTCACTTTTTTTCTTGGAGGTAGATTATGCACAAGCATTAGGCAATTTAGGTTATGACAAGCTAACCATCAATAGATATAACATTAAAGATTATGTCCCACCATGCTAGATACCATTGCATGAAAAAGGTAGCTATCCCCAGACTGGTAGCTACCACAATACTAGTGGGTAACAACACTGCGCTAGGTGGCTCAAACCATAGTAGCTACAATTTAGCCAGTACAACATTGGTGCCTAAAGATTGAATGTAAGACACATGATCATGGCAATAAAGTGGTAGTCACCCCCTACCATAGCTACCACCTTTGGAGTAGTTAGCACATAAGCCACTAGCCACCTAGCCATCTACTATCCAGCCAGCAACCAAGTCATCACTTGTGACTAGGCAAGTCTGACTTGGGTGGGGTGGACCACCACCTACCATAGGTACTACCACCTTTGTAGAAGCTACCACATAGTCACTAGCCACCTAGCCACATACTACCCAACCAGCTAGCAAGTCAGCATTTGTGACTAGGTAGTGCTGAAGGGTGGCCACCTGTGGCTAGGTAGTGCTAACTAGGTAGCCAACACTCAGCAATAGCTAGTCACTAGCTAGCTCTGAGTAGCTAGTGGTACCTAGTCATCAGCTAGCCATCTACCACCCATCCAGCTGCCACCTTGCCAGCTAAGACCTACCTAGCTAATATCTAGTCTAGAACACCTGCACATGGTACCACATTGCTACCATACGTACAAGAGGTACCACAATTCTCTTGGAGGGAAACTGCCATTAAGAAATAGGCACCATAGCTACTGTCTAACAAGGTGGCTACCCTTCATGTCACACTATTAGATGTCTGCCCCAGTAAGCACCACTTTGGAATCTAGTACTTGTGGAGATGCAATTATAGGTAGCCACCTTTGAGATCATGCTCATATGAAACCTACAAGTATGCACAGGCCTAAAGTTGTACTGGTGGTAGTAGACTAATTCTACCACAAACACAACTACCTCTATGTTAGGGTGCCTACCCATATGTTACCTAGGAAGATGGTAGTAACAATGCACATTCTCAGCCACATTCACAGATACCATATGTAAATGAGCAAAATGACCTGCTTACCAAGCTTTAAGCATCCAGGAGATGTGTCGCCCCCACTGTCTACAAACATTAATTCCTTGATATTATCTGGGATGAGACGACCACAACTTGTAGCCAAGCATTTTCCCTCTCTGCCAGCAAGGTTGGCAAAACAATATATGTGGTAAGCATGTCTGCAGGGGAGTATGAATATCCCCAATGCCTCTTGGCCGTACATGAGTAGGCCACATGCACTGCAGCTATCAGGCACCTGCGATATCTCAGCATTAGATGGTGGCACTTTGGGGGGTGGAACCTGCAAATGAATCGGGCTTTTCTTGCATTGCATGGCATTTACAAAATCGATACGAGCATTCAGTATGGGGAGAATTTCTTCATTCATCTCAATTTCCCTAGTAATCTCAAGTAACTCTACACTACAATCATCATCCTCCACCTCAGCTTGCAAGGTCTCTAGCGTCATTTTGAGCTTGAAGACCCGTGCCTTGTCCCTTTCCACATCAGCACTGTCCGCCGCAGATGATTGCAACTCCCCTAATCGATGTTTGGGCTTTAGCAACCTGCGTTGTCACACTGTTAATGATTGACATTGCCCCCTCATTTTGATGCACATTTGCCTGCATGGCATCTCGTCTTTTACACACTTCATGGTGCTGCATTAATGCCTTCTCTTGGTTGAGTGCCACAGCCATTCCAACATCATCAAGTTCACAAAGAGACAAATTTCCAAGCCTTGAAAATTTGGCCGCATTGTGCAAGCCAGAACCCTTGCTGGCATCCCCATCATCTATATTCGTAACCATGGTCATGTGCAGCAAGCTCTTTGGTGCACTTGCGGAGTGGAACGATGCCCATCTCTGTTTCTTCAGCTGGCAGCTTGCTAGATTCCATATTGGCTACAATGCTCTCAGCAAAAGCTGCCCAATTCACAACCCCTCTCAAATGTTCATAGAGGAAACCCATGGCAAATGCCTTTGTTACCTCCATACCATAGTTCCTAGGAGGCTCCTGGTACATCAAAGTGAACATGGAGTAGAATTTGCTCCAGAATTCCTTCTTAACTAACCTGCATTTGACTTTTTTGCCTCTCTTTGGCACCTCAGTAAACACTTACAACCAGTCTTCATCTAAAACATTCTCCTCATTGAGGAGCCTAGGATCATGTCCAACACAATTAATCTTGTACACCTCATGGGCCTCTGCTTTTTTCATGCAAAATTGGCTCTTCCTCTCAAAGTTGACATGAGGAGGCTGCCACCTAGACATCAATGCAGGCGAAGTGGAGGTTCCGACGTTTTGGTCTGATCGGGAACGACGAGCTGCCTCTCCTCTACAGCAAGTGTTGCATGATTAGGATTTGGCCTTCTCTTCTTCACCCTGCATGTGTCATGGTCCTCCCCCTCAGAAGTAGAGGATGTAGCTCTTTTGTTTGGAGAAGCATGCACGACGTGCCTGGGTGGTGTATTCCTCACCGGCATAGGGATAGAAAGTCCCATTTACATTATCTTACCAACTTCATCTATATTATACGCTTGAGGTACCCAAATATTTACATTTTCTCATTAGTTCCAATATAGGTAACCCTAATTGTACTCCCATTATTAGAGTTCTAAAATTCATATCTTGACAGTTTTCTTTTGATTAAAGTCTGGATAAATTGGAATAACAACTTCGGAATAAGTTTAGCATAAAATAAGTAAGTACGTACTCCAATTCTTAGGGTATGAATACCCATATACTGACAAAAATCGTTTGATTGAAGTCAAGATAGATTGTACTATTCTTTAATGTATTATTTAAATACATTTGCTAAGTATGATACTAGTCCGATCAAAGACTAGTAGGGAGAGAGAGTGTGTGTTTATGTGTGAAAACCCCTCAAAATTGAACCATACTTAAACAATTGCATTTAAATAGTACATTAAAAAACAATACATTAAAACAAGACATCATAAAAGTGAGTATACATTTCGTGTATAGAATATGTCCAATCTTTGTCAAATACAACACTCTATATCTAATAGTCAATATGATATTTGATCATAACAAATTGGCATGTTGTTGTTTCTGTATGCGTCCATTGCTTGGGGTAAGCCTCCACAAGGAGAAGGATCCAGCTGTTACTTGCATCCATACAAAAGCATTCAATTAGAACTAGCTATGCTTGTGCGTATTATGGAGAAAATGTCAAAAAATTGTAGTAATTGTTGCCATCTTTGTGGAGATCCTCACACGAGGATAAAGGCTCTTAAACAAAATTGAGAACTTTAAATAGTCATGTCCTCATAAGAAGTTTGCAATTTTTTAAAACGTATTTAACTTCATTCATCATGAAAGATATCTGACAGAAATAACCCGATGACCATGTACTAAATCGAAGTAAAATCAGTGTGTGCAGCTTTTTATTTAAAAGCCATTGATTGAAAGAATTAGTCAAGCAACTCTATAAAAGGTTAGAGGGCATTTGGTGGGAAGTAGAGTAGGTTTCAAAACACCTTATGTAGATAGTGTAACCATACGTATCAAGAGGTATGACCCTTGATGTCCAGAAGCAAGATTATCTAATGTAGAGTAAGACCTATACTTTTTAAGAGGATGCATATTCAATGAGACTGAAATGTTCGTGTTCAACCAATTTCAGCAGACAGTTATGTTTGTTATGCTGGTTCTTAATTTAGAAATAGAACCATTAGCCACACAATCCAATGAAAACAAGGCTAATAGAGCAATATAACAAAATTTGAATAGAGTCACGATCGTATGCCAACCAGTATATGCCATCTCCTAAAGAGACCCTCCATAGGCGTTTTGCGGCTTTGATAACACAAGTAACAAGTATTCCATGTATCAATCGTTTGTTATATGTCAAGATGAACCGTTTCGAGTACCACTTATTATAACAAAGACAAAAAAGTAACATTGTCAAATTATTCACCCCAAAATATCACTCTTATTCATCAAGTTATGTCAAATTGTTTCATCAACAAAGGATTAAATAAACATGTTTATGATTCCATATGATTCATTGTTCTTTAGTTATGCAAAGCAGTTTAACTTTACCAAGTTACCATGCATTAGCATTATAAATTAATGTCATAATCAGTTTCTAAGTAGGTGCATGAGCACCTACCTGCTTTTGGTAGCAAGACTATCCCGGATCATGTGGTTGTAGCCTTCTTCACAAGGGTACCCCATATTTATCAATGGTGATGTCGCAAGTGTTGTTGCTATTTACATTCAATGTATACTCCGTGTGTGCGTGCATCCGCAGTACAACAGTATGTGATGCATCTAGTTGGGCATGTAAATCAATGGTTTTGAAGAGTAACCGAGCAGGGAAACTCCTCAAGGGTAGCACCTATCTATGCCTTGAACTCAGTAGGGTGTGTAACACAGCTAATTTGGAAGTGCAAGACGAGGAGAGAAATGCCCTGCACAGAGTGCTTGAATGGGGTATCTTTGAAAATCTGTGAATAGCATGTTACTCTAGATACGGGCCATCATGGTTAACATTCAACAACAAAAGTATACATGCATGCTTTTGAGACATCCAATAGACTTACGAAAACCATGTATGTGTGCATGTGTGTGTGTGTGTGTGTGTGTGTGTGCGTGTGTGTGCGTGTGTCTATTGAGTACGGTGTCTTATGTACATTGGCATGCAGCTAAAGATCTTCCCCAGGGATTGTGAGAAGCATGATACAAAGATGTTTGCAATGACTGGAAACACCAACGTGTATGCAGCTCGCAAGAGAGAGAGAGATAGAGAGAGAGAGACCATGGATTCATGGCAATGATTTATGCATGTGTGTGTTGTGTGTGGGTGTGTGTTGGAGACGATACCTGTGTACATCCGCGTATGCAACAAAAGTATGATTTTCAAGGGATGCCGAGCAAGGAACCTCCCCAAGGATAGCGCATGTCCATGCCATGAATCTCCGTAGCGCTTGTAAAAGAAGTGACCATGAAGGGGATAACAAACCAGTTGAAGGATTCCTTAAGGGGGATGCTCGGACAAAAAATCTATGAACAACAGAGCTCCCAAAGGGGTCTTACTACAATTTCAAGTGGTGGGCTAAGAGGGAATCCCCACAGGTAATCAGCATGCAGGTATGCGAGAAGGGGAAAGACAGAGATCAAGAGAGCCATATACAACCATAATATAATCGGCCACGTTAGGTGAAACTATATAAATTTACAAAAAATTAGAGGATTTAAAAAAAAAAAATCATCTTCGACCTTTTGTGTGGTTGTATACACGCTAAATCCTTGTGTGCACGAGCAAGAAACTCTCATATTGCCTCTTTTTCAGGGTTCCTTATTTCACCTTTGTGTGTTGTTTTGCTGTTCTTCTCTGTGTTTCTATGGTAAGGTTATCTCAAAATCCATGTGTAATCATATACCCTCAAAATCTAATTAGAAATTTATTCAATTTTCTTTTAAACTGTAAATTTTGATCAAACCCTTCCAATGGGGGCAACGCCACCAGAGGTGCTACCCTCCAAACCCCTCGCTAGAGGCATAGCCCCCACACTCCTATCAGGGGCACTACCCTTGGACCCTTGTGGTGGGCATTGCCCCCAAACCCTCGCTGGGAATGTTTACCCTATAACCCCACCGGGGGTGCTTCCCCCGGATCCTCATACTAGGCATTGCCCTCTAGACCCTTGGTCATGATGAGAATATAATTGAAGCAGTTTGGTCACACTTCTTAGCTTACAATCCGAAGGCTATTCATAGGTTGATGGATAGTGTTGGTGGCAATATGACACAATGCTTAAGACTTGGGTACCAATGCACCAGTAGATACGGATCCAACAAAGCTACAACACTGTACTAATGTATGGCATGCAAAGAGATCAAAATCTAAAAGAGTGCATAATATTGATGTGCAAGATGTCCATAGTCACAAAGCTAGAACCATCTTTTTTTATGTAGCCTCCTATCAAGATGCGATAGTGTCAAGTTTATTACACAAGCTGGGGTGGACCATGAACATTTAGTGCACACCCACTTTATGTCCTAGTGTGCCATGGGTGTTTACCTCATACCTGAGGCCATCAAGCATGGTAGAAATATTGACAAAGGAAGCCACAAACTTGTGTCACAGTGCACTATTGAAGAAGACACTTGGTTGCCACCCAAAGTGCAATATGTAGTGAAGGGCTTCAAAGGAGATGAAACAAAGTGGAACTAATATTTCTCTCTAAAGGAGAGTGTGTAGTTATTTCATAGGGGCATTGTAAGATGCATAACAAAAACACACAAAGATCCATGGTCCATCATCTTTCCTTGCTTTAATGGAATGGATCTGGGCAACATGTTAGAGTGCATCCCACCACCTAAGGCAGAATTTCCAACATATTGGCAGCTTAAAGGGAAGCTCCTAGATGCCCTCCCATAGAGCAAGAGTTGGAGACTCGTTGGAGATGTGCAATCATATGATCAAGTGGGGTGCTTTCTTTTATGGATGCCCTAGTGAAGACCAAAGGAACTATACACTGTGAGCTCCATGAAACGGAGGAGTGGTGCCAACAACAAACTATCATGACCAAGATCAAGAATCTCAACACATTGGGGCCATCTCTAGTTTACACAATAGATGATGTGGGTCCTTGCCCAAATTGTGGGCACTTTTTCCACAACTGGAGTGGTCACTATAAAATAGCTTGCAGCCATATGTATCACTTGCCATGTCTCATGCAAAACATGATAAATAAGAGGAGTTCCATACATGCAAGGTTCCCATTGAAGAGATTGTATATTTCATGCTTAAAATGGAGAAATACTATCAATGCTTAGTGGCAACCATTGAGAGAGAGAGAGAGAGAGAGAGAGAGAGAGAGAGAGAGAGAGAGAGAGAGAGAGAGAGAGAGAGAGAGAGAGAGAGAGAGAGAGAGAGTCTATTTTGGACAACCTAAATTTATCTTTATAGACGCCACAACTGGAGTGAATTGTAGTGAATTTTTGAATCGCTGTATATGATACCTTTGCAATGAAAAAAGAAGCCTTATAAAACTTGTAGTGACATTTTTGGGATCATTGCAATCAGACGTTTGTAGCATAGCTTAGACATCTAGCAATAACATAAAGTCAATACTCAGGGAAGCGATTTGAATGGGGCACGAAGACTCTTTGAGGGTGTCAACCTTAGGAAGTGAAGCTAGGAAACTAAGTTATCATCGTCACCAACACATCTATCACTCTCTATCTAGGAAAATTCGCATATGTCCTATCTCACCGCTCTAGGTCATGACGCTATTTCGTCATCCAAACAAACTTGAAATGGAATGAAACTTTAGGAGGAGGTATAACCTACCTAGGGACACTATTCTACAAGGTATAAAAATCATGACCAATCATGATCAAGATCATGACCCATCATGATCAAGGTCCTAAAAACTACAATAAAAGTATCCAAAAAGGTTGACCTATGGTTTAGAAACACTCTCCTCTGGTCAAAACGTCAAAAAACAACCATTTTTATACTCAAAACAAGAGATTTAGCTCAGAGACATGTCGTCGTGAACCATAACAAATTTGAGAATGATTACACTTAACTTAAATAAAAGAGACAAGGAACACAATGCACTTTTTGAAATTGAAATTTGATTATCAGAGCTTGAGAAAAATGAATTACAAGGTGCTTTAGAGTAGTCACTCTCAGTCGTATGCTCATACTCTTCAAAACTTTGATAATGATACAAGGGTTGTAGACTTGAAAATTTGAAATCTATACCTAGGCCACATTTGGCTAGTGGCTGGCTTACAAGAATTTTAGCTCAGGACAAAAAGGTTACAACTTAGAGTTTACAATGATGCAGATCAATAATCACAACACCTCTATTATACAAGGATTTCTCAAAAAAATAAGATGATTACAAAAAATAATGGCGTTGTGATGGTGTAGCCAACCACGAGGGTGCCCATTGGGTAAATATGCTAGCATTTACCCCTTCCCAATCATTGAAAGCCGTTGTGCAAGCTTTGACAGTGGCTTCAATAGTCAAATTGCCTTTTTTGAGCGTCTTTGTGATCCTTCTAATTTTCTCTGCTTGAGCCACCATGTCTGCTTATATAGCTAGGATTTTCAATGCATTGTTGAGGATCGCACTTTGATGTGCAATGTGGTGCACCAGTAGGTCCTTTGTGAGTGGGTTGAAAATGGTTGAGTCCATTTTGAAGAACCCGGCCATGAACGCCTCTTCAAATGTTTGCATGTAGTGTGCAAGGGTAGAAACATGATCAACATGTACATCCCCATAATGATATTTTCATTAGGAAGAGAATGGGATCAAGGAGGGCCTCTTTATTTGACAGTTTAAGGAATTCAAACCTTTAGTATTAAGAAAGTAATCAAAGGACAACTTTTGAATTCAAACATGCAAAATGGCTAGTTCGTTTGAATTCAAAGTTTCCCCCCAAAATGGAATTTAAATTCTAGCAGGTAAAACCATATCATGTAGCATATCTATGAAAAGAGCTCGATGCATATATTGCAGATCTATGATCTTTGCTCAAATTGGAGATCATATGTGGGACTTATGGGAGGCCAAAATCATAAAATTGCCCACCTCCTTTGCGGAGAAAAGTGCATCCTTTGACCACTCTTACACATCTCTTACACACCCACCATTCTTGCACACATGGTGTACAACTATTCATCAAAATGTCAATCACCTCCATAAGCTCATGGAAAATAAAGAAACCCTCCTACATCCCATTCTCTTCCTAATGTTGTTAGGGATATCTATCTCCAAGCTCCATGCAATGCCTTGGGTGCCTTCAAGGAAGACTTGACATGGATGCTCTAATGCTTCTACGTCTTTAAAAGCCTATATACATGTAATGATCATTTTGGCTATTTTGGTGAGCATTTAGTAGGCTCATCCTGCATTTGTGTGATGATTGCCTACATCGTGTGCACCATATATGATTTTGTAGGCTTGTTGTTGCTCATTGGATTTGAGAGCATCAAAAAGTTGAACTTGGAAACTTTGTTCCTTCATTTACTTTTATTTGCGCTTTTTTTTTTTGGAGTCGGCTTCTTTGAAACAACTTTTGCTGATTCTTTAGATATGTCAATGATGACATATTCTCGTGGTTGCTGTGCTTCCTTCGTTTGCACTTTGGCACCATGCTCCATAAAATAACTATATGTCTCACCTTTTCTGCTTTCACACTCACAAACCTCATTAGGTTCCTTTAATACATTTATTATAAATAGGGGAGTTATGTCATAGACACTTGAAAAATTGTTTTTAGCATCATTCCCTAAATCATCACTCCTCAAATCATGGTATTCATCCTCATCATCGTGCAAAAGGTCTCGTGTGGAAACTTCGTTCACTTGTATGTCCCGTCTCAATCATTTTAGAAAGCTTTTTGGCTTCTTGGATAGCGGGTACCATTAGAAAAAGTCTTATACCATAACCATTTTTGTTGCAAAATGTGGTGTTGATCACCTCATTTAGCAGACATCAAGAGTCACCAGTGTTTAATTTCATCCAAAGGGTTCAAATAACTCCTCTGGGAATGGCTCCTTCATGTAGTGCTTGTCTTCTCTTTCACTCTCTAGGATACAATCCTTCTCCTTAAGACTTTCACATTCTGATGCTCCACATATCCAAATGTGAGTATCCTTCACTAGCCAAGCATGTAATTGCATTATGTTGTTTGTAGTGACAAAAAAGTATTCTATTGGAGCTAGGTTCACATCCTTGTAACTATGATCCTTGGTGTTAACCTTGGTTGTGGCACCCTTATGCCGCAAATAGAGATGGGTGTAGCCACAATCTTGAACCATCTTGAGTTGATTCATGAATGGCATCCCAAAATAATCTCAAAGTTATTGCATGTTTCAAAGTCAACTAAAGCAAAAGTGTGTTTGTACTCTATTTCGCAAGAGGATACAATAACTAGTTCGAGCATCCCTTAGGGTCTTTCCACATAACCAACGGGTAAGTATGCAACTTTATGTATGATTTCTTGAAAGCTGGTCTTCCCCATTTCTCCCAGATTTCTTTTGTAGAAATGGCTATTCCAGTCCCACTATCAAGTATGGCTATCATTTTTATCCCCTTGTTCTCTAGCGATAAGGTGGTGTTTTCTTCCTCGGCTTCGCATTTATGACCCATCCTATCTACTAGTACCGGATTTGCCTATTGTTTCTTAGACGAAGTTTCTTTCATGTTGTCATTTGCAAGTTGGTCGTGTAAAGGGATTTTCAACCCCATCGTTTCCATATGTTTGCCAATTTTGCACCATTAATGCGGTCTAATTTTCAGTAACTGTGAGAGAGAAAGTGTGCATTGTATATGAGAAGACATCAATTTGAAGGTATCACTCTAATCTCAATTTTTTTTTTGAGTTCTCCTATTAAAGATGGAAAAGTCTGTAGAGAGTGTGATTTGCTCTCTTGAGATGCTGTAGACCTGGCATCCCAATATAGAGATTGTATATCTCCTTGGAAAAATTCATGTTCCATGTTGACCTCAGGGATATGTGCTGACTGTAAAGTAGCACTACCATATTTTTGGTTTTTGATCAATTCCCATAAGATTTATGGCCACAACTCTCGTCCACTTTAGGAATCGGTTGCATGTCTAAAGATCTTCCTTTATCTGTTGTGTTTGCCACTACCTTTGTGGTCATTGGTTGTTCCTTGTTTGCTATTTTGGGTTTGATTTTTTTGTCTGAATTCTAAGCAAATTTATGAGCACATAATCTCTTCCACATATGTTATAGAATTCTTGAATCATACACTTTTCACTTGTGTTGTTTCCTCTCAACATCATATTAGAGAGTTTGTGACTTTAGAGACAATTTGAGAATCGCCAATGTCTTGAAGATTTGGCGATATGGACAAACCTCAAATTGTTTTTTTAAGTCCAAAGCCTTCTAAGGTAGTACTGGAAAAGCTCTTTGAATATGCTCTCAAAACTTTGGCTAAGATTTGGCCTATAGGGTCAAATTCTAAGCTTGTTTGGAAAGTGGAAATTGAGAAATTCCCAAATTCACTAATATGGTGTTTCTCGTTTTCTCGTGTTTTTTGCTCCCAACTTATGCGTTAAAGTCTAGGGGACCTTTGAACCTCCAGGCTTCATCAGGGCTTGAGCAGTTTTTACAAGTCTTTTGTATACCTCCATTTTTTTGGCTTTTTCTTCTGGATGCGGGTAGATTAGTAGTCTTTGTTCTAAATTAGTAGTCCACTTTAGGAATCGCTCAAGTCATCACCTTGAAAGGAATTGTGGGTTCTACCTTGGATCCACTTGAAGAAGTCAACACTCCTACAACATTCATTGTTGATTTCCCCTTGTTGTTTGGGGGTTTTGGATAGTCATGAACAAGGTGTGCAACAGTGCATTCTCGACAATAGCGAAATATCTCCACGTTCTTTACCCATTGAGGACAATCTATTGGCCAATGATGACCTCCACACTTGTAGCATGGTCCTACTTGTTGCATAGATAATGGTCTTGCTGATGAATGTTCTTGCTTGGTAAGAATTTTCTTTGATCCATACTCTTGATTGTCTATGAACATGAGCGTATTATCATCCATACTCTTGATTGTCTATGAACATGAGCGTATTATCATCCATGGAATATTGATTTTTTATGGGTTGTGGCACATGTGTTGTCTGAGTGTAGTTGACTACTACTCTACCATCATTCAGAAGAGGTGGTAGAGTAGTTGACTACTACTCTACCATCATTCAGAAGAGGTGGTTGTTGCCCTAGCATTTGTTGCAATTTAAGCCTAGGGTTACACCATGGGGTGGGATGATCCCCTCCACAAGTATCACAACTCCTTATTTGTGGTTATCATACATTCAAGTTATGTATGTAGACTTTGTTTATCCTTCTAATCACCTTCTCCATCACTTGATCAAAGCTCCACATTGTAGTATTTTGAACATCTTGCTTTGTTGTTGTGGATTTGCTCTTTAGAGATCAAGTGCTACTAGTCACATTCCCACCATCTTTAGGCACCTCTCCATAGGCCTTACAATTGTCAACTAGATAAAGAGCTTCTCTAGTAACTTGCTCAAATGTTGTGCATCCTTTTAGATGCAGGTTCTTTTTTAGAGTTTTTTCCTCAAACCCTCTATGAAGAGAATTGATAGTCTCTCATCTTGCGATAGATCTCTCATAGGACATCTCTCTATGTAATGTTTGAAGGGAACAGAGCTTCCTTCACTCTCTCGTTCTTTTTCTGTCTAAAAGCATATATCTGTGACACCGTGTTGTGTTTGATTCCCCTTTTTGAGAACTTCTCTAAAAATTCATGTAAGAGTTGTGTTATGTTTGGAAAATCATCTATGTTTGATGATTGGAACCAAGACAAGGTTGTTCTTTCAAATGTCAGCCCAAATCCCTCATACTGTGTATGAAAATCCACAATCTGTTCAGCCCTTAAAACTTGTTTGAAGAGTGATATATGAGCATATGGATCCCTTGACCCATTGTACTTTGTCTTAACACATTGAGATGCTTAAAATTGTTGTGGTCCAGTCTCACCAATCTAACCAATTCATGGTATTTTGGAAAGACGTCTCTCGTTCTCTCCTCTCGTCTTAGAGAAAATCTCAATGGAATCCTCTTTGATATGTGCTTTGGCATCATTTTTGGCTAAAAGTAAGTAGAGATCGGAGTACCTTTGTATGTGTATTGTTTGAAGTTAGTTGGATCAACAAGTTTTACTCATATCCATACTTATCTACCATCAAAACTTTTACTCTGTGGGCATCTGTACACATGAATGCATAGAGATTCTTATGGGTGGTCAACTCTCTAGCATTGGGTTCTACACACTTGTAAAAGATATATGGGTCCCCGTTTGTGAATCTATATAAGCCCTCATGAGCATAGTCCATTAGAATTCTCATGGCTTTGTTGTTTTTGATGAATCGCACGTTCGGTTTGCTGGTTTGTTGATCAGAGGATGCCTCTGCTCTAGATATTCTCCCAATCCCACTGTTGTTGTCATTGTAGTGTTTCTTGGATTTTTCATGTCTTTGAGTGGATTAGAAAACCCTGGTGGTGGATGATTTGTCATGTTTGAGGCTCCCTCAATAATCTCAAGATAGTCTCTGACAAGCCCACTTTGGCTTAGTGCAACTTATCCATTTTAGCCCATGATCATGTCTCTCAAAAGTTAGGTCTTTGTGGTCCTTTGGTCTTTGAAAACTGTCTTAGGGTACCCTAAAAGTTTGAAATTAGGAAAGCTAAAAAATTTCAACTCTAAACCCAAAACTTTAGATTGCCCGCAAGCTTTCTTCATGTGTATACGTGAATCAATTTGGAGTTGTCTGTCAAAAGTTAGAGCGATTTTGGTAAAGTGCACTTGAAACAACACTCAAAACAGTTTCAAGACCAGGACACAGGAACTTTGGCTTGTATCTTGGTCTCCAGAAGGTATTGTTAGCTCAAACTTGAGATTTGAGATGTACTCAAGTATGTATACAAGCTCATCAACTCGGACATTCCCACTATGAAGAGGTACATGGATCACGATCCATGACCCTCCTATCAATTTTTCACTGCAAATTTTGACAGTATGTAGACAAGGTTATGCACAAGCTCTGTATCAATTTGTACCAAATTATGAGGTTGGGGGACATGGATCGCGATCATGTTTCACCACATATGGACTTGATCTCTTGGTAGCTTGTTACTGATTATATCCACAAGCTAAATCTCAAATCTTTTTGAGTTTGGAATTGTTTTGAAAAGTCACATGCTCAATACTTGGTCTGCACTACACTCTTCAATCTGTCACCTATTTTGATCCCTTTTGATCCAAATTTGTTGATTTTTTTCCAAAATTGGCCTTGGGAATGTGTTTGCTTATGTATGCACTACTGATTTGGAAAATTTTAGGTCAAGCTGTCACTATGGGGACATGGATCGCAATCCATGTTTGGAGGCCAAATAGACTTTTCTTGGTACCCTCAAAATCAGCATGACTAGTAGGTCCTATGGTATCAATTTTTTTATAAAAATAAACCTTTTCATTGAAAATTAGTTCAATTCTTGTACTTTGTTAGAGTACTTGGTAGTTTTGGGCTTTTGGCTTTGTTTTAAATAACCAAATTTATTTTTGAAACAACCACTAGACTCCTTGTGATGTCCTCTAGCTATGGTACAAGTTTGGTCTCTATCTATGACAAGGGGACATGGATCGCGATCCCTGTACCCTTGTGTCAAATTGCATTGAAACTTGGCACACAACTTCCCCATGGTCCACTAATCCCTGCTATATAGATTTTGGATGGTTTGGACTTGATTAGGTCAAGCAAAAGTCAATCCATAGATTTGTTTTAGGGTTTTCACATTGAACTCTTTATTGCCCTCTTGACCCACTTTTTGAACTTTTTTGACAATGCTTCTTCGGGAACTTTTGTTCATAATGGTCTCTAATATAGGCTGGTATAGTTTTTGTCCAAAAATTCCTCATGTCATGAATCACAATCCATGTTCCATCAGATCTGAATACCAAATTTGACATGCTGTTTACTGGTGGCAATAGCAATAGTCTACTCCACCACTTCTTTTTGAATTTGGATAAATTTATCAAAAGAAAAAAATTCATTCTGCCTTGTGGTTTTTGACTAGTTTTCGTGTTTGGCTATTTTGTCCATCTTTTTTTAGTTTTTTGCTATAGTGCCTTTTGGGAAAGTTGTTCCAAATGGTATCAGGTATCTATTCTGTACTTTTGCATCTTCGTCATCGAACTCTACTTCTTCGTTGCTCTCCGCATCAGCTTCACTATTTGACACCTCATCACTAGGTTCGGACAATTGCTCAATGCTGACATCCACCTCAAAATCTAAACTTAAAGTTGGAGTCGGTACTGCGCTTTGTTCATGAATCACCTCTTCGACCTCAACATCCAATCCTTCACACACTTGCTTGCTACGTGGACCAACTTGAATGAAATAGATCTAGCCAGCAGGGTTTATACAGATCATTCTCATCATTTTTTGTCCATAGTGGATCATGTATGAACACAACTTGTTCACAATGTTGTGGAAGTACAAATTATCTCGCAAATCTGTCCACACCCGCCTAGAGTTCACTTGAATCAATCCACTCTTGTCTTTACACACAGTTGTATTAGGGCCACTGGTGATAACTTTGAACCACTTGACATCAAAGATAAACATATCAAACTTTCTAAAGCTAATCTTCAAGATGTCTTGGATGTAGCAAAGTATTCAAGTTGGCTAGTCTCTGTATTCTCATCCTTGGCACTACTCTTACTTTCTTAGATGAAGCTTGCCAACACCACTGTCAAAAGTGACCTTTTGTTCGTCGATCTGTTGCACTCTGAAGTGCTTCCCATGCGACCACAAAGCTCCATATTTGTGATACTGCAGCCACAAAATTGAAACAGACGAAAAGTTATTAAAGAAAACTAATCTTCTTGTGGAGCTCGAAAAGGAAGTTGTGAAATATACATGCCAATCGCAACCCCTTGACATCTCCTCTTCCTCTTTAGTAATGAGTACTCCATTCCTCTTTGCCTCTGAGAGTGTCGCATCTAACCACCGCCCAGTTGGAAAGTCAAGCAATTTTTGAAGATGATCTGGAAAAGGAAGGTTTCTAGTTGCACGGTTGTGCTTGAATTGAATGCGATCTATTAGACGTTGCTTTTCCCCTTCGTACCTCTCTAGCCACTTTTTCATGATGTCTGAGTTGAGAAGGCAAAATCTCATAAATTTTTCTCGCATTGTGATGCCGATCTTTCTAATGATGCCTTGTCCGTGCGGCTCATCCCTTGTCATCTTGACGTTGACCTTAGTAGTCCACATTTGGGGCATCTCTAGATCATTTGAGACCAAAAATTCACTGATGAGGACAAGAGACTCTTGTACAAGCCATCCTTCGGCCATGCTACCCTTGAGGCGAGCCCTTTGACGAACAAACCCCTTTAAAGTCTTCATAAATCTCTCCAAGAAGAACATCCACCTGCTATGGACGACCCCAACAACTGCAATTTTATAGACCACATACACAAGTACATGCATTTGGATGGTAAGAATGCTTGTTGGAAAGTACTTCTCCACCATGCACACTGCTTCAATAGAATTTAAACGTGTTGCATCAATGTTGTATTTGCTTATCTCTTTTGAACTGATCCAGCATACCAACTCACTGATTTTGTATATTGTTCTTCTAATGTCATCTGTCAAACAACCCTTTACGAAAATTGGTAAGATGAAATGTAAAAATTTGTGCCAATCGTGGGACTTAAGACCATTGAGATTGTCATCTCTCGTAAAAGCCGTTTTCAAACATCACATGCACCCTGTGGGAGTCTTGAATGAATATATAGTCTTCTTCACTTGTTGCTCTTCTGCACGACTCAAAGCGGCTATGGGCTTGCACCTGAACATTCTCTTTATTTTTGGAATGATAGGAAAGTGTCGAAGGACCTTTGTAGGGATAAATTTTCCTTGTGTGTCCTCCCTGTACCTGTTTGATCCATAATTGGGACACTGTTCTAGGTATGCATACTCATTGTGAAAAAGTATGCAATCATTAGAACATGCATGTATTTCTTATAATCCAAGCCCAAATTAGTAAGAAGCTTTTTAGCGGCTGGACGGGTAGGGGGCATATGATTCCCTTCTGGCAAGATTTGCTCATTCAGCAACCTGATGTTACATGAACAAGTTAGCCCTTTGATCACTTTATATGAACTGTAATTTGCACTTTACCATGCTTAGGATATAATATGTTTACCTGAAAAGCTCTATGATTGACTGAGTAGTCAAACCAATCGTAGAGAGACTGCAAATTAAGCATTGCCAACGCGGTATAGAGAACTGGGATTTTTGCACCAATGTAGAGCGGCATGCGTGTAAGACTTTGCATCATCTCGCCCTCTTCATCATTGCTATCATGTCGTTGATATGAACGGGATGGCTGAGGTTGGTCCACAGTACTGTGTTCAATGTTGTCACCTTCTATGTTGGAATCCATGTCAAAGAACGCGTCCAACATCTGCTCCATCTCTACTTCTTGAAATGCCGCTTCAAGTATTAGTTGGGAGGACTCAATCGATGGCTGCTCGTTTGAAAATCTTCTTCTCTGGGATGAAGTTGGAGCAATATCTACATGCGAACTTTGACCTTTAATCTCTAGACTATGAGATCAATAACACAGGTCTTGTACTTGCTCTATCAGAAAGAGATCGTGATTGCATATGTGTTGGTTGTAGATTTTTTGTTTTTGAAAGATCTGATGCTTGCAATGCACACAAGGACACTCCATCCTATCATCCATACTTTATCTACCAATGATGCAACAAATAATTGAAGCACTCTAGTTGTTATAACTACACAATACTATGTACATGACAAGCTTTAACAACCTCACATTCTCTAGCCAGGCCCGATCCCCGGACACCTCGGTCTAGAGGTACATGGAGATTAGGACCACATGGTAATAATCTCGTCTTTATTGGTCAATGACTATATATTAAAGTTCTTGAAGTTTGTGTGCACTTTTGAAGTCCGATTGCATTTTTTCAACTATTTTTTGCTAGCCCTAACAACCTCACATTCTCTAGCCAGGCCTGATCCCCACACACCTTTGTCTAGAGGTGCACGGAGATTAGGACCACATGATAATAATCTCCTCTTTATTGGTCAATGACTCTATATTAAGGTTCTTGAAGTCTGTGTGCACTTTTGAAGTTTGATTGCATTTTTTCTACTATTAATTTGATGCTAGCTCTAACCTAACCTATAATCTAACCTAACCTATAACATAAACCTAACCTAACTTATAATTTAAACCTAACCTAACTAAAGTCCGTTTGCGTTTTTAGAAGTACACGAGTCATCTTCAAAGTCCGATTGCATTTTTCTACTATTACTTTGATGCTAGCTCTAACGTCCTAACCTATAATCGTTATGCCTAACCTATAGTCTAACCTAACCTAAAACCTATACCTAACCAAACTTAGTGTAACCTAACTTATAACGTAAACCTAACCTATAACCTAACCTAATCGAAGTCATTTTGCATTTTGAGAAGTACACGAGTCATCTTTGAAGTCCGTCTGTATTTTTTTGACTATTAATTTGTCGATAGCTCTAACCTAACCTATAATCTCACCTAACCTATAACCTAAACCGAACCTAACATAAAAATAACACAATGGTGAGGCGTTTTGCAAAACAACAAGCCATACAGCTTTCCCACAATGCATATGTGATGTGGGCAAGCTCTATGGCTTGCCAATTTGACAAACGGCTCACCATTGTGTTGTTTTTAGAGTTGCGATGCGATTTTATGACCTGAAAACTGCTCGCAGACATATAGACAACACAATGACAAGCCGTTGGCAATATGGCAAACCATAGAGCTTTCCCAAAATGCATATGTATTGTGGGCAAGATTTATGGATTGCCGTATTGCCAAACGGATCGCCATAGTGTTGTTTTTAGGGACACGAAGCAATTTTAGCGCTTGAAAATCACTCGCAAACATATAGACAACACAATGGCCAGCCATAGAGCTTTCCAACAATGCATATGCATTGTGGGCAAGCTCTATGGATTTTGTTTTGCCAAACGGATCTCCATTGTGTTGTTTTTAGGGATGCTTAGCTATTTTAGGGCTTGAAAACCGCTTGCGGTCGTAAAAACAACACAATGGCAAGCCTTTTGGAAATACGAAAAGCTATAGAGCTTGACCTCAATGCATATGCCTTGTGGGTAAGCATTATGGCTTGCTGTATTGCCAAACGGATCACCATTGTGTTGTTTTTAGGGACATGAGGCAATTTTAGCGCTTAAAAATCGCTCGCAAATATATAGACAACACCATGGCGATCCGTTTGGCAATACGGCAAGCCATAAAGCTTTCCCACAATGCATATGCATTATAAGCAAGATCTATGGCTTTCCATATTGCCAAAAGGCTTTCCATTGTGTTGTTTTTAGGACCGCTTAGCTATTTTAGGATTTGAAAACCGCTTGCAGACATAAAGAAAACACAATGGCGAGCCGTTTGAAAATACGTCAATCCATAGAGCTTGCCCACAATACATATGACATTGTGGACAAGCTCTATGGCTTGCCGTATTGCCAAACGGCTTGCCATGGTGTTATTTTTAGGGCCGCTTAGTTATTTTAGGACTTGAAAACCTCTCGTGGACATATAAACAACACAATGGCGAGCCATTGGCAATACGGAAATCCATAGAGCTTTCCCACAAGGCATATGTGTTGTGGGTAAGCTTTATGGCTTGCCGTATTGATGAACGGATCGCCATTGTGTTTTTTTTAATATGCGTTGTGGGTAAGCTCTATGGCTTGCCGTATTGTCGAACGTAGCTTAACCTAACTTAACCTAATGTAGCTAAAGCTAACGTAGATTAACTTAACCTAACCTAACATATAAGATAACTAACCTAACTTAATGTAGCTTAACCTAACCTAACCTAATATAACTTAACCTAACATAGCTTTCTAACCTAATGTATAAGATAACTTAACCTAATGTAACCTAACCTACCCTAACGTATAGCCTAACTTAACAACGTAGCTTAACTTAACATAACCTAACGTATAAGATAACCTAACCTAACATAATTTAACTTAACTTATAACCTACACTTAACCTAAAACATTAACCCCATCAATTACATAATTTCAAAAATGACATAATTCAAAACAAAAAATTTCCAAAACAAAATTTTTTCATAAACCAAAACAATTTTTTTTCATAATTTAAAATGAAATTTCACATCACAAACCATAATTTCTTTTAAAGCATTGAAAGTTTAAAGCATGAAATTTTCTTTGAATAATATACAAAGTAATTTAAATAAAAAGGTTCGGGCACTCACATCTGTCATATTTGAGCAATGAAAGTTGTTGTAAAAGTCTTGGAACCTACAAAAACGCACACACAAACACAAAGTTAAACCTTAAATTCTAAATCTACAAGTAAACATGAAAACAATCTCACCTTAGTGTTATGCGCTAACCCACAAGCAAGATTAGCACTTTCAACGGCTTGTTTCACACCAGATCTGTGAGAGATGGGGAAGAAGAGAGCATGAGAAAACATGCAAGAACAAGATAAATGCACAGAGAAAGCCCGCGTTTCATTTTTTGCAGGTTCCGTCGGTACAGATATCGGCTTAGGCGTCGGAATAGCCGTCGGAATGTCAATCGCGCTATCGTCGAAATAGACGCCGGAATAAACGTCGAAAATTTGAAAATCAAAATTTTTTAAAACACCTTAGCTCTCTCCATACATACACACACATATATCGACACCCGCCAGTGACGCTGGTAATGTGGCACTGGAATTCAAGTGACCTCTTGTAGTGCATGCCAAATTGGCGGGACAATACCTTGCAGCTCAGAGAAGAGGACCAATCTTTCGCCATACCCTTTGTACAAATAGACCATGTATGGGAACCTCTACCATCACCACATGCACCATTTCAACAATATTATCCAACCGTGGTCAAGAAAATATGGGTTAAAAAATCCATCATGCAAACAAATCCAAAGAAATTGTGGATACCAAAATGACAAAGCAATACAAGTCAGCCTACATTGTCTCAACAGAAATACGACCTCGACAAACCATCCAAGGCTTCTATCAGACAACCTAGGCCAATCCAACAGCAACCTCGACAACCAAAAGATGTCAAGTGGGTATGGAAACCAAAACAAAGTCGCTCACAAGATGCCTGTTCAAGAAAATACACACAAAAGCAATTTCAATGGCGACCAAAACAAAGCCCTCAATTGAAACAACAAGCAGAATCGCAACTTCTGCAGGTCACAATCAAACACAGGGTGCGCCTTCTACAATTACTATTGTTAAAACCACACAGCTTCAATGTAACCTCACCAACAACAACCACTGAACATATTGTTTAGCACCCCTTTCCTGCACAGCATTTTGTTCCACCATGCATATCCTCCATTCGCATCATAGGGCCACACTATATGGCTATGCATAGACACTTTCTTTGTTCCCATGCACTCTAACACATGTTCGTCTAGGACGACTCACTCTAGGAAGAAGGGGGGGAAATGTAGCAGGATTATTCTTTTGTATATATTATTATCATATTATTTCTTTTTTTTTAAAACAAGCTTCTCAGAGCCTTATAAACTCTTAGCCGACATAATTAATGACGGGTTAGGAAGATATGTGTATGAAAGGTTACACTAATTTTGACTAATTTTTGGCCAACTTATAATAATTGTAAATAATTTTCTTTTACTAAAAAGCAAAAAATGACAGATAATCAACAAAAATTGATAAGTCAAGCCAGGAAAGTCGGAATTGACTTTTGAAAGCAAACACTGAAACTTCAAAGCAAGGACTTCAAACATGGCAAATATGAAAAGATTCAGCACAAGATGGATTTTGAGCCAACTTCAAAAGGATCATAACTACAGATCGAACGTCATTTGTTGACCGAATATTAGAATGAATAACATTTCAAATTGCGGGTGATATGAACAACAAGATATGAATGGGGCATTCCGGGTAGACTAGGAACATATAGTCAAATGGGATAGCATAAGCTCATTTGTCTTCAAAGAGAGAGAGAGAGAGAGAGAGAGAGAGAGAGAGAGAGAGAGAGAGAGAGAGAGAGAGAGAGAGAACATAGGGTTTTCGGCCTGGTTTTTACCCGCTACAGCTACCTCGGTAGCTCTTACTACACCGGATTCGACAGGTAGGATCATTAACCCTACAAGAACATGTATGTATGCCCCATACTGCATCAACATTGCCCAAAAAACAGATCAGAGCAGTACAATGTCACAAATCTGCAAAAAAATAGGGCCAATGGGGGACTTCAAAACTCATCAAAAACCAAAAATCTTTCATCAGTAGACCCCAACAGCTGCAAAAGGTGGTGGAACATGGATTTTGATCCATGTTCCTCAAACCCTAAAACCAGAAAAAGTTGTATAGAAGCATCCACAGGTGGCCAGGAACAACCTCCCCTAGCTGGAATTTCCAAATGCTTTGCAACATGGATCGCGCTCCATGTACCTTTTTGCCAAAATCAGGGCAGGACTGGTTCACTAGCTGGTAAATACAACAATATGACTGATGTTGCAAAAATAATCATAAAAATTGCTCTTAGACTCAACAAACCCTCCTGGGTGGGCTACATTCAGTTTGCAAATGGTCTTTTGGCCATTTTCATAAGAAAAATGGTAGGAGTAAAACAAAAACTCATGGAGTAGGGCTAAAAGCAGAGTTCTTGAGGATTTTTCAATTGCTGCTTAAGCCAGTTGGGAAGCTTCACACTCTCCTCAAAGCCTATCAACAAGGAATTGTAACTTAAGGATGTTTATAGGATTAAAACCAAGAAAAAGATTACCTGCAAAGTTGTGACATTTGCCGAGATCAATTTGTCTCCTCAAATGGATTCAGATTTTGGTGGAATTTGACAGGGAGCTAGGCAAAGCTGTGCATTACAGGCACAAATCATCGGGAATCGAGGCAATAATAGATATCAGGAAAAGCATGTGCCCAAAAATGGTTCCAAGGAACAGATATGGTCAAGACGGAAAAAACATGGCCATAAACTAGAAAATGGGGCAAACTAAGGAAAAACTTGTCCAAATCTAAAAAAATTTCACCAATGTACTAGGAAGACCTTTGGGAACATATGTGCAAATAAACAGTATCAAAACTCCTCTAAACATGGATCGCGATCCATGTACTTTTCTGCCCAATCAAAGAAAAACCCATGCCATCTGACCCAGTATGTTCAAAAAAGCCAAGCCATGTAGTTTCAAGCCATTTGAATTCCAAAATCCACTTCAAAATGGAAAAATTTTCTAACTCTGCAGAGAACTTCCAAAAATTTGCCTAAGTGCCAAACCAATGATCCAAATCCAAAAAAATTTGGACAAAGGCACCATCTAGATGAACCCTACCAAATGGTATCATCAGATTCTCAAAATGTTGTCCAACATGGATCGTGATCCAGTACCTCAAACCCTAAGTCCAGAGAAATTTGCACAATAGCATCTCCATATGCCCAGGAACAACCTCCCCTAGTTGGATTTTAAAAATTCCCACCAACATGGATTGCAATCCATGTACCTTTTTACCAAAATTCATTTGTTACATTATGCCCTTGTGCCTATAGTAATCCTAGATGCACTGGTGAAATTTGATCAAATTTGGGGTAGTTTTGAGAAAGTTATGCTCATTTTTCATTTATGGTCAAAGTTTGAAACTTTCGAACAATTCTGATCAATTTCTAAACCCTGTTTTCAATGCTAAAGTTGACCACATGATGCCTCGAAGGAAAGCACAAAGGGAGTGGGAAGCGGAACCTTGTGAGATAACAAATATCTCCTCAAATGAGAAGGCTCATATCACCAAATAGGTACTCGAAGCAATTCTGGCTAACATATTCATTGGAAAATTTCAAGCCGCGAATGGAGAAATAGTGAAGACCACTATCTTCCCAAGGGAAATGTGGACATTACATCAAATCTAGAAGTCCAAGCAGGGGGCAGATGCCTGCAATTAGATAGCTTCTTGTGATTACCGCCCTGGGGAACGGATTTTAGACGAGCTCATGAACTCATAAGCTCTATTCAGTACAATGGGGAAGCCAAGATGGGGCAACAGTCAAGGTTAATATCACAACAAAGATATCAATGAATCTCTCCATCTTCGGCAAGGGATGCACAATCTATTGCAAAAGACAAAGAAATAGACAACGACAAAGCTTTCCTGAAGCAAAGAGGCCACAAGTTGACATATCAGGATTTGATATACTAAAACACCAAATTGCCGTTGCGCCTCATATTGCAACACTTCAAAGTGCAGAAGCCACCAAGATATACAGAACCGATGTTGCACATGGCAGTAGTAATGGCAATGGGTTGGCAAAGAGAAGAGTGGTCAGTTGCAACTTTGAAAATTACCTTCTCAACAACATCGTCGAAGCAAACCTAAAGGCGAGCCAAAAAAGTAAGACCTACATGAACACAGGGCCAATGTTGACGCCGATTGCCTATCAAGCATTAGGGATGATTGATGATCTACCGCCCAAAGAGGCGCAGATAGATATAATTCACAAATCTAAAAGAGCAGTAAGACATGTGGCCGGAACATCCACAAGGCCAGAACTAGAAGCTAAACAAACAAGGCAAAGTGCAACCATAAAGGACTCTAACAGCGAAAAGACAGAGTCGGATGCTCAGAGTAGACAAGAAGCTGGGTCCCAACAAAGAGATACCCCTTCGGAGTACCAGTCTTCAGAAGAGGAGCACGACAGCCAGTTCTCCTTGTGGTACACAAGATTGAGGAAGAAAATTGTCCGCGTGGCAGAAGCCATCCCAATAACTCAAGCTAGGAGAACAATGGAAGAAGCGCAGGCATTGAGGGAAAGGATCCGCCAACAAAAGCATGAAGAAAAAAGAGGCCAAGGAACAGAAGTTGATGATGAGAAAGAAGAAGAAGAAGAAAACATTCCGTTGCTATGCAGCTAGACAGGAGCTTTGGAACGGATCAAGCAACAAAAAAGACAAGAAGCCAAGGAAAATTGAGAGATTGCCAGCACCATGCAGCAATGAATCCATACCGAGCTCAAAAAAAAGATGGACCTAAGAGAGAAAGAAGAGGCAAAGAGACCATGTGTCGATGATCTCGAATCATCTAACGAATCCACTCGAAGCAAAAATGAGGAAGATAACTCACAAGGGAAGAAAGAGAAAGACACGCCTGACCAGCAGGGTCAGGAATTTGATTCTTCCAAGGACATGGAGGCACCTTCAGAGACTGCAACAAAGAGAAAGACAAAGTTGTAGACCTCCTAGAGCATGGAGTAGAGAAGATGCAATCGAACCAAAAGACAGATCAGGAAATGGAGGCAAAAAAACCAAAGCCACCACATTTCAGCAGCTACAAAAGAGCTGAAACTGAAGGAAAAAACAACTGATGAGGTTGGGACATCAGATCAAGGTCAACAAAGACAACAGAAACCAAGAGCGCAAGCTGTAATAGAGGAGGGAGTAGAAATGGTCAAGTCATTCGACATTGATGCTCACTTAGAGCAAATCAAGCTACAGTTTCAATTCCAAAGGGCTCTCTACAACCTGCGTGAAACAGCCCCAGTAGACGCGTCTAAGGCAGGTGAAAATACCTTGCAGCTAAAATACAAAATAGACAAATTGGAGAAAGCATGTTACAAGCCCAATCCGAGTTGCAAAGAGAACAGGAAAATGCAGCCTGCTATTACAAAGAGGTGCAATAATTTAATGAGGCAAACTCTTCACTGCAAGTTGAGGAGCAACGCCTTGAGGAGGAACTAAACAAAGAAAAGGAACATAACAAAAAGCTGCAAGAGTCATATGCGGTGGTCAACAAAACCCTGACCTGGCTTTTAGCCATACAAGAGACTCCCACCTCCTCAACTTTGACTGCTAGATTGACTTCCCTGAACCAGGAGGTAAAATATCTAAAAGAGGCCCTTGCTCAGGAAAAGTATAATAGATAAATCATGACAGCAGGACATAGGGCCCTGTGAAAAGCAAAAGACGAGGAAATCAAAGAATTGAGGAAGCAATTGGTAGAGGCACGGGGGGACTTGGAGACTCTGAGGGAAAATCATGCAAAGCCTCCAAACAGCCCCGATAGACTTTGAACAAGAAGGAGAGTTTGAGCACTCTACATTTGATGCTCACCAAATAGATGTGCCAACTACAAGCACTGGAAAAGCAACATAGGCATCTGCAGATCCAACCACAATATCCATTTTGGATTCGGCCAAGGAAAAAATTCAACGTTGGATCTCAGAAGTCAAAGACCCCTCGCACAAAGCATATTTGCAGTATGAATTGAAAGTGTTGGAATCCTCTGTCCTCCTTATGATCACTCCAGATGAAGTGGTAAAACCCCTCAGGCATTTCCTGTCACTGCAATTCAGATTCAGACCATCATTGACAATCAACCCCTCTGGCGAAAGAAGTGGTTTGAGCAAAGACCAACACACCAAGCCTACTACAGGAACGCTCCACAGCATCTCAGGATCGACCCAACTTACTGTCCCATCAACAAACTGTGATCTTGGGACAGGTTTTACTCTTGTCAAAGCAAAAGGCTGGCGGTGATGAACTACCCAGTTATCACAAAGACAATCAATAACAACCCACCGTCCGGGAAGTATATGGTTCAGACTCTCAAGGGGTCATTAACATGATGAAGGAGATCCCCGATCTTGTATGCCAGATGCTCATGAAAATTTCCAAGATGCTAATCACCTGCATAATGGCTTTTAATGATATAGAGGCAGTAGAGCATCCCTGGCAGATTTTTGTGGAAGGCACAAGAGGGCTTTGCTGGAATATGGAGACAGAAATCCCAAGCAAGAACGTCATCATGGGATTGTATGCAAGAGTCATGTTCTAGCCCTCCCACTACATGCAGACTTTCGAGGAGGCATTCATGACAGGATTCTTTGAGGTGGACTCCTCCATATTCAATCCCATGACAAAAGATCTACCAGCATGCCATATAGCATATCAAAGTACTCTCAGCAATAACCCTTTCAGAGAGATAGCAACAAAAGTGGAGATCGAAGAGCACAAAAATTTAGGCACATCATTGCAACACTAGAGAAAAGACAATAGATTACACTTAGAGACAGATTGCACGAGGACGTGCAATGAATAGGAAGCAGGGAATGTTTGGTGTATCCAACGATTTGACACATGACAGGCGGATGCACATCAAACCTTGTAACACTCACTCAATTTTTTGAACGAAGTCATGTAATTCAGCTAATGATGATTTGTAATTGTAATATATTTTGACATAGCCTCTCAGCCTCTCTGAGTCTATACCCTTGTAAGCGGTCGAATGGCCATGGGAAAGTTCCTTTAACCTTAAAGTCAAAACCCTTAGTTTTAGACTAAAGGGATATCATTAGCAAAGGAGAGTTTGGAACGTGCACTGTGAGAAGCTTCTTACTGCTACAAGTTGTAATCCACTTTTCTCCTAGACTGGTAATGAGAGTTCATTTTTGAATAGCACATTGTGTTCCTTGTCTCTTGCTCTACAATTTAAGTATATCCATTCTCAATTTTGTTGTGGTTTGTGATGCGTTGCTTGTGAGCTAAATGCATTGATTTGAAGGTTAAAATGGTTGTTTTTTAATGTTTTGATCATGGATAAGTGTTTCTATGCTTAAGGGGGACCTTTCCGTATAGTTCTGTTTCAGTTTTTGCACTTGTTTTGTGATGGATCTCGATTTATGTACCTTCCCAAATGGTTGCAAAACTTGGTAGAATTGTGCCCCTAGGTGTTATAATCCTTCTCTCTAAGTTTCATTGCATTCCAAATTTGTTTGGATGCCGAAAAGGTGTGATAACCTAGAGCGGTGAGATTGGACACATACTGATTTTCTGACTAGGAAGTGGTTGATTTGCTTTTGTCATAGTATGATTAGCTCTCTGAGTTCACTTTGGTGAGATTGACACTCTCATTAAGTCTCAGTGCCCCATCCCAAGTCGCTTCCTTGCATATTGACATTATGTTAGTACAAAAAGCTATGTTGCAGACGTCCGTCACATGGCGACCTGCTAACAATAAGAGAATTTTATTTCTAAGCAAATTGATGCTTAATGTAATGGTCAAAGTCATAGATACATTCATCTGTGTTGATATAAGCACTATAGTCGAAATTTTCAGAACTCAGTTTGGGCAAAAATTGACCCCGCTATTCTCTCTAGAATTTTTCACAACAAATTTAATTCATATAAGTAATTGAAGGCTATAAGTAATCATTAAATCACAAGACTTTTCCCTTAACCTACTAGATATTTTCCATATATTTCTTGTTAAAGCAAAAAATGGGCTTGAAAATTAGCACATTTAAAAATTAAAGGGGACAGGTGCTAGGAGCAGACATCATAGACCTGCCAGAGCCAATTTTGGCAGTAGGAAACTCTAGAAGGAGCTAGAGGGATGCTTGGGGCATAAGAAACTCCTATACAAAGCCCCTGTGTGCCAGGAAAAACTATAAATGGGCCCTATGCTTCTCATTTAGGGTTAGACTCAGAGACCTTGGCCAAAAATCTCTCTTCTTAGAGAGATCCTTCTCAAAAATCACAAAAATATAAAACCTCTTGTGATTAATCAAGGTAATTAGTGCTAATCTCAATTGATTAATAAAAGATATGTTAATCTATGTCCAATTTTCTTAATTACCTAATTAACTAGGAAAGAATAAACCTCTCTCTATTATAAATTACACTCTTATTTTTTATTTGAATGTTGATTCTTGAACTCTTAATTATGATTAGTAATCAAAGTAATTATTAATCTATGGTAGGACTAAAATTGATTAGTTTTGGTCTTAATTAAGGATAAAAATATGAATTAGGCTTAATTAATTATAAGATAATTTTCAAACTTGGTGCATAGTGTTAGAAAGCTATCAAAGTTATGTCATAATTTTCTAACTAATTTTAATATTTAATTAAGACAACATTAGTTTATTAGCACATGAGATAATTTTGAGATAAATATTATAGTGTTAGAAAACCATGATGGTTAGCTCATAGTTAGTTAATTATGTTTACTAATTATCATGGCCCAAGTATTAGAAACTTGTGATAATTAGCTCATAATATTAATTATCTAAGCCTAAAAACCCTATTTTAGCTAAAAATTAATTAAGATAATTAATAAAAATGTTTAGAAGTTAGTAAAATAATTATCTCAAAAATTTCATAGTATTAAAGACTGTAGATAATTAGCTCATGATTAGTTAGTTAGTTTTACTAATTATCTTGGACTAAAAACTATGTTTTTAGCTAAAACTTAATCAAGATAACTAGCAAACATATTTAAAATCTAGTAAGATAATTACAAGAAAAATATTATAGTGTTAAAAACATGTGATAAATATGTCATAATTAGTTAGTTAATTTTACTAATTATTGTAGTCTAAAAACTCTATTTTTAACTAAAAATTAATCAAGATAATTAGAAAATATGTTTAAAAGTTAGTGATATAATTATCGAAGAAAGATTATAGTGTTAGAAACTCATGATAATTAGCTCATGATTAGTTAGTTAGTTTATCTTAGACTAAAAACTCTGTTTTAAGCTAAATATTAATAAAGATAAGCAGCAAACATGTTTCAAAGTTAGTGAGATAATTACTAGAGATATAATATAGTGTTAGAAACCCATAATACTTAGGTCATAATTAGTTAGTTAGTTTATCTTTGGCTTAAAAACTCTATTTTTAGTTAAAAAATAATCAAAATAATTAGCACATAAATATTATAAAGTAAAAATTTGTAATAATTAGCTCATATTTAGCTAGTTAGGTTTACTAAGTATATTGGCTTAAAAATATCATTTTTAGCTGAAAAACAATGGAGATAAATAGTAAAACTATTTAGAATTTTTTGACATATTTACTAGAGGTATAATACCCTCTTAAGTAATTGAGATAAATATATCTTCATTGGATAATTACTATGCCAAAAAAAGCCATTTTTTACCTTAGTTAAAAGGGAAAAATTTTAAAAATGATGCAAAAAATGATAAGATAATTAATAGAGCTTGGAAAGCTTATAAGAGAGCTAGGATAAAAATAATTCATGTATATAAGTATTTAAGAAATTACTAAGATAGAAAGTTACTATTTTTTACTATAATCTAAAGGGAAAAGCTAGTGTTTTAGTTGTCCTAAATTTGGGCAAGGATTTATATGGCTAAAGTAAGGTATGAAGAATTTTCCAAAAATGATATCACCCCATAGGAATCTACTTATAGTATTATAGCCAACGAATTGTCCTAACCTTTTAGTGAAAAGGAATTGGGTTAATTCATGGAGTACGTTATGGAACTCTATGGTAAGTCTAAGTTTTGATGAATTACCTAATGCTTAGACATCCTTTTATAAGGATAAAGATCATGGCTCCCAAGAGGACCCGAGAAAATCAGCCAATAGAAGAAGATGGGAGCAATACAAAAGAGGGTCAGGGCCACACATGATCACGAGGCCAGTCCAAGCAAGAGGCCTACGGATGAGAGTATTCAAGCCCAGCCTCAGCAAATCCCTGATCACTCATAGGTGGATTTTGGTTGTAGATTAAGTTCATAAGTAGTTCAAATTATTTTAAAGTGATAACATTGCATCCGTTAAAGAGTAGAAAGATAAGTAGGAGTTATTAAGCTAGCCAAAATCCGAGAGGGTATCTTCCAAGAAAAAATCGTGCATTTGTTTATTAAACTAAGAAAGAAATATTTTGGTTAGTCTGGTTGAAATAGAAAAGATATGATTGATCATCCTTAAGACATCTTGTCCCAAGACACCTTTGACTCCTGGGTATATTTTGATGAATAAGGATGGCTTTAAGGCCGCTTTTAAGTTGGCCACCCCCATGAACGATGAGCCTCTACTCCGTCATGTCTTGATGCTTCTACAAAAGTTAGGATACCGTTTCTTATCCTTAGTAGGGGAGCCGCTCGGTTGTATGGGCAACTAGTTTGGTGCATGGGCACCCCAAACTGTGGTGATCTTTTTTACCCCGAATTATGAATAAGGAATGGGTGCCCTTTTTTCACCATTAGGTGATCTTGAGACAAGAAGAGTACTGGTCATGGTTAATTAGGTAAATGTTTTTGGTTGACAGTACCTTGTCTGAAGTTTAAAGATGTTTGTTTGTTAAAGAATATTCTTCAATACTGTATTGAATACTTGTTTTAACAAATTATTATGACGGGAAGTTAAAATGAATCATTGTTTTAAGTGTTAAAACAATGATTCATTGGGTACTAATTAGACAACAAAGAAGCTTGTGAGTGTGGGGTGGTAAGTGGGGATCGACTAAGGTTGTTGATCATGGATGGGTGGACCTGATTAGGTCATGGAATCATAGTTATCAAGAACCTATGTGAGTCAAAAAGTCAAGAAGATAGAATTAGTAAGCCAATAGAGGATCCAAAACTAGCATACATAGGAAAAAATTCGAGTACATAAGAGGAATAATTTCTTATTAAGTCTTGAAAAAGGATAAAGATGTTTTTACGGGATTGTACCAAGATTTTAAGGTAATGGATCCACAAACTTGCCAACATATGCCCCCTTTAAAACCCAATGCTAACTCAAGAAAATAACATCCTTACATGTAAAATGAGACAACTACATTATCTAAATTAGGCTCTAGGAAGTGTGTAACAAGATCTTCAACAAGATGCACAAGTTTCTTTTGATAAAGCTCTCAAGCCTTTACGATATAGAAGCTTTGCATCATACTCAGTTTACCTCACCTTTGAACCCTTCAAATCAGTATGTTGTGTAAATCAGTTTATGCTTTCATAGAGTCAAAGAAAAAAACTCAAATTGGGCATCATACGAATAATGTTGCCACGTCTTCATAGCAGGCATTATTTGATACATTGGTGTTGTAGAAAAGTTTCATTCACACAAGAGTCTATCAAGGCATCATGAAGCACGTGTAATGCATCCCATTTCCCAAACCACTTCTTTATCTCTTGCATCCATCCTCGTGTTCAAGATCTTGATCTTATGCATCTGCCTTGCTCCCATGCAATATCATGTAGCAAGTGTAATGCACCCCATCTCCCATACCACTTATTTTTGTCTTGCATCCATCCCATGTTGAAGATCTTGCTTTTATGAATTTTCTAAACTTTTTGCTTGCCTCCCATGCCATAGAAGTGAGTTAAGCATGTACTTTACAACCCTCTCCATGACCTCACCGACTCAAGAAGTAGAATCATCCTAACCTAGAGAAAGTTTGTTATAAATCACTTTAAGGCATTCTCAAACGAGAGAGAGAGAGAGAGAGAGAGAGAGAGAGAGAGAGAGAGAGAGAGAGAGAGAGAGGAGTGAGATAGCATAAGGGACTTAATATAGGCTCGTCACTCCCCAAAAGAGATCTTCTATCATAGAGGAAATGTCATTCACAAGCATATAATCTGATACCTTGTCTTGCACAAAGAGAAAATTCTGACTTCTTCTTCATCTTCTTGAACTTTCACAAAGACACCTTTAGAGCTTCATTGAGATGATGAGTTATAGGTGTTTGCTTTGACGGATTAACTCCTTTGTTCTTGATCTTCTCTTCTGTCTTCTTTCGAAGGACCTTTCTTCAATGATGGATAGCTTCCCCATTATATAGGTTTGGAGAGAAAAACAACCCCTAGCTTTTCTTATGTTGTGCTTAGACTTCCATTACTTTCACTTGCTAAGAAAAACAAGGCTTAGTGCTAACTTTTTCTTTTCACAATTTATGGCACTGAAATTGCTTCTTAGTGGTTTTTGGTAGCTTGGAATTGCATAAGAATTTGATTTTCAGATGAACGGGTTGTCGACAAAGCATCTTCTTATGTCAAAAGTTTCTTTTTGGATTAGGATGTTGTAATATATTTTCCTCTTGCACATGGTTATAAACCATTGATGCCAAAACCCTAAAAATTGCCAACCATAAATTTATAAGATAAAGTGATATTTTTATGCCATTGGTTACTTTTAAGGGGATTCTTGCACATAATTTTTGGCAAAAAAATTATATTCTTAATGATTCTTTTATTAATAAGTTTAGGGTTTGAGAACGTTAACCTCTTTTTGGCCTCCAATTAATAAGTTTAGAGAACTTTAACCTCTTTTTGGCCTCTCATCACACTTGGTCACAACTTTCAAATAAGGTTTTGTGAACTCTTCATAGAGTTTTATGAAGCCTCAGTGTTCTATTACATAGTATTTATTTATAGAAAAATTTAATGGTCTCCATCTTCAACTATGTGCTTATTACTTCGTGTATGTATTTTACTTATAGTGCTTCCCTAGCACGCTCTCTTTGTCTTATACTACCTTGTTGAAAGTGTTCTCATCACGATGCTCTGCTCACCCCATTCAAGTGATGCATTCGAAACACTTGTTCAATAAATGGTCCACCTAGAAACTTACACTTGTACTATTACTTAAGTGACAACCTTCTAATTCAAAAACATAAATTTTAAGAGCTAGGGATGACGTAAGTAAAGATAGTCAAACATCCAGGCTTTGACTTCTACATAGTTGACGTCAATTATAGGGGTTCTTCTTGACTATTCCTTCTTGAGGGGGGGACAAAAATTTAGCTATGTGATGAACTTGAAAGGTGCTTGCTTAGTAGATTTTTTGACAGTGGGTCGGATAACTTCCTTGGTTACTGCTCACACTTGATGAGTTATTGCTTTGTTTGATGTCAATCAATTATAGAAAGATACTCAAGTCCAAAATTTTAAAATTGATGTACTAAGGTATTCGGTTAAAAACTCATACATTAAGCTCATCCTTCATGATTTTCTACCTGAACAACTTTACCATGATACTAATTGTTCTTTAAGAAATGTATTGTGAACTTGAACTTATGTGGCATACTTATGCCCAAAAATGTTGAGCGTTGTCAAAATTTAAAGTTTGTTGCTATTGTAGACATACATTGTTCATTGGAGTGAGAGATTGTTAATTCTGGGGTAAAGCGATGAGCATCTCTAGTCTATTTTGATTGTATAAATTCTACATGGTTCCACAAAATCTTGAAAGACATACTCTTCCATAGGAATGTAGCTATGGTGGAAGCTTGTGATGAGAAAGCACATCATTAGTTCTTATTGAAGCAAGGATAAGTTTTTACTATACTTAAAATCTCCCGTTAGTATGATTAATATCCCCTTCAATAAATTTGGAGGTATGCCTCTAACATGGATGATTTGACTTGAAGTACTTGTAATATTAGCACATCTTTGTTCAAAGATATCTGGATTGTTAGGGTTTATGCAAACTGGCCGGATGCCCACTACTAACCCTAACCATTTTCTTCAATAGAATAATGAGCATGAAGGTATTACCACAAAATCTTGAAAGACATACTCTTCTATAGGAATGTAACTATGGTGGAAGCTTGTGGTGAGAAAGCACATCATTAGTTCTTATTGAAGCAAGGATAAGTTTTTACTTTACTTGAAATCTCCCATTAGTATGCTTAATATCCCCTTCAATAAATTTGGAGATATGCCTCTAACATGGATGATTTGACTTGAAGTACTTGTAATATTAGCACATATTTGTTCAAGGACATCTGAATTGTTGGGGTTTATGCCAATTGACCGGATGCCCGCTACTAACCCTAACCATTTTCTTTCTTTGTCAATAGAATAATGAGCATGAAGGTATTATCCTCACTATGCTCCATCCACTCCGTGATCTTGATCTCCATCCTTATAGCATTGCATGTATGCATGCACACTTCACAAGTGGTATTAGAGCTTTGGGTTCAATGCTTCAATGCCTTGCATGTGCACAGGCTTCAATGCCTTGCATGTGCACAGGCTTCACAACAAGCCTATCATTGCAAGCACTAAGGTCTGCAGCATGGAGCTTGGGTTCAATTGAACTCTAAGTTGCTGCATAGAGTTTGAATTGCACATAGTGGAAGCTAGTGGCATCTTGGAGTTTGAGCTTGGTGAGTGGGAGCTTCAAAATCTCTTAGAGAAGATCTTGTGATAGAGCACATTTAATCCATGCAAAAGAAAAGCGCTAGACATTTCAAGGGCAACGCTGAATTAAATTGTACAAGAAAATTTTCTCTTCAACCTGCGGGTAGAATAGGGGAGATTCAACACAAGCAAAACCTTGGTATTATAGTAGTGCTAGTTGCAAGTAAAATTAACTCAATAAGCAAGCAACAGAAGATAGCATTGAAATCTTTTAACGTTGAGCATCAAAGTAGAGCAAGAGAGAGAGTGTATGCATGCTATACATACCTCTGTGATCAACATCACTTGAAAGCAAGGTTGCATTTTCAGGCTTGCAAGGGTGTGTTTTGTTACCATATACATGTGGTAGTGATGTGTGTGAACACACTAGGACTGCCGGGGCATTTTTTCCCTCTTTAGGAGGTTTTTTCCCACGTGCATTGTATATACGCCCATCACTCTAGGGCTATCTATCTTTCCATTGCATACTAAGTAATACACTCTCTGTTGTGTGCCTTGAGCTTCCTTTGTCTTCTCCAAGCTGTGTGTGTTTCTCTGCAACCGTAATTCCAACAATTGGTATCGGAGCAATTTGCGTCCTCCCGAGCTTAATCGCCAGCTGCTCCAGTACACGCCTGCTCACTTTCTCCGATTTCAGTGAGCTTTGCTTAGATTTTTGTTTTGGGCTCATTTTGGCCTCCGTTTCCACTACAGGCACTACTGCACAGGCTATTTCATCATTTTGTGCAGAATTTCTGTCAGTGCCGTTTTCTGCATAACAGGTGCCTTATAGTCTTCTACGGTTTGTGCTATACAGCACGTGTTGTTCCCGCTCCATTTCTCCTATTTTCGGGTAGTTTTCACATCAGATGTAGCATTTACCATGGCTGACAACAACAACACAGATGTGTTCAAGATGTTTGTTGTTGAGGACAGGTTGGATGGGGACAACTACCCTATGTGGGCTTGTATGATGCAACATGTTCTTGTGTCAAAGGGCGTCTGGAACATTGTGCAGGGCATTGATGTACGTCCTGGTTTTGAGTATGTAGGCGATGTTGAGGATGTTGCAGGTCTTGCTGCAAGGATTGCTGCTATTAGAGTTGTTTTGCCTATGGCAGAACAAGCTCGTTGGGATGTAAAGGATGCACAAGTTCATGCATTGATTGCGTTGTCTTTGAAGTGCACCATTGTTCTTCACATCCGTTCAGCAAAATCTGCAAAACAGGCTTGGGATATTTTGGCTGGTCTTTATGCAAGTCGCAATGAGGCTAAAATTGCTTTGTTATGTAAAGAGCTGGAGTCAAAGATTATCCATGAGGAAGATGATATGGACACTTTCCTTGCTAGTGTCAAGGATATCGATGAGTATCTTATTTCTGCAAGTGAAGTCATTTCAGACAGTTCCCTTGTGCAGATTGTTCTTGATGCCTTACTAGATTCTTACCAGACTTTTGCTAGTACTTGGAGACTTATGACCCAAGGAAATCCAGAAGTTGTCAAGTTTGATGCATTATGCACATTGCTGTTGCAAGGGTCACTTTCTAGAAAAAACAGGACTAGGCAGCGTGCAGTTGAACAGGCTTTTATTACTTCTCAAAGAAAGGGTGGTAACAATAATGCAGCCACTTCTTATGGTTCTGTTGCGAGTGGCAAAACTTCTGTTCCTAACGCTTCTGCTAGCAACACTTCTTCTGGCAATTCTGGTGATAAGGGCACAAAGACAATGCGTTGCCATTATTGTAAAGCTAATGATCACTTGATCAAGTCGTGTCCTAAGTTGAATACCAAAGAGGCTAAGAAGAAAGAGGGTGGTTCCACTGTAAATGGTGGTTCCACTACAAATGCAGCCATTGTCGAGTCTTCTGTGAAAGGAGACTATGTTGCTGATGTTGATGCAGAATGGGATTTTAGCGTAGAGTGCACTTACAATCCTGCTGTCCATGATGCATGCTTGTCAATTGCTGTAGATTCACATGTGTGGTATTTCGATAGTGGTGCTACAAAGCACATTACCTCACATCGTGAATTTTTTACCTCTCTCGAGTCTATCCCTCATGGGAATTCAGTCACTTGTGCCAACAACGCCTCTTATCCAGTTCAAGGAGTTGGAAAGATTGTGCTTATTGTTGCAAATGGCAGTTCCTTCACACTTGTTGATGCACTTTATGTACCTGGGATCAAGAAGAATGTCTTGTCTGTATCCGCACTTGCTAGACTTGGACTTGTAGTCAAATTTGTGGATGACAAATGTACAGTTCATGATCTCAGTTTTGGTGATGAAATTGTTGCATCGAGACTTTTGTGCCGTGGGTTGTATAAGCTCACTTTGTATGACAAGTGTGGACAAAATTTTGCAAATGCTATTGCAGATTCAAGGGCTATTTCAGATGCAAAACTTTGGCATGCACGTTTTGGTCATCTGAATTTTTCCAGTTTGCTACGTTTGCAGAAATCTGATATGGTTCTTCTTTGCCGCCTCTTGAAGCACTTGTCAAACATGTTTGTAAAGGTTGTATTTTGGGTAAGATGCAACGTTCTAAGTTTCCAAAGGATGGTTCAGTTTGGGCCACATGCAGGTTGCAGCTTGTGCATAGTGATGTTTGTGGGCCCATGCAAACTCTGTCCTTGGGCAATTACCTTTACTTCATGACTTTCATTGATGATTACTCCAGGCATGCATGGGTATTTCCGCTTAAAGCGAAGTCCGAAGTTTTTATGTGCTTCAAACAATTTCTGGCTATGGATGAAAATGTCTCAAAATGTACTATGGGCACCCTCCGTTCCGATCGAGGGGGGGAGTATATGTCTCATGAATTTAATGCATTTTTGGCTAGTCGTGGGATAAAACACCAATGTACAGTTCCTTATACACCTCAGCAAAATGGTGTTGCTGAGAGGAAAAACATGTCATTGACGAAAATGGCACGATGTATGGTCAAAAGTCAAGCTTTTCCGCATTCTTTTTGGCTTGAGGCCATCATGTGTGCCACTTATATACTTAATAGGTGTCCTACGAAAGCTTTGTAGTCTATTACTCCATATGAAGCATGGCATGATAGAAAGCCTTCTATTGAGCACATGCATGTTTTTGGCTATTTGGCATATGCTTTTGCTACAAACACAACGCAGAAAATTGGATGATAAGGCTGTCAAATGTATTTTTGTTGGTTATAGTGCTGAAAGCAAAGGGTACAGGTTGTATCATCCGCAAAAAAAACGTATTCTGGTTTCACGGGATGTAGTATTTGTGGAAGATTATGTTCAGCCCTTGCTGTCATGTACTAGAGACAATCATGTACGCTCACATGACATTTATGCCACTTTGTTGCCTCTTTTTAGTGGTGGAAATACGAATGTAAGTTCCAATGAGGAAAATGTACAGCCTAGGGGAGTTTCTAAAAATGTTACAGATCAGCCTATTACTGATGCAGATGTACATGATGTACTTGATGAGGAAAGGGCTGAAAATGAGCAGGCTAGAGGTATGCCAAAATGGTTGGTGCACACTTTGCGTGACAGTAAATTGGATGCACCTTTGTCTAGTCATTCAGGCTCTGACCATGCATCTTATGCATCATATTGTTATGCTTTGGCTATGTCTAGCTTACATGATGTTGAGGAGCCTCTGTCTTTTGATGAAGCACAAAATTTAGAAAATTGGATGGCTGCTATGCAATCAGAATATGATGCACTTATAGAAAATGACACATGGAATTTATGTGATTTGCCTCCTGGAAAAAAGGCCACTAGTACGAAGTGGGTTTACAAGTTGAAATGCAAACCGGATGGTGAGATCGATCGCCATAAGGCTCGACTTGTTGCAAAGGGTTATGCACAGCAAAAAGGCATAGATTATGAAGAGACTTTTGCTCCCACTTGTCGTATGACTAATGTGCGTTTTCTATGTGCATTGGCAGCTCATTTTGGTTGGGATGTACATCAATCAGACATTGTTACTGATTTCTTGAATGGTGACATATTTGAGGAAGTTTATGTAACGCAGCCTCGCGGTTTTGTCATAAAAGGACAAGAGGACAAAGTGTGCAGATGTAAGAAGGCTTTGTATGGGTTGAAGCAATCTCCTCATGCTTGGTATGAGAAAGCTGACACTCATTTGGTCAAACGAGGCTTTCGTGACAGTCCAACAGAAATCACATTGTATGTAAAGTGTGAGGGTGATGTACTTCTCATTGTGGTTCTTTATGTCGATGATTTGTTGATCACTGGACCAAATGAGAGACATATGGCTGAATTTAAGGCTGATTTGAATGCTACTTTCAAGATGAAAGATTTGGGGCTGTTGCATCATTACTTGGGTATACAGTTTAAGCAATGTGATCGTGGTATTGCCTTGTGTGAGAAAAGTTACATAGAAACATTGCTATGTAAGTTTGGACTTGAGGATTTTAGACCTATTGCCACTCCCAAATAGGTTTGAAGTTGAGTCTACAAGATGGTGGCAATCCTGCTGATGTCACTCTTTACCAAACTGCTGTTAGCTACCTCATTTATGTATGCAACATGAGGCCATATATTCAGTTTGCAGTCTCACAGGTCAACAAATTTATGCATAGCCCAGGGTCTAAGCATTGGCAGGCTATTAAGAGTATTTTTCGCTACCTTAGTGGCACTTTACATCTTGGCTTGTTTTATCCCAAGGGGGGATCATTGCCGCCAGACTTACATGCTTTTTGGGACTCAGATTGGGCTGGTTGTTTTGACACGCGAGTGTCTACAAATGGTTTTTGTTTCATGCTTGGCAATTCATGTATATCATGGTTGAGCAAGAAGCAACCTATTGTGGCCACTTCGAGTTGTGAGGCTGAGTATAGGGTAGTCTTCACAGCTACGGTTGAGTGTGTATGGCTCAGACGCCTTATGGCTGATTTGGGTGTTGGACAGGACACTGCCAACACTATCTACACTGACAGTCAGAGCGCATTGGCAGTTACGAGGAACCCAGTTTTTCATGCTCGCACAAAGCACATTGAGGTGCATTACCACTATGTCAGGGAGAGGCTCTCAGCAGGAAGATCAGCTTGGCTTATGTGCCAACACAGGACAACCTTGTAGATCTTTTCACAAAGGCATTGTCTCATGAGAAGCTTGAAGCTTTCCGCAAAGCTTTGGGCTTACTCCCCTTTGTGGACTGATCATGTCCTCAGGGCATGGCACTTCCCTTTACTCATGTGCCAACTCTTGTTCACCGCATCATTGCAGGGGGGATTTGTTACCATATACATGTGGTAGTGATGTGAGTGAACACACTAGGACCGCCGGGGCATTTTTTCCCTCTTTAGGAGGTTTTTTCCCCCGTGCATTGTATATACACCCATCACTCTAGGGCTATCTATCTTTCCATTGCACACTAGGTAATACACTCTTTGTTGTGTGCCTTGAGCTTCCTTTGTCTTCTCCAAGCTGTGTGTGTTTCTCTGCAGCCCTAATTCCAACATGTTTTTAAGACACACACACGCGTGGGCAAGCATGCATGCACACACACACACACACACCTTTTTTGGCCTCAATTTCTCATCAATATTTGTCATCATCCTGACATCAATGACTTTGGAAGAGCATGTGAGAGAGAGAACATCAGCTTGGCATCAAACAAGTGCAAGAGAGAGTGTGTGTGCATGCTACACACAGACACACACACACACACAAACACTTTGGGAGCTGGTGGGCACTAGGAGGTAGCTATAGGTGGAGTTATAACTTACCTCTAGAAGCGTTTTTATGTAATCTAAAAGAAAATTAAGATTGCCCTATGCATTTGGACATCATTTGTGTTCTTTGTGGTATTGCATATGCATAGCCATTGACGGCATGTCAGAGACAACTCATAGATATAGATTTACACACAGAGAGACAATTATAGGTTCTTTTGACACAGTAGATCTATGAGTACCTTTGATAGTGATAGGTGTTTGTAAGCACTTCAGTGATTTGAGTTTTGGATGCATATGGTTTTATGCATGACTAGAACTTGATAGTGCTTGTGCTCCATTGAGAGCATTTACTCCCCAAAGGGAGCTAAGTTTTGTGATCTTTTCTTGCACACTTATTGGTGCTTATTTATGCATGTATCCCACAGTTATCAGTGACTCCTATGACTCATGTACATTGTGTTGTCTATATTTCCATTGTATGCCATTGTGGATCTTATTTTGGCTTGATTTGGTAGTCCTTGCCATTTTTGAGACTCGGTCCAAAAGAGCCTTTTGAGAGACTATGGCTAGTCGAGCTGGTGAGGGTCGTGCATGAGGCTTTTTGAAGCTGAACATCAGGGCTTGGTAACACATTGTAAGGTGGATTAGGTTGCTACAGATCCCTACTTGTGGCCTCACCATAGGATATGTATAGAAGCGTATAGGTGCTTTGATGCCAAGTTGGAAGTTGCTAGAGATCCCCACTTGTGGCCTCATAGTTGGACATGTATAGAAGCATATATGTGCTTTGGTGCCAAGTTGGTAGTCTTTTGGTAGTGTTTTTTATCACTATATGACAGATGATGCCTTGTGAGCACTCTTAGATGATATATGCATTGATTTTTTGTTGAGATTTGGTTGAGATTTTGATCTCTATATAGAGGAGACTCTGCCAAAACGTTCACAAAAATTTCCCCATAAATTCCTAATCTCACTCTCTTGCATCTTCTCTTGTCAATTATGGCTATATCTTTTGAAGCAGAAGATTATTATATCATGAAGTTTGATGGCACAAACTTCATGATATGGAAGTAGCATATGCTTGATGTCTTGGCCAATAAGGGCCTTGCATTACCATGTGATCAATGGGAGGAGGTTGATGCTTGTGCTATGGTGGCCATTCTCTTGCACCTTGGTAAGCCTTCTATTTTCTTTACCATTATGGACAAGAACATTGGCAAGGGATTACAGGAGTCATTATGCTCAGTTTGGGATGGCAAGAGTGCCTCAAATACGGTTATTTCTTATGAAAAAGTTCATGTGTTTGGACGCGAACAAGGGCAACAATGTCACTTCACACTTGAATGAGTTTTAGAAATTCATTTATGCAACTTACATCTAAGAAAATCAACTTTGATGATGAAATGAAAGTTATTTTCTTGATATGTTCTTTGCGTGCATTATGGGACACGTATAACACTACCATTAGTAACTCTTCCCTTGAGGGTAAGTTTGTTTTCAGTGATGTTAGTAGTGCTTTGATCAGGGAATAGATTAGAAGTCAGACTCTGAACACTAGTGGGCATGGCAATGCATGTATGCCTAGTGATGGTCATTAAAGCCAAACAGGTCATAGTTGTAGTCACAATCGGTCACAAGATTGCAAGAATGCTCACACAAAGAGTATTGGACATGATCTATGCAATGTAGAATGCTATCATTTCCACAAGAAAGGCCTTTTGAAGAAACATTGCATCATTTTGCAATGTGAAAAGGGTAAAAGCTGTTTTCAATTTTGACCCTCCTAAAAGAGCATGAAGATTGAGGATACAAAAGGGCCAAAATCCTGGCTCATTGTACTCTTTGTATGTCTCTTCTATGAAAGAGAATTTGAGTTATGTTTTTGAGATGGCTTTTACTGAGTTGTGGCATAGCCAATTTGGTCATATGAGTCACAAACAAAGGAACAAAACAACTTTAGTGTTTGGGATACTCACCTATTTTAAACTATTCCAATTTTAGTTCATGTGAGCATTACATTTATGGCAAAAAGACTTGGGTTACCACTTCACAATTGAATAGAGAGTTAGGTAATTCTCTTTACTTAGTACATAGTGATCTATATGGGCCAATATTGCATACATCTCTAGATATTTCCTAACATTCATAGATGAATCTACTTGGAAGGTGTGGGTCTACCTTTGAAGATGAAAGACAAAGTTTTTCTATGTTTCAGAAAGTCCTTGCTATGGTAGAGAACTAGTCATAAAAGAAGCTAAAGGATTTACACATTGACAACACGGGAGAGTACACCCTCATTGAGTTTAAGGATTTCTATAGCAAAAGAGACATTAAGTTACAATTTATTACCCCATATACACCTACTTAGAATGGCATTAGTGATCATTTGAATAGGACAATTCAAGAGAGATTCATAGCCATGTTGTCTATGGTGAATGTATCTCTAGAATTTTGGGGGGAGGTTGTTATGTGACGGCAGTTTACATCATCAATCAATCGCCTAGTATGCCATTGCTGACTATAACATTCCGCAAGAGATATGGATTGGCAAGAATCCAAACTATTATAGATTACGTGTATTTGGGTGTGAGACTTGCTCACATGTACCTAAAGATCTATGCAAAAAGCTAGATACCAGATCACACAAATGCATCTTCATTGGATATGGTAAAGATGGAGAGAGGGCAAAATCATCTCTAGCACCCAAATCTAGAAAATTTATTTGCAGCTCAAATTTTATCTTTAATGATTCAAAGATGCACAAATATATTTTCAAAGAGGTTGAGTATTGCAAGGTCAGATTCAATGATGTAGCCTCAAGTGAGATCAAACAAATAGTTCACTCTAGTGCTCTAGTGCTCTAGAGAGAGTAGAGTCTAGCAGTCAAAAGCGAGGATATCTATGCAAGTCTCCCATGCCCCTGAGCATTTTTAGCTAGCATTAGGCTATTTGTTGGTCACTGACTGTGGAGAGCCCACCTACTACCAAGAGGCTATTCAAATGGAAGATAGCATGAGGTAAGAGTAGGAAATGCAATCAAAGTATATGTCAATTATTAGCAAATGAGACTTAGGAATTGATAGAGTTTCAAGAGGGAAAACAAGCCTTGCCTTGCAAATGGGTGTATAAGAAGAAGTACACGACAAAGAATCCTGAGCCTAAGTATAAGGCTAGATTGGTTGCTAAGGGATTTAAGCAGAAAAAAGGCATGGACTTTACCAAGATTTTCTCTCCACTAGTCAAGATAACTACATTGCATTTTGTGCTTGGATTAGTAGCCATTAAGGACATGGAACTTGTCCAGATGGATGTGACGATGACTTTTCTTCCTAGGGATCAACAAAAAGAATTCTACTATGAAACAGCCAGAGGGTTTTGAAGTTGAACCTGAAAAGCCTACAAGGGTAGAATTGGCGTGTAGATTCCCTAAGGCATTGTATAGCCTAAAGCAAAGCTCAAGACAATGGTACCAAAAATCTGACAAGTACATGTAGTCCCAAGTTTATGTACAAAGATAAGAACATCATTGCTTGTATATCGAGAAGTTGAACAATGGTTCACTTATCATCTTGATACTTTATGTTGATGATATGCTCATTGCCCAAGAAGTTTAAAGACCAGATTTCCATCCTGAAAAATTCACTTAGCACGCGGTTTGATATAAAGGATTTGGGAGATGCAAATCACTTTCTTGGTATGTGTATCAAGAGGGATAGGATTAAACAGGGAATACTGGAGTTATCTCGAGAAATGTATATCCACAAAGTCTTGAAAAGTTTCAATATACACGGGAGGAAGGCTACATTGAGCACCCCAATGCTCCCAAATCTGATTTTGAGAAAGTGAAAATGGCAAAGATTCCATATTTTTCATGTTAGGGAAACTTATGTACGTCATGGTATCCATCAAACCAAACATTGCATTTGCAGTGGGACTGGTTTGCAGATTTATGGAAAATACTAGTAAGAAGCAATGAGAAGTAGTGAACCACATTATAAGATAATTTAAGGGTATAGCAAGAAAGTGTTTATGCTTTGGGAATAGTGATGCATCCATAGTGGGTTACATAGATGCAGACTATGCAAATTGTGTGTATAGTCAAAGATCCGCGTCTGGCTATATATTCATATTTTCTCAAGGAGTCATGTCATGGAGATCTTATCTCTAGTATTGCACTTCATCTTTCACCACATAGAAAAAGTATGTTTGCACTATCTAGTACTAGCAAGGAAGTTGTATGGGTAGCTCGTTCAATGGAAGACCTTGGCATTTATCTGATTCTAGTGCTGCATTGTGATGGTCAGAGTGCTATTGTGTTAGCAAAGAACTCCATATTTTAGTCAAGGTCAAAGAACATAGAGGTTCGATATCATGTGATACGGGACATTCTAGCTAGCAAGCGCATCAAGATAGTTAGGGTTCATACGGATGACAACCCTGCAGATCCTCTCATGAAGAGCCTAGTCTGAGAGGGCTAGAGCGGTTTGCACATTGCATTGAGATGATAGGTGTCACTGGAATGCTTCATGGTTATACATGTTGTACATACATAGGGGCCTTTAAATGAGAGATTGTTGGGGTTCAAGCCAACAAGCCAAACACCAATTGCTAACCCTAACCTTATACTTTCTTGATCAATAGAATAAGGAGAAAGAGGGTATTATCCTCACTATGCTCCACCCACTCTATGCTATTGCTCTCCATCCTTTCATCACTTCATGCACGCACACATCCGTGCGCATGACGAATGATACATGGATGAATTGCATAGGTTTTAACAATTTTATGTGTTCTTCTATGTTGAAGATTGTGAGATGGGTCTAGTTGAGAGTGCATCCACATGCAATATAAATTTTCAAGGCATGGTATTAAAAAAGCTCAAGCCTCAACACAAAATCATTCAAGTTTGTTACATAAGTGCAAAGCTTTGTCTATGAACTTGTGATCACTTTTTACACACTCAAGATCATGTTTATGAACCCAAGCTTCCATCTTGGGATCTAATTTGCTCGAGTAACACGTCTACACACACACACACACACACACACACACACACACACAAGCATGCATCAATGTTAGATATTAGGTTGCAACCACCCTATCTCTAGGAGATCCATCTATTTCAACATGGTATTAGAGCGATGGTGAGTGAGTTAGGGTGAGGGTTTTGTGTCATTAGGCTATGATTAGGGCTATACTAATTAGCTATTAGTATCCTACAAGTGGCTATGCTTAATGAGAGCCACTTTCCGAACTAGGTAGATTAGCAACTAATTAGTGTGTAATTAGGAGTGCGTGTTATCCTTATTTTGTGCCTAAAAATACCTTTTATCCTCAACTACTTAGATATCTTGCATAAAGCGCCTTGAAGAACTCTAATAGTGAGATGAGAGATAGATTAGAGCTCTTGAGTGCATGCATTTCACCCATATTAATTCACAATTTACTTGTTGGAGTGTATTTGTTCATCTTTGATTGATGATGTGTGGAAGGAAAACTTGTAAAGAGCTTCCATTAGAGTTGGGCAATGAAGTCATTAACTCAAAAAATTGAGTTTGAGAGTTATTGAAAATATTGTGTGCTCAAGTTCTCTCTATTGCCAATTCTCAATTATTGTGTGCTCGAGCTCTCTCTATTTTCAATTGTCAATTGGTGTGTGTCACGTAGATGTGTGTTTGTGTAACAGTGTGTGTGGGTGAGTGTAGGCTTGTGGTGGTCGGAACCACTCAAAATATGGTTCTAGTAAGACGGGAACGAGTTGCCAATAGCGCAAGTAGCAACAATTTTTTGATAGAACCCTTGCTCGATTTTGTGGACCCTTCAATTGGCTCTTAGCTTCATAGTGTCACATGCGTGAGAAAGCGTATATGTGTGTAAAACCAATCCATGTGGACATTGGTGGGACAAAAACATGTCTCTTTGCATGTGCTAACATGCGCTACCTCTACTTATGGTGCATCATGTTCCCCATGGGCTTGGCAAACTACTTAGAGAACTGTGACTAGGCATTGACTCTTCAAAACCAGTCAGCGACTAACTATCAATTGATGTCTCGCATCGATAGGTATTTCTAATTTTTGAGTCTTGCCGAGCGATCCATCTATTCATCATTGAAAAAGGAATCCTTGTGCATAAATACAGAGATCTTAAATTGGAGAGGTTTTTTTTAAATTCAAAAGCTTTGTGATAGGTAGTTCCCATGATTGACAAGCTTGGTCTTAGAACTTCAACTAGTCTAGCTTGGTGGGCATTGCTATAGAACACATGCGCAGATTAACATCAAGCATCTAGCACTGAACTAAACAAGTACAAAGAGAGTCGGAGAATCTTATAAAAAGAAGTGTATGTGTATTTTTAAAAATATATGATAAAGAGAGTCGGAGAATCTTGAAAAAGAAGTGTATGTGTATTTTCAAAAATATATGACAATTGAGTACCTCTATAGTTGTTTGTAAAATGGTCCAATTTCATGCCTTTCTCTTCAAGTATTTGAGCAGTGAGACCAAGGCACTGCTCTTTTCCGTACATGTTCTGATGAATTTTGGAGCACATTTGGTTACTTGGTTGTGAGTTCTCTCTCCTTGGCTTTTGTTGTGGAACATGAGCAGATGAGTAGAACCAATTGATAGGCAAGAACAATAGCTCATCTTAGGACTTGATTGCATTGATATGAAGCAAGTTGTGTCCCATAGCTCTCACTATACAACAAAGGTCTACTAAAGGGGATAATTGAATTGAGCAAAGGGTTGCATCTTAATTGTTATGCTTAAACCCTACACCTTCACCTACTTTGGTAGCTGTTTGTAGATTTCCATTCTGCCTAGTAATATCAGCTATTTAGTCTCCAGAGTGGGAACCCTTCTTTGAGGCACCCATCTTAATCTAAATCAAGCATAGTCAAATTTTCCTTATTTCTCATAGAACCAGAGAGAGAGAGAGAGAGAGAGAGAGAGAGAGAGAGCGAGAGAGTTATGTGTTGCCATAGTTGGAGGGAGCAAGGAGTCTTGGTTGTCAATCACAGAACTTGGTGCAAAACATATCTGAGAAGATACCCCTATAATAAAGGGTTTTCTTCGTGCTATATAATAGTTATGTAGAGGAAAACAATGAGATGCAATATATAAGATGCATTGCCAAACAAGGACATACATAGATTAAAATTAACCACGTAGGAATAAAGTGAACATGTACATAGTTCATTGAGTACTGCAATACATAAGTTGATTTGCCCAACTATGAGAAAAAAGTGCTTGTCTATTTGATATATAGATATGATGAATGAGATTGAGCATGTATCATGAGGAAAACATGTAGCTAAACTAAGTTCAAGGAAGCATTGACAAACTCAAAAAATATAGAAAGCATTAAAAAACTATAAAATTTAAACTACACTATCGACCTGATAATCATGTATGGGTGTCGTCCAATTGTACAAGTCGGAGGACAGTTCGTGTCAAGCTACATAAAAGAAATGTGAAAAACATTTTGTCTTACAATGAAGCATCATAAATTGAAAATGCTAAACATACACATGCATGTCATGCACAAGTACCATATCAAGGTATGGTGGAGAGTTGACACTGCAGTTTCTCCAAAAATTATAAGAAACGAAAGTTGTGCCCTTACCCCATAGGCTTTACGTTGATCGAAAAATGCATAGGCATGGGGAATTGGTGTTAAGTATGGAGCCTGATTTACCCTTGTAATTTTCTGTGCTAAAAGCGCACATTTGTAAGGCCCCCATTATGAGGAGAAGCCATCGTGCGTGAAGGAAAATGACTCGCCAGAAACCAAAATTTTCACGGCCAAAAATTAGGGGCAACTTTAGGGGCCTCGGGGGTGGAAGCCCCCGAGACTTTTTTTCCCCTCGTCGGAATATTCCTTTTCGCTCGGAATATTATGGTCGGACAGTGGCCGGAAAGTGGTCGAAAAACAACCGGTCGGTTGGCCGGTGGTCGGAAGTCAATGGCTGGTGGCCGGTGGCCGAATTCAAGAGCGGACTTGTCTTCTCAAGGGCGGCCACACATGGGCGGATTGAAGGGTCCGATTTGGACTTATCTACACAAGGGCGGCTACGCATGGCTGTCTCTCATGAAAGAGGGAAGCCCTTTTGGCCTATAGAAGGAGGCCATTTCTACACACATTTTATAGTGTGAAGTTGATGCAACAAGGTGAGTGTGAGGTGGTGAGAGTGAAGCAAGGCGGGAGCTCCATTAAGGGTATAATCCCTTTGTAAACTACTTCTTGTTTTGAAGTACTAAAGCCATTGAGTGGCTGCTTTCCCGTGGACGTAGCCCACATTGGGTGAACCACGTATATCGTGTGTACTCTCTCTCTCTCTCTCTCTCTATTCTATAATCTCGTGTATGTAAATTTGTCTCTCTCCATTAAGTAATCTACTCAATTATCTATTTAGCTACGTCTTGTTTCCTAACAACTGGTATCAGAGCAAAGTTTGCTCGTAGATAAATTATCTCAAGGAAAAGATTCCTTGAATTGAGCGGGAGTTATGGCGGAGAAAGGGAAGCTCAAGATTGAGAAGTTCAACGGCAAAAACTACCAACATAGGAAGATGCAGATTGAAGACTATCTCTACCAGAAGGACCTCTATTTGCCACTAGGCGGTCTTGCAAAGAAGCCCGCAACAATGGCAGATGAAGCATGGATTGTCCTTGATCGAAAGGCACTGGGAACAATCCGGTTAAGCTTGGCGTCAACAGTGGCCTTCAATGTTTCGAAGATGAAGACCACGGAGGACTTGATGAAGTCACTTGACGACTTCTACGAGAAACCATCGGCATCCAATAAGGTATTTCTTATGAAGCGCTTGTTCAATCTAAAGATGGCAGAGAATGGTTCAGTTGCAGAACACCTAAATGACTTTAACACAAACATAAGTCAACTTTGATCAGTGAAAATCAATTTCGATGACAAAGTGCGAGCTCTCCTTATACTATCATCTCTACCGGATAGTTGGGACAGCCTTGTGATGGCTGTAAGTAATTCTATCTCTGGCACAAATACTCTTAAGTTTGATGATGTTGTGGGTGTTCTTCTAAGCGAGGAAATGCAAAGGAGAAGCACAGGAGAATCATCAAGTGCTGCACTATCAGTGGAAACAAGAGGAAGGCCTAAGGAGAGGTTCAAAAACCAAAAGGGTCGTGATCGCTCAAGGCGGAGCAAGTCACGCACAAAGTCAGTTCTTGAATGTTGGAACTGCGGCAAGAAGGGCCACGTCAAGAAGGATTGCTGGTCCAAGAAGAAGAAGGAGACAGAGTCTCAAGACAATAAGCCAACATCGGAGGCCAATGTGGCAGGTAAAGTAGAGCAAGATGCTCTAATTCTCTCATTAGACAATGTGTCTAATTCCTAGATAGTAGATTCCGGGGCTTCATTCCATGCGACACCACACAAGCAACATTTCCAAGACTACACCAAAGGTAATTTTGGGTATGTATACTTGGGAGATGATGAAGCTTGTGAGATTGTCGGCAAAGGTACAGTTTCTGTCAAAACTGCTAACGGAAATGAATGGAAGCTTAAAGATGTTAGGCATGTTCCTTTCTCTTCGCAAAAATTTGATCTCTACAGGACAATTGGACGATGAAGGTCACAACATTGCATTTGGAAACAAACGGTGGACTCAAAGGGATCTTTGGTGGCTGCCAAAGGAGAAAAGGTCAGTACACTTTACTTGTGCACTGTTAGCACACAACCTTCAGCTTGTGCAACAACTACAGAAGTTGACAGTGCGGTGTGGCACTACCGGCTTGGGCATATAAGTGCCAAAGGTATCGCCTATGGAATCCTGAAGATGGTAAAATCTTAAGGAGTAGGGATGTAATTTTTAACGAACAAAATATGTACAAAGATCACTTGGAAAGAAAACAAACAAAAGAAACAGGTGATGAGTACATGGAGCTTGAGGACGGTGAAGACTCAAGGACTGCAAACGGTGACAATGTGCAACAACATCAACCAAATTAGGAGCCTCAGCCTATTCCTCGAAGATCTACAAGAGCAAGTAGACCTCCAGAAAGGTTTGTTCCTTCCTTCAACCATCTTTTGATCTCAGATTCTGGAGAGCCGGAATCATACGAAGAAGCTATGCAACATGAATCCAAAGAAGAATGGACGAAGAGAATGCAAGTGGAGATGGACTCATTACATCGCAACCAAACATGGGAATTGGTTGAGTTGCCTGAAGGTAAGCGGGCACTTCAAAACAAATGGGTGTACAAGGTGAAGGAAGAAGAATGTGGGAAGAAAAGGTACAAGTTTAGGCTTGTGGTAAAAGGGTTTTCTCAAAAGAAAGGTATCGACTTCAATGAAATATTTTCTCCTGTTGTAAAAATGAACTCAATTAGGATTGTCTTAAGCCTTGTGGCTGCTCATGATCTAAATCTCGAGCAAATGGATGTAAATACGGCATTCCCTCACAGTGACTTAGAGCTGGAGGAAATCTACATGCTTCAACCAAAGGGGTATAAAGTAAAAGTTAAGGAGAAAATGGTTTGCAGATTAAAGAAGTGCTTGTATGGTTTAAAGCAAGCATCAAGGCAATGGTACTTGAAGTTTGATCGATGGATGTTGGATCATGGATTCACAAGATGGAACTCGGATCACTGCGTCTACATGAAGAATTTGGGAGATGGGAAATTCATCATCCTAATGTTGTATGTTGATGACATGTTGATTGCAAGTGCTAACATGCAGGACATCAAAGACCTAAAAGAGGAGCTGTCTAAATCTTTTTCAATGAAAGATTTAGGTGCTACAAAGAGGATACTTGGTATGAAAATATCAAGGGACAGGACGAAGAAGTCAATAAAGCTATCTCAAGAAGGTACTAGAAAGGTTTGCAATGCAAAATGCAAAACCAGTTTCTACACCTTGGCTGGTCACTTTAAACTAACGAAGGATATGTGTCCAAAGACACAAGAGGAGATAGCCTATATGTCTAAAGTTCCATATGCTGCAGCGGTAGGTTCTCTAATGTATGATATGGTCTGGACAAGGCCAGACATTGCACATGCAGTGGGAGTTGTGAGTAGGTTCATGGACAACCCAGGCAAAGAGCATTGGCAAGCTGTGAAGTGGATACTTAGGTATCAAAAAGGGACAACAACAAATGCTTTGTATTTTGGAGGAACTGATATTTTTCTTCAAGGGTATGCTGATGCAGATATGGCAAGTGACAAAGATACTCGAAGGAGCACTACGGGCTATGTATTCATAGTTGGAGGCACAACAGTAAGCTGGGCTTCAAAGCTGCAGAAAGTGGTTTCACTTTCTACCACGGAAGTAGAGTATGTAGCAATGACGGAGGCAAGCAAAGAAATTCTGTGGCTTCACAGATTCTTAGAAGAGCTTGGATTCAAACAAGACAATTGTGTCTTGTACAGTGATAGTCAAAGCGCTATCCATCTTGCAAAGAACTCAGCCTTTCATTCAAGGAAAAAGCACATTGAGGTGAGATATCACTTCATACACACTCTTTTGGAAGAGGGACAACTAAAGCTAGGAAAGGTGCATACAAGTGAAAATCTTGTAGACATGTTTACAAAGGTGGTCAACAAGGAGAAGTTGAGCTTTTGCTCATCTTCAATCGGCATTCAAGGATAAGAAGCCAGGATGGAAAGTAGTCTCACAGGTTTGGTTTGGAGATCAGTCTCCAAGTGGGAGATTGTTAAGTATGGAGCCTGATTTACCCTTGTAATTTTTTGTGGTAAAAGCGCACATTTGTAAGGCCCCCATTATGAGGAGAAGCCATCGTGCGTGAAGGAAAATCACTCGCCAGAAACCAAAATTTTCACGGCCAAAAATTAGGGGCAACTTTAGGGGCCTCGGGGGTGGAAGCCCCCGAGACTTTTTTTCCCCATCGCCGGAATATTCCTTTTCTCTCGAAATATTATGGTCGGACAGTGGCCGGAAAGTGGTTGAAAAACAACCGGTCTGTTGGCCGGTGGTCGGAAGTCAATGGCTGGTGGCCGGTGGCCGAATTCAAGAGCAGACTTGTCTTCTCAAGGGCGGCCACACATGGGCGGATTGAAGGGTCCGATTTGGACTTATCTACACAAGGGCGGCTACGCATGGCTGCCTCTCATGAAAGAGGGCAGCCCTTTTGGCCTATAGAAGGAGGCCATTTATACACACATTTTATAGTGTGAAGTTGATGCAACAAGGTGAGTGTGAGGTGGTGAGAGTGAAGCAAGGCGGGAGCTCCATTAAGGGTATAATCCCTTTGTAAACCACTTCTTGTTTTGAAGTACTAAAGCCGTTGAGTGGCTGCTTTCCCGGGGACGTAGCCCACAATGGGTGAACCACGTATATCGTGTGTACTCTCTCTCTCTCTCTAATCTATAATCTCGTGTATGTAAATTTGTCTCTCTCCATTAAGTAATCTACTCAATTATCTATTTAGCTGCGTCTTATTTCCTAAAAATTGGATGCAAGTAATGGATATTGCAGTGTTGTTGAGTTGGAGGTATGATTGTGGAGTCAAAACATCCACTATTGTGAATATATGTGCTTAGTGTGACACATAGTCAACACACATACAAAAGATGCAAGAGATAGATTTTACCCACCATTAAAGTTGGCATGCATATTGAACAAAGAACTACCAAGCACAACATGTTACTCCATGGGCCAGTGACTAGTAATAGTTTATCATCACTATTGCTTCATCACCTCTTCTATGATAGCTTTTCATCTTGTCAATTTTTACGTTCACTTATGCTATCATGTCTACCATCACCAATGCTTCTATGATGTTCCTCTTCTTTGAACATATCCTCATATTGAAGCTCATTTTGCAGATCTTTGATTCTCCCTCAGAAAGCTCAAGGAAGAGTAAGTCTGAATGCTTACTTTTGTTAGCCTCATGCTCAAGCTCATTTTGCAGAACTTTGGTTCTTCTTTTTCCATCAAGGACGGAAAGCCAAAACAAAGTTGAAGATCTCATCGTGTTTCTCATTGTCTAGAGTCTTAATCAAGTTTGGATTCGCTACCCACAAATTCAATTCCCAAGAAGAGGTCCCTGATCAACGTGCTCCTTGGCAGTCATGGTGCATGCTGGAAAGCCTCCTAGCATGAGCTTCTAGCATACCTTGCACCTATGGTATGCTACATGAGTTAAGTCCATGTTGTTAGGAAATAAGACGTAGCTAAATAGATAATTGAGTAGATTACTTAATGGAGAGAGACAGATTTATATACACGAGATTATAGAGTAGAGAGAGAGAGAGAGAGAGAGAGAGAGAGAGAGAAAGAGAGAGAGAGAGAGAGTACACACGATATACGTGGTTCACCCAATGTGGCCTACGTCCACAGGAAAGCAGCCACTCAATGGCTTTAGTACTTCAAAACAAGAAGTAGTTTACAAAGGGATTATACCGTTAATGGAACTCCCGCCTTGCTTCACTCTCACCACCTCACACTCACCTTGTTGCATCAACTTCACACTATGAAATGTGTGTAGAAATGGCCTCCTTTTATAGGCCAAAAGGGCTGCCCTCTCTTATGAGAGACAGCCATGTGTAGCCGCCCTTGTGCGAATAAGTCCAAATCGGACCCTCCAATCCGCCCATGTGTGGCCGCCCTTGAGAAGACAAGTCCGCTTTTGAATTCGGCCACCGGCCACCGGCCATTGACTTCCGACTACCGGCCACCGGCCATTGACTTCCGACCACCGGCCATAGGCCATTGACTACCGGCCACCGGCCAACCGAACGGTTGTTTTCCGACCACTTTCCGGCCGCCGTCCGGCCATAATATTCCGGCGAAAAAAAGTCTCGGAGGCCTCCGCCCCCGAGGCCTTTAAAGTTGCCCCTGATTCTTGTCCGTGAAAATTTTGGTTTCCGGTGAGTGATTTTCCTTCACCCACGATGGCTTCTCCTCATAATGGGGGCCTTACAAATGTGCGCTTTTACCAGAGAAAATTACAAGGATAAATCAGGCTCCATACTTAACAATCTCCCACTTGGAGACTGATCTCCAAACCAAACCTGTGACTACTTTCCATTCTGGCTTCTTATCCTTGAATGCCGATTGAAGATGAGCAAAAGCTCAACTTCTCCTTGTTGACCACCTTTGTAAACATGTCTGCAGGATTTTCGCTTGTATGCACCTTTCCTAGCTTTAGTTGTCCCTCTTCCAAAAGAGTGCGTATGAAGTGATATCTCACCTCAATGTGCTTTGTCCTTGAATGAAAGGCTGAGTTCTTCGCAAGACGGATAGCGCTTTGGCTATCACTGTACAAGACACAATTGTCTTGTTTGAATCCAAGCTCTTCTAAGAATCTGTGAAGCCACAGAATTTCTTTTCTTGCATCCATCATTGATACATACTCTGCTTCCGTGGTAAAAAGTGAAACCACTTTTTGTAGCTTTGAAGCCCAGCTTACTGCTGTGCCTCCAATCGTGAACACATAGCCAGTAGTGCTCCTTCGAGTATCTTTGTCACCTGCCATATCTGCATCAGCATACCCTTCTAGAAAAATATCAGTTCCTCCAAAATACAAAGCATTTGTTGTTGTCCCTTTTAGATACCTAAGTATCCACTTCACAGCTTGCCAATGCTCTTTACCTGGGTTGTCCATGAACCTACTCACAACTCCCACTGCATGTGCAATGTCTGGCCTTGTCCAGACCATAGCATACATTAGAGAACCTACCGCTGCAGCATATGGAACTTTAGACATATAGGCTATCTCCTCTTGCGTCTTTGGACACATATCCTTCGTTAGTTTAAAATGACGAGCCAAAGGTGTAGAAACTGGTTTTGCATTTTGCATTGCAAACCTTTCTAGTACCTTCTTGATGTAATATTCTTGAGATAGCTTTATTGTCTTCTTCGTCCTGTCCCTTGATATTTTCATACCAAGTATCCTCTTTGCAGCACCTAAATCTTTCATTGAAAAAGATTTGGACAGCTCCTCTTTTAGGTCTTTGATGTCCTGCATGTTAGCACTTGCAATCAACATGTCATCAACATACAACATTAGGATGATGAATTTCCCATCTCCCAAATTCTTCGTGTAGACGCAGTGATCCGAGTTGCATCTTGTGAATCCATGATCCAACATCCATCGATCAAACTTCAAGTACCATTGTCTTGATGCTTGCTTTAAACCATACAAGCTCTTCTTTAATCTGCAAACCATTTTCTCCTTACCTTTTACTTCATACCCCTTTGGTTGAAGCATGTAGATTTCCTCCTCTAAGTCACCATGAGGGAACGCCGTATTTACATCCATTTGCTCGAGATTTAGATCATGAGCAGCCACAAGGCTTAAGACAAGCCTAATTGAGTTCATTTTTACAACAGGAGAAAATATTTCATTGAAGTCAATACCTTTCTTTTGAGAAAAACCTTTTACCACAAGCCTAGACTTGTACCTTTTCTTCCCACCTTCTTCTTCCTTTAGCTTGTACACCCATTTGTTTTGAAGTGCCCGCGTACCTTTAGGCAACTAAACCAACTCCCATGTTTGGTTGCGATGTAGTGAGTCCATCTCCACTTGCATGCTCTTCGTCCATTCTTCTTTGGATTCATGTTGCATAGCTTCTTCATATGATTCCGGCTCTCCAGAATCTGAGATCAAGAGATGGTTGAAGGAAGGAACAAACCTTTCTGGAGGTCTACTTGCTCTTGTAGATCTTCGGGGAATAGGTTGAGGCTCCTCATTTGGTTGACGTTGTTGCACATTGTCACCGTTTGCGGTCCTTGAGTCTTCACCGTCCTCAAGCTCCATGTACTCATCACCTGTTTCTTTTGTTTGTTTTCTTTCCAAGTAATCTTTGTACATATTTTGTTCGTTAAAAATTACATCCCTACTCCTTAAGATTTTACCATCTTCAGGATTCCATAGGCGATACCCAAAGTCTCCTTCTCCATAGCCAATGAAGAAACACTTTTTGGACTTTGCATCTAACTTTGATCTTAGGCTTCTATCTATGTGCATGAAAGCCTCACACCCAAACACTTTGAGAAATGCATAATTCACCGGTTTACCTGTCCATGACTCTTCTGGAACTCCCCCATCCAATGCCGTTGAGGGTGACCGATTGATTAAGTACACAGACGTACTTACAGCTTCCACCCAAAGCTCAAGCGGTAGGCCAGCATGTAGCCGCATGCTTCGTGCTCACTCCATGATTGTCCTGTTCATCCTTTCCGAAATCCCATTTTGTTGAGGTGTCCTTGGGGTTTTCCTTTGCCTCCGAATGCCATTTCTAGCACAAACGCTTTCAAAAGCTTGGCTGCAATATTCGCCTCCATTGTCGGATCTGAGGCATTTAACCTTGGTACCTGTTTCATTCTCCACAAAGGCTTTCCACCTTTGAAATATGGAAAATACATCGGATTTATTCTTCATGACATAAACCCATGTTTTTCTAGTCGCATCGTCTATGAATGTTACATAGTACAATGAGCCACCAAGTGATGGTGTATTTGCAGGACCCCAAACATCAGAATGAACCAACTCAAGTTTTTTATTTTTTCTTTCATTTCTTGATTTTTGAAATTTTACCCTCTTTTGTTTACCATAAACACAATCTTCACAGAACTCTAAGTCCACTTCTTTCAAACCTGGTAGAAGCTTCTTTGTTTGAAGGATTTGCATTCCTTTGGCACTCATATGCCCAAGTCGGTAGTGCCACACTACACTATCAACTTCTGTAGTTGCTGCACAAGCTGAAGGTTGCGTGCTAACAGTACATAAGTAAAGTGTACCGACTTTTTCACCCTTGGCAACCACCAAAGATCCCTTTGAGATCTTCCACCGTTTGTTTCCGAATGCAATGTTGTGACCTTCATCGTCCAATTGTCCAGTAGAGATCAAATTTTTACGAAGAGAAGGAACATGCCTAACATCTTTAAGCTTCCATTCATTTCCGTTAGCAGTTTTGACAGAAATTGTACCTTTGCCGACAATCTCACAAGCTTCATCATCTCCCAAGTATACATACCCAAAATTACCTTTGGTGTAGTCTTGGAAATGTTGCTTGTGTGGTGTCGCATGGAATGAAGCCCCGGAATCTACTATCCAGGAATTAGACACATTGTCTAATGAGAGAATTAGAGCATCTTTCTCTACTTTACCTGCCACATTGGCCTCCGATGTTGGCTTATTGTCTTGAGACTCTGTCTCCTTCTTCTTCTTGGACCAGCAATCCTTCTTGACGTGGCCCTTCTTGCCGCAGTTCCAACATTCAAGAACTGACTTTGTGCGTGACTTGCTCCGCCTTGAGCGATCACGACCCTTTTGGTTTTTGAACCTCTCCTTAGGCCTTCCTCTTGTTTCCACTGATAGTGCAGCACTTGATGATTCTCCTGTGCTTCTCCTTCGCATTTCCTTGCTTAGAAGAACACCCACAACATCATCAAACTTAAGAGTATTTGTGCCAGAGATAGAATTACTTACAGCCATCACAAGGCTGTCCCAACTATCCGGTAGAGATGATAGTATAAGGAGAGCTCGCACTTTGTCATCGAAATTGATTTTCACTGATCAAAGTTGACTTATGTTTGTGTTAAAGTCATTTAGGTGTTCTGCAACTGAACCATTCTCTGCCATCTTTAGATTGAACAAGCGCTTCATAAGAAATACCTTATTGGATGCCGATGGTTTCTCGTAGAAGTCGTCAAGTGACTTCATCAAGTCCTCCGTGGTCTTCATCTTCAAAACATTGAAGGCCACCGTTGACGCCAAGCTTAACCGGATTGTTCCCAGTGCCTTTCGATCAAGGACAATCCATGCTTCATCTGCCATTGTTGCGGGCTTCTTCGCAAGACCGCCTAGTGGCAAATAGAGGTCCTTCTGGTAGAGATAGTATTCAATCTGCATCTTCCAATGTTGGTAGTTTTTGCCGTTGAACTTCTCAATCTTGAGCTTCCCTTTCTCCGCCATAACTCCCACTCAATTCAAGGAATCCTTTCCTTGAGATAATTTAGCTACGAGCAAACCTTGCTCTGATACCAGTTGTTAGGAAATAAAACGTAGCTAAATAGATAATTGAGTAGATTACTTAATGGAGAGAGACAGATTTATATACACGAGATTATAGAGTAGAGAGAGAGAGAGTACACACGATATACGTGGTTCACCCAATGTGGGCTACGTCCACGGGAAAGCAGCCACTCAATAGCTTTAGTACTTCAAAACAAGAAGTAGTTTACAAAGGGATTATACCGTTAATGGAGCTCCCGCCTTGCTTCACTCTCACCACCTCACACTCACCTTGTTGCATCAACTTCACACTATGAAATGTGTGTAGAAATGGCCTCCTTTTATAGGCCAAAAGGGCTGCCCTCTCTTATGAGAGATAGCCATGTGTAGCCGCCCTTGTGCGAATAAGTCCAAATCGGACCCTCCAATCCGCCCATGTGTGGCCGCCCTTGAGAAGACAAGTCCGCTTTTGAATTCGGCCAACGGCCACCGGCCATTGACTTCCGACTACCGGCCACCGGCCATTGACTTCCGACCACCGGCCATCGGCCATTGACTATCGGCCACCGGCCAACCGACCGGTTGTTTTCCGACCACTTTCCGGCCGCCGTCCGGCCATAATATTCCGACGAAAAAGAATATTCCGGCGAAAAAAAGTCTCGGAGGCCTCTGCCCCCGAGGCCTTTAAAGTTGCCCCTGATTCTTGTCCGTGAAAATTTTGGTTTCCGGTGAGTGATTTTCCTTCACGCACGATGGCTTCTCCTCATAATGGAGGCTTTACAAATGTGCGCTTTTACCAGAGAAAATTACAAAGATAAATCAGGCTCCATACTTAACACATGTACTACAATTGGTCAGGCATGCGCACATCCAGCACCATGTGCGAGGTTGATGATGAACTCTGCTAACACTTCAGAACTAATGACGCTGGCTTTTAGCTTTTTGAAGAGATTTAGAATGAGGGACAAGCATCAACGTCATCCTTTTAATGTGATGAACTTAGCTAACACTTTAGAACTACTAATGTTGACTTTTGACTGTGTGCAAACTTCAAAACGAGGTACAAGCATCGACGTTGTCCTTTTGTATGCCTAAAATCACACGCAGCTACTTGTTGATGATAATATTAACAGTATGCCTAATCATTTTGAAAAAAGAAAGCTTGAAAATATTGGCTTGTAATTGGGTTGGAGGGCAATGGCTTAAATCATGCCAAGTGGCCACATGTAGGCTTGTTAGGCTCACAAAGTAACCAATAAAAGTATTATGGCTCTCCTTGCAACGCAAGAAAGCAATGCCATTTTATTTGTTTGTTGAGCAACACTGATGAAGTTTCAATATGCAAGTTATTTTAGCAGCCACCTCTCACCTTCATGAGCTAGTAGGGCTAGTGTGTTTGCATGTGCGAAGGTTGGACCCTACCTATTTGTTTCGTATTCTAGTGGGGAGATCATCACAACAAAGGAAGGCATCCCTTGACAAGGTTGAAGCCGTTGACAAGTTGGCCCTCTTTCTGGTGGTTTAGTAGACCAACTACACTCTTTGGATGGCTATTGAGTAGAAAAAAACCTCGACTACCCCTCATGCATATAAGCAAATCCAACCTCCTTGTACAAAGAGCATCGATGTGAAGCAAAAATAAAAAGATCATCAATATGCTATGTTCAACGCTCTGCTTTTGTCCCCTAGTGCTTTGGTTTTTTTCTTGAAGGCCTGATTAGATAGATTTTGGATGTCGATATGGTGTTCTTGGATAAGAAAAAGAGAGGCAGTAGGCATTCATAGGGATTGCGGGCTCATGATGAGTGGTCAACGCCATGTCACATCAACCATGTAGCCCTCTAGTTGAAGCTCCCTCAAAGAATTCTTGTGATGTATGGGCAAGGGTAGGATTCTTGTATATGAAAGCCACTCAAAGAATTATTCTCTTGTTGACACGAGAAAACTGGTAGATGTATATGTGTCAAAACTACTCTGTAAATCATGCTCAATTGATACATTATTTTTCTGTTTGTCGTGCAACATGACAAAGTAGTCACAAAGTTGAGGTTCATTGCCATTCTCTTCAAGGCTTTTCAACAAACATTTCCTGCTTCTCACTCTTCTGGGCAAGGTCAATGAGATAAACTCTGTTAATACTTTGTCAAAACAAACAATGTTGGCTTTGAGATCTATGCTCGAACTGACCCAATGCTGCATGCACGGAGTGCTCTGCCATCCATCATGTACTATATAAGACGATGTAGACGTCACTATTTTTGCACCCAAGGAATGCAGGTGCAGTATCCTCATAATCAACTAGAATGTACCGCTTTTTGATGGGTGAAGGTTCTTGAGATTGAGCGGTAGCTTCATGGTGGAAAGTCGTGATCCTGGTTTCAAAGGATCTACCAGAACAAAGCTTGTGGGTGCATGTCGAGCGTGTGAGATTGCAGCGCTAAACACAACGGGAGGGACAACATATGGCTTCGCCCCGATTCAAAACCTATTGCAGGGGCGGAGGAGCTTATAAAGTGTATGCAAGAGACGTGATTACCTTGATTATGTAAAATCAATTTTTTCAATAAACCAAGGGGAGGCATGCCACTTGGCATGCTTTGATTTGAGAATCAATTTTTGCAATAAACTAAGGGGAGGCATGCCGCATGCCATGATTTGAGAATCTGTAAAAAAAACTAGTAAAGCTATTTTTGTTTGGAGCGCAAATTAGCCAGGCAAAGTAAGAGGCCGCGGTACGCAATTCTTCTCTGTCGCCATATTTATGTATACAGGACAAGCTTCGAGAGAGGAGCGCTGCAACAATCAATAGCTCAGAGAGAGAGAGAGAGAGAGAGAGAGAGAGAGAGAGAGAGAGAGAGAGAGAGAGAGAGAGAGAGAGAGAGAGAGAGAGAGAGAGAGAGAGAGAGAGAGAGAGAGAGAGAGAGAGAGAGAGAGAGAGAGCGCTGCAGCCCCTTCCGCCATTGCCATTGTCACGATGATATTGTTATTCATGGGCTGTTGACAGAAAACTTCGTGCTTGGCACTGCCTTGCCTGTGTGTGCTCGATATGTATGCCAAATGTGGTGCACTTCAAAAAGCACAGAAAGTGCTTGAGAAGCTTCCTGTGTGGAATTCTCTTGGAGTGCATTGATTGTGGGATATGCACAACAGGAGCAGGGCTAGAAATCTTACCAAGGCAGCATGATACATTTGTGATAGTGGGTTACTTGAAAATAACACATACTTAGCCAACACGTTAGTTAGTATGTATATCAAGCATCATTTACTTGTTCGAGCGCTAACAAGTCCTTGTCGAGCTATTGTGCTTGGCACTACTCGATATGTATACCAAATGTGGCGCACTTCAAGAGCAGATTGAAGAGCTTACTGTTTGAAATGGAATCTCTTGGAATGCATTGATTGCGGGATTGCGAGATACCGACAATAGGAGCAGGGACAAAAAGCTCTAGGCTATTTTCAGCAGATGCAAAGTGATGGCCTTTGTCCAGATGAAATCACACGCGTGCATCTTGAAGGCATGTTGTTATTCATGGCTATTGACAGAAAACTTCGTGCTTGGCATTGCCCTGCTTGCCAAATGTGGTGCACTTTAAAAAGCACATAAAGTGCTTGAGGAGCTTCCTGTTCGAGACGTCGTCTCTTGGAGTGCATTGATTGCGGGATATGCACAATAGGAGAAGGGCCAGAAATCTTGCCAAGGCAGTAGGATACATTTGTGATAGTGGGTTACTTGAAAATAACATGTACTTAGCCAGTATGTATATCAAGCGTTGTTTACTTGTTCGAGCACAACAAGTCCTTGTCGAGCTGTTGTGCTTGGCACTGCTTGATATGTATACCAAATGTGGCACACTTCAAGAGAAGATTGAAGAGCTTACTGTTTGAAACGGCATCTCTTGGAATGCATTGATTGCGGGATACCGACAACAGGAGCAGGGACACAAAGCTCTAGGCTATTTTCAGCAGATGCAAAGTGATGGCCTTTGTCCGGATGAAATCACCTACGCGTGCATCTTGAAGGCATGTTGTTATTCAGAGGCTATTGACAGAAAAATTCGTGCTTGGCATTGCCTTGCTTGCCAAATGTGGTGCACTTTAAAAAGCACATAAAGTGCTTGAGGAGCTTCCTGTTTGAGACGTCGTCTCTTGGAGTGCATTGATTGCGGGATATGCACAACAGGAGCAGGGCTAGAAATCTTACCAAGGCAGTAGGATACATGTGCAATAGTGGGTTACTTGAAACTAACACATACTTAGCCAACACGTTTGTTAGTATGTATGTCAAGCGTCGTCTACTTGTCCAAGCGCAGCAAGTCCTTGACGAGCTGTGTGCATGGCACTCCTCGATATGTATGCCAAATGTGGTGCACTTCAAAAGCATCTTGAGGAGCTTACTATTTGAAACAACGTCTCTTGGAATGCATTGATTGCAGGATACCCACAACAGGAGTAGGGAAAAATAGCTCTAGGTTGTTTTCAGCAGATGCAAAGTGATGGCCTTTGTCCAGATAAAATCACCTATGTGTGCATCTTGAAAGCATGCAGAGCCAGGTAGCCCTGGGCTGTTTTTAGCAGATGCAACGAGAGCAAATGCAATCACCTACACGTGTAGCTTGAAGACATCTGGCATCATGCAAGATGTTGGTATCGGTAAAAGTGTTCACGATGATATTGTTATTCATGGGCTGTTGACAGAAAACTTCGTGCTTGGCACTGCCTTGGTTGACATGTATGCCAAAGGTGGTGTACTTCATAAAGAACAAAAAGGATTTTCTGTCTGTAATGTAATCTATTTGAATGCACTGATTGCGCGATATGCTCAACAGAGACAGGGCCAAGAAGCTCTGGGTTGTTTCAACAGATGCAAAGAGAGGGAAGCTATCCAAATGCAATCACATACTCTTGTATCTTGAAGGCATGTGGCACTAGGAAAGATACTAATATGGGCAAAGGAATTCACGATGATATTGCTAGCCAGGGGCTGTAGAAAAGAAACGTTGTACTTGGAACTGCCTCGGTTGACATGTATGCCAGATGTGCTATACTTCATAAAGCACTCTTTGTATGCGCCCCCCGCCCCCCCCCCGATGCATTAACCTATGCGTGCATCTTGAAGGCATGTGACTCTATGCAGTATGATATATGGGTTTAAAAATTCAGTTAGGGGCTGTTGTCGTGCTTGGCAATGCCTCAGTCCATATGTATGCCAAATGTGTTGCACTTCAAAAAGCACAAAAGTGCTTGAGGAGCTTCTTGTCCGAAATGTCGTCTCTTGGAGTGCATTGATTGTGGGATACGCGCAACAAGAGCAGGGCCAAAAAGCTCCAGGCTGGGGTTAGTCAAGGACTGTTGCAAACTATTGGTGTTCTTAGCAATGCCTTTGTTGATATGTATGCCAAATGTAGTGCTCTTGGGCGGGATGTTGTCTCTTGGAATGCACTGATTGTTGCAGGATATGTCCAATAGAGGCAGGGCCAGGAAGCTTGGGACTGTTTTCAATAGATGCAAAGCGAGAGACGCTGTCATAATAATCAATATCTAATTCTCTAAATGATTTTCTCATATTAAACTGATCATTTAATGTGGGGATGAAGGCCAGGGGAGAAAAAGCTAGAATATTGGTTAAGCTAGCAGACCGGCCATAGTAGGGATCCAAAGGAGGGAAAATAGGGATCCAAAGGGGGGGCCATCTGCAAAAGATCCATGTGCAACAATGGGCTAAAAAGACCCTAATGTTCAGCCCATTAAGACTTCCAAAATGCTAAGGTTCCAAAATTCAAAGGTTGTGTCCAAAGGTCAACCCTAGGGAAAATTGGATGCTTTGTGTGTGCCCTAAAAGTCTTTGCACATTCCTACATGGGCGAGGGCGAGCCCTAAACGTAGGGGATGAGAGAGAAAGCCACACACACACACACACACACACACACAGGCTCCCTTTACACAAAGGGAATGAGGGACACATGTCAGCTCCCTAGGCCAGATGCCCACAAGGTGTGCCCAATTTCTATTGGATGACCGTTGAAGTGGACCAATGAGAATTAAACTAGAGTAAATCTAGTTTAATTAATTTCAAAACATTTAATAAAAGAAACCAATGAGAATTAAGTCTCCTAGAAGACTATTGGGCAGTCTCCCAAGGGGTCCAATGAGCATTCAGGAGCCCCATGGCTTGTCTGATTCCTATTGGCCAGGAGGCAAAGGGGTCCAATGAGAGTTTAGTTTAATTATTTAATTACCTAAAGCTCTCACAAAAGGGGAAAGGGGGACACATGTCAGAAGGCTATCAATTATACTGCTTAATTGTAATTGGCTTGACTTGGGGAGGGCCAATGAGGCTTCAGCAAGAGCAATTAGCAAGAGGGCTCGCCCAAGAGAGAGAGGGGGTTGATTTTTGCAAGGCATTATCACACACACACTCACACAAGCTCATGTGTGAAGAAAGAGAAGACTGTCTCTTCCCAAGCTTTAATGGAGAACTCATCACCTACTCCAAGCTTGTGAGATAGAAGCCTACATCAACACTCTCTTGGCATGTGGATGCAAATCCAACCAAGAGCCAAGCTTCAATGCATGCTCATCTCCTCTACCAAGCTAATTACTAAGCTAAGCTATGCTACATATGAGTGATTATGTGAGGAGATGTACATCTTTCTCGTAAGATACTCCTTCTTCCTCTCAATCTACTCTCATATCCTGCTAGCTCTCACCATCTTCGAAGGTGTGTGAGGTCTTGGGTCTGAGAACGGGGATAATTCAAGTTGTGTTTGTTAAGTGTTTTGCTTAGTGCATGAAGTTTCCATCTTCATTGCACTAGCTAGTCTTGAAGGAACACAAAGAATTGTATTGTACAATGTCTCTCTTGATGGGAGAAACCATAATACAAAGCCTTTTGGAGGAGGGACCGGCTCCATGAAAATCCGGTCCTCAACTGTTGTCAATAGCTTAATTTCTCTCTCTTTTGAAAGTATTGTCGATGCTATCTAACTAGGTGTTATGCTTTTTGTTGCTCTCTCCACCCAAGCACTCTTGTAATTCTCATTAGGAATCTATTCTAATGAAATGCCCACTATGTTCATGCTAATTTCCGCTACACATAAGTTATTTCGGCCATTAAATGTTACATTGGTATCAGAGCTCAAGGTTTCTCTTTTCTTGCTCAAGAAGGGAGGTCCTCAAGCTAGCTACAAATGGTTGGTATTATTAATTTCCTGTGAGTAAGTAGAATAGGGATTTTTCAGCCTTGCAGTGCGTTTGCCTTCGTGCAGTTAACGGGGCATCACCGTCGAGAGCTATGGTCTTAATAGTGGACTCCTATGGGGCTTGCCTACGGCTTAACCACTATTGAGCTATTAGAAGCTTGACAGGAGTCGCTGCTGTTTTGGTGTCGAAAGACCCTCTCTTCTATTCCTTGCAATTAATGGTATTCGAGCCGCGGGTATAGTAGCTTGAGTGCTTTTTCTAAAGGGGTAAAGAGGAGTAGCAACTAGGGCTTGAGGTGCCAAAGTACACCTAAAAATTTTACACCTAAAAGTTATTAGAATGGCTGACAATAGTAAAGAGGAAATTAATGTTGATAACTTTGATTTTGCTCATGAGCAAGCTACTAATGATGCTTCAATGCTTGTTAACTATCTTGTTTCTAGGCTTCAACAAGCCATGGGCAATCCATCTCTCCAAAGTGAAGTGCAACGGTAGCTCCGTGCTCATGAGATTCTCCAAGCTCATCACCATGACGAGAGAACACCTAGGAAGCCTCCTTGTGAGACTACCAAAAGAGGTCTCTCTCCGATTCAGGAAGAAGAAGAGAATCCATATGAAGGGCTCAAGAATTTACTTCTTGATGATGCGTCTCCTTCCCAAAGGAGAACTCAAGAGCCTCCACCGAAGGAACGAGAAAGAAGCGAGTCTCCCGCCACCTCAGCGGAGATGGCTCCACGAAGACGGCGGGCTAAACGCTCTCCATCACCACCAAAGCGGAGAAGACCATCACACTCTTCTCCACGCCATAATTCAAAGAGGGATGATAAAAAGCAAGAGAAGAAAAAGGCGAGAAAGAGGACACCCTCTTCTCCATCTTCTTCATCCTCTTCCTCTTATGAAAGCTATGGTGAAGACGACAAAGATCAAGACAAGAAAAAGGCGAGAAAGAGGTCACCCTCTTCTCCACCTTCTTCAAATTCTTCACCTTCTGAAGAAAGTGATGGTGCAACCTTTGAACCATCAAAAAGAAGAGGCCATAGGAAATCCTATGCCGCATGGAAGAGGTCGTCCAAGTTGAAGAAATTCAAAGAGGGAGGGAAGAGCATCTCTTTCCTTACCTATGATGGTACCTTTGGTGCTACGGACAAAGTCTTGGCCTTTATCCAACAATTCGATGCAGCGTTTGGAGATGAGGGCTTCACGGAGTCCTCTAAGCTACGCCATGTAGCTATGCACTTTCAAAACTCCGCCAGACAATGGTTGTCTAGCCTACGAGCCAACGGTGAAGCTCCACGAACATGGAAAGCTTTAAGAGCTTCCATTATGAAGCAGTTTTTGGCCACCGATGCCAAAGACAAAGTACTCACCGAACGGCGAAGCTTAAAGCTCTCTCCCAATGAATCTATCCACAAATATGTAGACAAGTTTTAACTCAAAGCCACTGTCTTCAAAAAGTTGGATTTTGGAGAGCAAAAACAACAATTTTGTGTGGGCTTAACCGAAGAAATGGCGGAGTATGTCAACTCCCAAAGACCACGTACCATATCGGCGGTAATACACCACACTATGGTCGCCTCTCGAATCAATTTCCAAACGGGGGTAAAAAGAAATAATAAGCCCCCGGAAAACAAGGGTTCCAATGAGCCTAAGGGGAAGGACAATGTCCAAAAGTCTCCTAAGGGCAACTCCAACAAAGCTAACGAGAAGGGAGTTTACAAAGGTAAGAATAAACTCTCTCCTGAAGAGCTTGAGTGTTATCATAAGGATAACCGGTGTTTCAAGTGCGGCGAACAAGGGCATGCGTACCGCGCTTGTCCCCAAAAGAACAATCACCAAGATCCTCCTAGAGCTTCCTTGGTTGAAATCCAAGAGGAGGAGACTCACCAAACTCACCACAAAGGATCTCCTCTATGCCATGCTTGGGGAAAGGTAAGAGAACATGATGCTTTTATTCTCTTTGACCCTGGTTCTACTCACAATTTTATATCTATAGAGTTAGCCACCAAGCTAGGAATACAATCCTACGAGATGGGAGATGTCCTACCCGCAGACAGTGCCTTCAAGGGGCAAGAAGCTTCAGTCACTCCCTTAATCGGGAAATTGAGGCTTCATGTCCAAGGCTATGTGGACAAAGAGGACTTCTTTATCTCTCCTCTCAAGCATGAGGATGTAATCCTAGGGGCACCATGGTTTGACCGCCTGGCTGCCGATGTTAAATTTCCTGAAAGGAGAATCTCCTTTAAGTTCAGGGAAAAAGACATGTATATAGATGCTCAGGAAATGTGTAACACCATCCCCATTGTACATACACCAAATTTCAACAAGTCAATAAAGAGCTCTATTTCCGTGTACATGATTTTTGTTAAAGACTCTCAAAATGAACCTAATGCTTTAGCAAAAGAAAATAAAAGCAACCAAAAGGAATTAGAGTTATCCAATTTTCTCAAGGGGTTTCAAGATGTTTTTATTGACGACATCCCTTGTGAGCTACCTCCTAAACGAGGTAATGATGACCATGCAATTGAACTTCTTCCAGGAAGCTCACCGCCTAATAAACCTCCTTATAGAGTTTCTCAAGCTCAACAAGAGGAGATTATGCGGCAAGTGCATGAGTTAGTTGAGAAGGGTATGGTTAGGCCAAGCTCATCTCCATTTTGCTCACCTGTGCTATTAGTGCAAAAGAAAGACGGCACATATCGTATGTGTGTCGACTATAGAGCACTAAATAGGATCACTATCAAGAATAGGTTTCCCGTTCCACGGGTAGAAGACCTATTTGATAAGCTACAAGGATCGACCTACTTCAGTAGGGTTGACCTAAAAAGTGGCTATCATCAAATAAGGATAGTTGATCAAGACATTGTAAAGACCGCATTTCGTACTACATTTGGTCTGTACGAATACATTGTCATGCCTTTTGTCTTGACCAATGCACCAGCCACATTCAACCGCTTGATGGAGAAGCTGTTCAGGCCTCATCGAACCTTCATTGGAGTGTTCTTTGATGATATTATCATCTACTCTAATTCATTGGAGGAACACAAGCAACACCTCCAAGTAATACTTCAAGTTCTAAGAGAGAATAAACTTTATGTTAATCGAAAGAAAAGTGAATTTTTCTTGCAAGAGATTCAATATTAGGTCACATTATCTCTCAAAATGGCATCCAAATGGATCCATCCAAGTTAGAGGTAATAAAAGGATGGCCTAAACCAAGGAATCTTCATGAACTAAGAAGCTTCATAGGTATGTGTGCATACTATAGACGCTTCATACAAAAGTTCTCACAAATTCGGGACCATTACATGACCTAACAAAGAAAAGCGTTAGATATACATGGTCTGCTAAGGAGAACAATGCTTTCGAAAAGCTTAAAGAAAAGCTTATCTCTCAACTTGTGCTTACACTACCGGATCTCTCAAAACCATTTGAGGTCCAATGCGATGCTTGTGGTGATTGCCTTGGAGCTGTTTTGCTCCAAGAAGGGCACGCCATAGGCTATGAGAGTCGAAGGCTCGACCCTGTTGAGCAAGCTCTAGGCATATACGAAAAGGAACTCCTTGCAGTTCTACATGCCTTAGACTCATGGAAGCACTATTTATTGGGGACTCCTTTCATTCTGCGAACGGATCACCAAAGTCTTAAGTACTTCATGACGCAGAACAAGCTCTCCGACAAACAAATGAGGTGGGCAAATTTCCTTTCGCAATTTCATTTTCATATCGCTCACATTGCTGGCAAGCACAATCAAGTAGCCGATGCACTCTCAAGACGGCCGAGAGTGAATGCGGTTTCCATAGCAACTCACAATGATCTATCTTCAATGATAGAGGAGTACGCTATTGATCCCGACTTTAGAGATGTGATTTCAGCCCTGGCATTAGGGAAGAAAGAAGAACCATTCACTTTACAAGATGGTTATCTTCTCTATGGCAATAGACTATGCATTACTAACTCACTACGTGAGAAAGTAATGTATGAATCTCATGCTCCACCTTATGCGGGGCATAGAGGCATTCATTCTACCTTAAAGGGAATAGAAACATATTTCTATTGGCCTACCATGAAAGTGAACATACAAGAGTATGTTTCCAAATGTGTGGTATGCCAAAAGACAAAATTTGATAGAGGGAAGCAACTTGGATTGCTTCAACCCTTGCCAATCCCTAATTCACCATGGGAGAGCATATCCATGGATTTTATCTTTGAATTGCCTAAGTCTATCCATGGGAATACGGGAATATGGACGATAGTAGACAGGTTCAGTATACAAGCTCATTTTATACCTGTCAAAAAGACTATCAAAGCCCATCAAATGGCAACCCTCTTCATTTCACAAATTTTCAAGTACCATGGCTTGCCAATGTCCATAGTGTTGGATAGAGATCCTAGAATGACCAGTAATTTCTGGAAGGGTCTCTTTGAGAATTTAGGTACAAGGCTAAACTTCTCTTCGGCCTATCATCCACAAACTGATGGCCAAAGTGAAATAGCTAACCTAACCATTCTCGATCTACTGAAAGCCTATGTAACGGAAGTAGATCAAAGATCCCAATGGGAGAAGTACTTACCCTTAGTGGAGTATGCTTACAATAACACTGTACATACTTCCACGGGAAAAGCACCTTTCGAGGTAATTGAGGTAATTGAGGGAAGATCAAAAAGTCCCTTGCTACTTAAGGTACATGGGAAGATCTTCGCTGCAGATGAGTATAGCCGAGACCTACAAGAATATTTCCAAAAGATTAAGGATGCTATCTCTATCTCACAGCAAAGGCAAAAGGCTGCTGCTGACAAGCACAGAAGAGCCCAAGCCTTTAAAGAAAACGATTGGGTCTTGTTAAAGTTTCCCAAGGCTCGATTAAGGCACACAACGGGCAAGAATCCTACGGGTCACCAAAAGTACTATGCTAAACTAGCAAAAAGGTACTATGGTCCCTTTCAGATTCTTAGACCAATCAATGAGATGGCCTATCAACTCAAGTTGCCCAATCATTGGCTCATACACAATGCTTTTCATGTGAGCCTATTAAAGCCTTACAAAGGAGAGCCACCTCAAGAACCAACTATTGAAGACCCACCGGAGATCGAGGACCAAGAAGAGGTGCTGCAGCTCGAGTCCATTCTCCGACATGAAGACAAGGTACTAAGAAGCGGTAAGACTATCCGACGATATCTTATTAAGTTTAAGAATTATCCTTTTGAAGATGCTAGATGGATGCAAGGCATACAATTAAAGGATAACCTAAACCTTGTCAATGCTTACAATGCTTCGCAAGAGTATGCAAATGTACAAAATGTTTTAAAAAAATGAACAAAGTTTTTGTCTTATAAGACTCTCCTTTTCTTTATTTGTGCACAAAAATGAAGTAGTATGCATGCTTAGATCAAGTTTGTGGAGACGACGTCTCCCAAACACCAAGTAGAGCTTGTCACTCTACTACGGAAGACTGATAGGACTAATGTGCAGACATGCTTGCGACAGCCTCAGGCTCTCAAGCGCCAAATGGACTAGTCATCCATTGTGGAATGATGTTGTAGGGTAACATAGGGATCCTCTACCCGCTAAGAAAAGGACTCATGAACATGCTTTATCTTCTCTACACCATAGTCGAGGACGACTATGATTTCAAGAGAGATGTAATGTCATAATAATCAATATCTAATTCTCCTAAATGATTTTCTCATATTAAACTGATCATTTAATGTGGGGAAGGCCAGGGAAGAAAAAGCTAGAATATTGGTTAAGCTAGAACACCGGCCACCGTAGGGATCCAAAGGAGGGAAAATAGGGATCCAAAGGGGGGGCCATCTGCAAAAGATCCATGTGCAACAATGGGCTAAAAAGACCCTGAGGTTCAGCCCATTAAGACTTCCAAAATGCTAAGGTTCCAAAATTCAAAGGTTGTGTCCAAAGGTCAACCCTAGGGAAAATTGGATGCTTTGTGTGTGCCCTAAAATTCTTTGCACATCCCTACATGGGAGGGGGCGAGCCCTAAAGGTAGGGGATGAGAGAGAAAGCCACACACACACACACACACAGGCTCTCTTTACACAAAGGGAATGAGGGACACATGTCAGCTCCCTAGGCCAGATGCCCACAAGGTGTGCCCAATTTCTATTGGATGACCCTTGAAGTGGACCAATGAGAATTAAGCTAGAGTAAATCTAGTTTAATTAATTTCAAAACATTTAATAAAAGAAACCAATGAGAATTAAGTCTCCTAGAAGACTATTGGGCAGTCTCCCAAGGGGTCCAATGAGCATTCAGGAGCCCCATGGCTTGTCTGATTCCTATTGGCCAGGAGGCAAAGGGGTCCAATGAGAGTTTAGTTTAATTATTTAATTACCTAAATCTCTCACAAAAGGGGAAAGGGGGACACATGTCAGAAGGCTATCACTTATGCTGCTTAATTGTAATTGGCTTGACTTGGGGAGGGCCAATGAGGCTTCAGCAAGAGCAATTAGCAAGAGGGCTCGCCCAAGAGAGAGAGGGGGCTGATTTTTGCAAGGCATTATCACACACACACTCACACAAGCTCATGTGTGAAGAAAGAGAAGACTATCTCTTCCCAAGCTTTAATGGAGAACTCATCACCTACTCCAAGCTTGTGAGATAGAAGCCTACATCAACACTCTCTTGGCATGTGGATGCAAATCCAACCAAGAGCCAAGCTTCAATGCATGCTCATCTCCTCTACCAAGCTAATTACTAAGCTAATCTATGCTACATATGAGTGATTATGTGAGGAGATGTACATCTTTCTCGTAAGATACTCCTTCTTCCTCTCAATCTACTCTCATATCCTGCTAGCTCTCACCATCTTCGAAGGTGTGTGAGGTCTTGGGTCTGAGAACGGGGATAATTCAAGTTGTGTTTGTTAAGTGTTTTGCTTAGTGCATGAAGTTTCCATCTTCATTGCACTAGCTAGTCTTGAAGGAACACAAAGAATTGTATTGTACAATGTGTCTCTTGATGGGAGAAACCATAATACAAAGCCTTTTGGAGGGGGAACCGGCTCCATGAAAATCCGGTCCTCAACTGTTGTCAATAGCTTAATTTCTCTCTCTTTTGAAAGTATTGTCGATGCTATCTAACTAGGTGTTATGCTTTTTGTTGCTCTCTCCACCCAAGCACTCTTGTAATTCTCATTAGGAATCTATTCTAATGAAATGCCCACTATGTTCATGCTAAATTCCGTTACACATAAGTTATTTAGGCCATTAAATGTTACAGACGCTATCACCTACGCATGTATAAGGTATGTGGTTCTATGCAAGATGCTCTTGAAAAGATATGTCGTGCTTGGGCTTAGCCGGCTCCTGAGGACACTTGGGAATGACCCCGAGGCGTGGACCCCGAGGCGGCTATGGCCAACAGGAACATGGCTAGAAAGCGAGTGCTTGAGAAGCTTCCTGTCCGGTACGTCGTCTCTTGGAGTGCATTGATTGTGGGATACGTACAATAGGAGCAGGTCAGAAAGCTCTAGGCTGTTTTGAGTGGATGCAAAGCAAGGACCTCTCCTGATGCAATCTCACACACAACAGGAGCAGGGCCAGAATTCTCTCGACTGTTTTCAGCAGATGCAAAGCAAGGACCTCTCCTGCATCTTGAAGGCATGTAGTTCTATACAAGATGCTCTTGAAAAGAAATGTTGTGCTTGGTACTGCGTTGGTCGATTTCTATGCCAAATGTGGTGCACTTCAGGAAGCACAAAAAGTGCTTGAGGATCTTACTGTTTGGAATGGCGTGCACTGATTGTGGGATATGCACAACAGGAGCAGGGTAAAAAGCTAGTGCTTGAGGAGCTTCCTATCCAGAACATCGTCTCCTCGAGTGCATTGCTTGCAGGGTATGCACAACGGGAGAACGATAAATAAGCTCTAGGCTATTTTCGGTGGATTCAAAGTGAGCGCCTCTCTCGTAATGCAATCACATACGCGTGTAGCTTGAAGGCATGTGGCTCTACGCAAGATGCTGATATGGGCATAAAAATTCACGTTGATATTGTTAGTCAGGGGTTGTTGAAAAAGATGTCGTGCTTGGCAATGCCTTGGTTGACATGTTTGGTAAATGTGGTGCACTTCAAAGAGTGGGAGAACTTCTCAAAAATCTTATTGTCCGGAGTGTGGACTCTTGGAATGCACTGATTACAGGATTTGCCCCACAAGGGCAGGGCTAGAAAGCTCTAGCCCGTGTCTAACAAATGCGAAGTGATGGCCTCTCTTTAAATTGCAGGATTTGCTCCAAAAGGGCAGGATTTGCAGGATTTAAATTATATTAAATCATCTCGAAGTTTAAAGAGAAAACAACACTTATATTTTGACTTTGATTTCCTCTATGTGATCTCAAAAGTACTTAGATTACATCATGTACTCATTTAACGCAATTAATTTACATCATTTCCATTCTAAAGGTTGTAGATGAAGGTGACAATGGCTGAAGAATTTTTAGAGATGCCCAACAAAGAGACACATAGACGATACACCACGGCATGGCAACATGGAATGATACATGTCTTCATAAAACATCGGTAATGAGTTCTTCCTTGTACAACTATAATAGTTTTACAATAAGAAAGTCCCTCCAACACTGGAGGAGAAGCATAAGTCCCCCTTCAAAAACTGCAGGGGATAAAAGTGACGGGGGAAGGGCACGTTCCCTACGGTATTATTATAAATGTGGAGAATGGTGCCAACTCCACACCATACATACGTATGGTTTTTCTTTTTATTTATTTATGGACACAATCATCACAAATGCACGAAATGCATCTCTCTCCATCTTTATTGTAATGTGTATATTTTCACCTCCATACATCTTTTAATGCAAAATCTCGTTTGTGATGCAAGGTCATAGAGTTTTTGGCGAAAGCTTCGAGGAGAGATGCTACAAAGCCTTCAGAATAAGCTCTTCTTGTTTTATTCACACCATTTCCACAGCGAGTCGATCAAGGTATACTAGTTGTGTTTTACAAAGCATATGTGGGAGAGCTTTTTGTACAATTGACATTCAGCACAAGCGATCAAAAAAGTGATCGTGATGTTGTTAGTGGAGGCAATCAAGAAAATGCATGGCATCATCTTCAACACTGCTTAATTCACACCACCTATACTCATGCAAAGAAATATCATTGGGTCCTATTAACAAGATTTCACCTCCATGTATTGCAGTTGTTAAATAGGAAAACTTCATTCATTGATGTCTATGGGTTTGGGCTTGCCTAGTCCATTCAAACCAACAAGCATGTCATGGAAGCGCCACCGCAAAAGGTGTTTCACCTTGTAAATAATTCATCAAATCTGCATAATTTTATGTATGGTGTCTTGTCACATTTTTAAATTTAACACAAATAATTCTCGTGGTTTTTTGCCTTGCTTTTTTCCATGAAGTGTGTATATATGCATATAATTGTTTCGAGATTAGACACTGTCGTGATTAGTGTTAAGACATTTCTTGACATTGTTTTTACACTTTGTTGGGTTACAAACACTTCCCATGCGATCAACACGTTGATAAGACCACCCGCTACGTGTCATTATGATGCATATTTGTGTGGTTGTAAAGAGAAGAAGCCTTGGATATTACTGGTCAAGGACAAGCTATAACCATGTGCTAAGGGGGCTCCAAGAAGCAAGAAAATTGACAAGAGGAGTATTCGAGATGAGAAGACAATTGGGAGAAGATGAAGAATTAACCGACCAAACAACTGTCGCAAAAACCCAAAATAATTTGTAAAAATGATGTATGTGCAGTTATCAATGCTCAAACTACTAGCCATTGTTGGGCTATATGAGTTTGGGGCACCATGGGCGGGCTACTATACACATTAAAGTGTGAGTATAGGACATGGCTATGTGCAAAGATTGTATCTTTGAAAGGGGGTGTTGAGATACTTGAGAGTAATGGGAAGTAAAGCCCGAGGAAAGCACAATAAACCCACATGCAATGTAAAGTTCAATGCAAAATCATCTAAATTTGGTCCTTGGGTGTAAAGCTTTGTCTATGAACTTGTGATCACTTTGTGCACATTGAAGATCATGTTTTTGAGACCAAGATTCCATCTTGGGACCTAATTTGCTTAAACAACCCCCCCCCCCCCCCCCCCCCCCCCCCCCCCCACAAAAACAACACACACACACACATATGCATCATGTTAGATATTAGGTTGCATCCACCCTAGCTCTACGAGATCCATATATTTCAACATTCTATATTGTGAGTCTTGTACTAATTTGTCTCCTCGGGACCCTCGAATTTGACCGAAGGAAGATCTTGTAGAGTTTTTTGAATTGAAGTATTCATGAAAGGTTGTTTTTAGGAAGTCAAATTGGAGCTTTCACCCGATTGGTTTGTGTGGTAATTTATTCCTCTTTGAAAAGGTGGTCCTCTCCTTATGAGATTTTGTAGATACCTATGTGCTTCAAGATCAAGGCTCTTTATTGTTTTCCTTGCAAATAAGAAATACGTATATGCTTGGATCCTTAGTTGTTTCTTGCCAACATGTTCCCAAGTATGTGATGGACCAATCGGGACTAATTTGCCATAGCTTAGACTCAATTTTCATTAATTATTCTCCCTTGTAAGAAATTGAATTGATTATCCAACACCGGTGGAGAGTTGAGTTGAATAGGATAAAGTGTGGGAAAGTGTCGCCAAATAATAAGGGTGCGCTCAACGATCATAAGCTCTTCCTTAGAGACCAAAGCGTAAAGGTCATGGTCTCTAAATTGTTGGTATGCATGATGTTCTTGGGTCAATATTTCACCCACCAGAATCTCTTCAAAAAGAGTTCATCTTCATTAGGAAGAGGATGGGGTCTAGGAGGGCCTCTTTATTTTTCCTAAGATTATAGAGGTGATTAATATTTTGACAAATAGGTGAGCGCCATGGGCAAGAATGGTGGGTGTGCAACATAAGTGTAAGAGTGGTCACAAGATACACTTTCCTCCTCCCCCCCCCAAAAAAGGGATGGAAAATTGTATGATTCCGGCTTTCCATAGCCCCCTACACACAATCTCCAATTTGAGTGAAGATTATAGATCTGAAATCGACACATTGAGCTCTTTCTAAAAATATGTTACATAGTATGGTTTTACCCATTAGATTTTAGATTTCATTTTAGGAAGATATTTTGAATTCAAATAAGCTAACTATTTCGTCCATTTGAATTCAAAAGCTATCCTTTGATTTATTTCTTGATACAAAAGGTTTGATCCCTTTAAATGCCAAATAAAAGGGTCTTGCTGGACCCATTCTCTTCCTAATGTCTTACATAAAGCCTCATATAGTGAAAACATAAACTTAGAAAGCTTGTCATGTATTGAAGTAAATAGAATATTGAGTAATTAAGATTACCTCATCGCGAACTTATTTCAAGATTAGTGATTTATGAATGGAGGAAGAGATCGAGCACAAAACAAGTAGCTTAGTTGAGAAAGAGAGACCCTTCAATTAACTTTGGAGGTGAACTTCTTGATTTGAGTCCATGGTGTGATCTTATGATCATTTTGAAAAGATGAGTGCATGGAATAGATTTTCGAGAAAAATGGACCTTGCTATCACAAAGATATCTATACATTTACAAGGTTTTCATGATTAGAAGCCCTTAATCATACTATTTCTAAGATCATTAGAAAATGTACTTAATCTCTATTAAGCGAAAAAATTGAAGTTCTACAAACAGATATAACTTCTACTTACATATTCTTGCACATCTTAAAATAGGATTTCAAATGGCTAGAGGGTGATCATGTCGATTGAGATACTAGTGAAAATAAATGCTCCATTCCTTAAGGTGCCCCCATAAATGTATTTTTTTGCTATATAAGCATACACAATCATGTAAGAATGTTCCTTCGTAATCTGTTGGGTATGAGGTGATAGTTCTGTCTTGAATTTTTGTTTCTTCTTTGCATACTTGATCATTATGAGTGAACATTCTTTGCTCTAGTTGGAAGGCAAGTTTGAGAAGACAAAGAAGAAGTAAGCCAAATTTTTCTCTCTTTGCAAGATCAGGGTATTAGCTTTTATGCTTGCAAATTCTCTCTCTCCTATCTTCTCTAACTCCTTTTCAAGGTAAATTCCCTTTTGCATTTGCTCCTTTTGACAAAGTATATATACCTATATCAATCCAAGATATACCCAAATTCACCTTTAAAGAAAAGTGCAAGGTATAGACTCATGGTAGTCATCCACAAGACTATTACGCTTTTTAATTTATGATAGTGGTATCAATGCAATAATTCCTCTCCTTTCATAAGGAGGACAATTTTCACCTAAGATAAGCCACGAGTCCTGAAAAACTAGCTGATGCGAAGCATCGAGAGCTTAAAAAAAAAGAAAAGGAAAGCCACGAGTGCTCTAACTAGAGGGATATTTCTAAAACTTTGTGCTATGGATAATCAACTTCAAGATAAAGGGAATTATGTTTCGACAAGGAAGATTGATTTTTTGTTTTCGGAGTCGGGTAGGGCACGCTCGGTCGCTCCCCTCATACACCAAAAAACTTTACAAGAAGAACGATCAGGACTATGCACCCAGAAACCGAAGGCAGACGCTTTTGTCACTAAGGAGGGATTGATCTGACTCTCCAAAGGGATAGTAAGAGGAAAACGTTTATCACTACAATAAAAAAAGATATCATCGACGTATATATCGATGCACTGCGTCGATATAGACGTCCCTGTGAACCTGTCGCTATTTGGGTCCATATCTGTGTGGAAAGGCTTTATTTGCGACGTCGATATCGACGTAAATAGCGACGCAGATATCGACGACCATAACAGAAAAAAAAAATCTTTGGCAAAGGACAGGTAGCCTGGCCTGTGCCCAGTGAAAAGATGGGCACAGCCACCACAGCCAGACTTCCTGCCCTCTGCCCAAGAAAGCGAGCAGCACCAAAATCAACCGTGCTCCTGCAAAAATTTCGACAAAGTTCCCTTCGTTTTTACATAAACTTTTCAAAAAAAAAAAATCATGTATACGCCTCCTACATGCTATCCATGTAGGATCTCACATGAGATTTAAGGCCAATGACCATAACGAACCATAACCATAACTTAAAACCATAACCGACCAATATAACCACTTTGACCATAACCAGAAACAAAATTAACAATAACCATAAGCATAACCAGAAAGTTAAACATAACCATAAACAAAACCTGAACCATAACTATATATGTCTATACAAGAATAGGAGAAATAACCATGTCTATACAATGACAATGACAATAACCATGAGGGTCAGGAAAACAATAACTGTCTGAACAATAATCATAACCATATATATGTCTATACAAAAGGAGACACAGAAGCGTGTCTGTGTCTCACAAAGCATATATATGAAATCCGGTCCACTGATGACTAGGCGTCACAACGTGCACATAGGACAACTCACAAAATTAGTATTGATATTACTTCACATATACTTACTTAATTAAATCAACTTACACATATTAACGTCTCACCTCAAGCGATCAGCGAGACTGTAAGGCCGCCCAGTCTACGGGCTCTCCTGAAGCATCAAGATCATTCAATACTTCATAGATATCTCTGTGATATCTATCTGACTCCTCTTGACGTGTCGGGGCTCGATGCATCGCAAGATTCTGCGTTTATACAAAAATCAGAGTAATAGGAATACATGATTCATCACGTTTTAAGAAACGCCATAGTTAAGATTGGATTAAAAACTCACAAACTCATAGTGAAAGGTGTGGAAGCCTCCGCTGCCAAGATGAGATGTCCCCCTGGTCGTCTGTCGTATCTGCGCGGCCTCACACTGCTGTCTGAACCGCGTGGTCGCTGTCCGCTCATCCTCCCTGATCTGCAGCCATGTCTCGTGTGGGATGCCCGAAGGCTTCGGCGAGCCGGTCCTGAAAGCCTTCCGAGATGCATCTCGTCGATGTTTCACGGTGTCCCGTGCAACACCCTTGATCCACCTCCTCGGAACAACGTCAGAACCCGGAGCAGGCTGGTACTCTCTCAGGATGGTCTCCACTATGTAAGTGACTTTGTCCTTTTCCTGCTGATCCCAAGACGTCAGAATGCTGGTCGAAAACTGTAGCTCCGCGAACTGGCGAATCCGCTGTCTCATCTCAGTCCCGACTCTATTCATGTCAACAGAACCATCTGGCCGTACAGTATAGAGCTTGGAGGCACTAGGATCGTGTGCCCCCCAAGGTGTCCAAGGTGTGCCAAGAGGTGTGTCGAGAGGTGTGCCTGGGTAGGACGGGTTCGAAGCATCTCTGGACCCTCCTCCACAGCAACCACCACCTCCACCTGGCGATCACCGAGATTGGCGAGTGCGCTTGTGCTGGGGAGATGAGGACGTACCCGCCTCTGCCCCACCCCTAGGTGTCGAAGCGGCATGATGGGAGAAGCAGGCGTCGTACCCATAGGCGTCCCCCCCCCCCCCCCCCCCCATAGGTGTCCCCCCCCTAGGCGTCGGACCCTCGAGTGTGAAGCCCGGAGACGTAGTACCCATGCCTCTGGCTACCCAGTACTAAGAAGCCTCTGCCATCTGAACAAGCGTCATCCATGTAACGAAGCCCATGAATGCATCTTCACTCATAGAAGCGGGATCTGAAAACTGGTCTGCCATACTAAAGTCCTGCACAAAGAAAGTAAAATAAAGCGTCAGAACATAGTTGTTTAAATTAACTTTAAGCTTAATTTTAAATCAACGTCTTCACACAAACACTTACAGGCCTAAGCCTCGACGAGTGAGCTATCATCGATAAGATCTTGCACCGTTTCATCGTCTATCTCTAATTGCAAACATAACTCTGTCCCAACTCGTTCTGGCAGATTGTCTTCATCCATTGCATCTTCATCTACAAGTGTCAATTCCGGCTCGTCTGCGTCATCCCTCGTATATCTGTCAGCTTCCTCTGCCATACCTTCGTCCATCTCATCTAATGTCACGGCCAAATGGACGTCGTCTGACTGACTTTCCTCCAGGAGATCTTGCCCATCAAATACTTGTTTATTTCTTGGAGCAACCTGAACCACAAACCACCATTGTCGCTCTCGAGGGTCCGGTACAAAGACCACTTGCTCGCAATGTTCGGGGAGAGCAAATGTGTCGCTCGCATCTGTCCAAACCTTTGTAGAATCTATTTGCACAAGTTTGTTTCCATCTCTGCGTACCGTTGCATTGCGACCAGACGTAATCACCTTGAACCACTTCACATCCAACAAAAACATCTCAAACCGCCTAAAGCTTACTTTCAGGATATCTGACACCAGACCACAGTAATCTAGGTTGCTAGTGCTCTCATTCGTGTTTCTGGCACTAGCCTTGCTCTTTTGCATGAAACTAACCATTACCCCACTGTCAAACGTGTTTCTTCTGCTGTCAATTTGTTGTGTTCTGAAATGCTTTCCATGCGACCACAGTGCCATGTATGTATGATACTTCCAGTCACATCCAATAGCCAGCTCTTCCTCTTCTAGAGATATGGGTTCTCCGATCTATCGAGCTGCTCTCACTGTCTTGTCCAACCATGCCATTGTAGGGAATTCAGGTAGAGGAGCGAGATAGTCTGGCAAGGGTAAACCTCTAGTCGTTCGGCTTCGCCTGAAATCCTGTCGCTCCCTATTGCGTCTCTCTTTCTCTTCTTCGTACCCTTCAAGCCATTTTTGCATCGGCGATGAATTTAGTATACAGAACTTCATGATCTTTTCTTGCATGGCGTCGTTCATTTTCTTCGGCACCCCTTGCCCTTGCGGCTCCTCTCCCACCAGTCTTGCATCCTCCTCATCGCTCCACAGTCGAGGCATTTCTGGGTCAGAAACGGATAGAAATTCGGTCGTCAATACAAGAGACTCTTGGACCAGCCATCCTTCTGCCATGCTCCCCTCTAGACGCGCTTTTTGGCAAACAAAACCCTTAAGTGTTTTCATGAACCGCTCTAGAAAGAACATCGAACGACTGTGAACTGTACCTGCCACAGCAACCTCATCTACTACATGGATGAGCAAGTGCATTTGGATAGTTAGGCAGCTCGTGGGTAGATACTTCTCAATCATGCAAATTGCCTCAATGGAGTTAGCCCTTGTGATTGCAATAGATTCCTCCTGTATTATATGCAGGTCCGCACTTCCTCCGTTAAACACCCCTTGATCGCAATTGGAAGAATGAATTGCAAGAACTTATGCCGGTCGTGCGATTTCAGTCCTGACAATTGATCATCACGGGTGAATACTGTCTTGAGATATCACATATATCCTGTTGGCGTCCTGAACTCTGAAATCACCCTTTTAACTTGTCGCTCTTCGTTTTTTAGCAATACCCATGGCGCTCTTGGAAGTTTTGTTTGGCCAGCTGCATTGGTGAAAGGCCATAGCTCTGGCATCTTTCCAACTGACTGCAAATCATTTCGTGAAGTTCGATTGTCTTTCATTCCCATGATTGTCTTCCAGAGAAGCTCTCCCACATTCTTGAATATATGCATTGGATCCAACAAATGGTTAATTAGTAGATCACCCCAGTACGGCAACGAATGGAGAATGGAAAAACGGTTCATTCCTGGAACAGGTTGCCACTCATGTTGCTCCCATCGGCGACGCTACTCTTGTACATGCATAGGACGACATTCGATGCGACCAAGCTGACCTTCGTGCAAGTGATGGCCATCTGGAAGATAACGGTGGTGGCCTTGATAAATTGTCTTTCGAAGAGAGACAGAATAGCGCACATCCAAAGACTGCCCGCAAATTGGACATGCATTGTATTGCGAAGTTGTTAGCCCTGCATATATTAAAGAATGAATCAAGCCAAGGCAAAGTGCTTGCGAATTTGACCTACGGTTTGTGTATTTGGCGTTAATTCAAACCCATTGACCTACGGCTTTCCATACATGCTCTTGACATTGCTTTAAGACTACCTAATGGACTACGGATGGTTTCGGTAGGCGTAGAATCAGTTTTCGAAGTCTGTCTGCGTTTTTCCGTAGAAAAACGCAATCGGATTTGACCTACGGCTTGTGTATTTGGCATTTCTTCTATCCGTTTGACCTACGGCTCGCCATACGCGCTCTTGACATTGCTTTAAGACTACCTAATGGACTACGGATGGTTTCAGCAGGCATAGAAGCCATTTCCGAAATCCCTTTGCGTTTTTCCGTAGAAAAACGCAACCGGATTTGACCTACGACTTGTGTATTTGTCGTTAATTCAAACGCATTGACCTATGGCTTGCCATACACGCTTTTGAAATTGCTTTAAGACTACTAAATGAACTACGGATGGTTTTCGTAGGCATAGAAGCCATTTCCGAAGTCCGTTTGCGTTTTTCCGTACAAAAACGCAACCGGATTTGACCTACGGCTTGTGTATTGGGTGTTTCTTCTATCCGTTTGACCTACGGCTGGCCATACGTGCTCTTGACATTGTTTTAAGACTACTTAATGAACTACGGATGGTTTCGGTGGGCATAGAAGCCATTTCCGAAGTCGATCCGTTTGCGTTTTTCCGTAGAAAAATGCAACCAGATTTGACCTACGGCTTGTGTATTTGGCGTTTCTTTTATCCGTTTAACCTATGGCTTGCCATACGCGCTCTTGACATTTCCTAAAGACTGCCTAATCGTCTACGGATGGTTTCAGTAGGCATATAAGCCATTTCCGAAGTCCGTTTGCCTTTTTTCGTAGAGAAACGCAACCGGATTTGACCTACAGCTTGTGTATTTGACGTTTCTTCTGTCCGTTTAACCTACGGCTTGCCATACACGGTCTTGACATTGCCTTAAGACTACTTAATAGACTACGGATGGTTTCGGTAGGCGTAGAATCAGTTTCCGAAGTCCGTCCTCGTTTTTTCGTAGAAAAACGCAATCAAATTTGACTTACGGCTTGTGTATTTGGCGTTTCTTCTATCTATTTGACTTACGGCTTGCCATACACGCTCTTGACATTGCCCAAAGACTACCTAATGGACTACGGATGGTTTCGGTAGGCATAGAATCAGTTTCCGAAGACCGTTTGTGTTTTTCCATAGAAAAACGCAACCGGATTTGAACTACGGCTTGTGTATTTGACGTTTCTTCTGTCCGTTTGACCCACGGCTTGCCATACACGCTCTTGACATTGCCTTAAGACTACGTAATGGACTACGGATGGTTTCGGTAGGCATAGAAGCCATTTCCGAAGTCCGTTTGCGTTTTTTCATAGAAAAATGCAACCGGATTTGACCTACGACGTAGTAGCCGTTTATGAAGTCCGTTTGCGTTTTTCCGTAGAAAAACCCAACCGGACTTCAAAAACGGCTTTTATTTTGGGCGTTTCTTCTATCCGTTTGACCTACGGCTTGTTATATGCCCCTGTCCAACCTTTTTTGAGGAGGAAGCTTGTCTCTAAGAGCAACGATGGCGCTGTTGTTGCTCCCTAGAGGACTTTCATCACTACAAGAGGCTATTCATATTAGCGACGCTCAAAAAGAAAATTCCCGGCGTCGCTATGAGCGTCGCAAATTTCTTTGTAAATTTGCGACTCTCATAGCGACGCCGACTGGGCTAAAAAAATAACAGAGAGCGCCCAAAAACTCAGATCTCAGATCTGAGTTTTTCGGCGCCCTCAAGCAAGGAGCAGGTAACACTCTCCCTCTCCCTCTCTCTCTCTCTCTCTCTCTCTCTCTCTCTTTCTTCTCCACACACACATACACACACACACGAGCAGAGGAAGGAGAGCCAAGTATGCTCCTTCCCTCTCCTCACTCTCATGTTCCCTTCCCCTCTTTCTCTCTCCCTCTCTCTCTCTCTCACACACACACATAGTGTTTTTGAGAGAGAGAGAGAGAGAGAGAGAGAGAGAGAGAGAGAGAGTACAAACATAAACAAAAACACACACACACATACATAAACAAAGAATGCACCCACACATTGAGAGAAGAAGAGAGAGAGAGAGCATGCATAAACAAAAAACGCACACATTGAGAGAGGAAAAGAGAGAGAGAACATGCATAAACAAAAAACGCACACATTGAGAGAGGAAAAGAGAGAGAAAACATGCATAAACAAAAAAAACGCACACACATTGAGAGAGAAAGAGAGAGAAACTAATTTAACGTCGTAGGAAACTAATTAAAATTAAAAGACCTAAAGATCTAGCCGACGAGGAGTTGAACTCAAGACCTATTATTCAAGAGGGAAATGGCATAACCAATCTATCATACTTGGCATGGGTGATAGAAAGGTTATACCATTTATCTCTTTTTATTGGCACACACATCCACACACGTGCACACACACAAGAAGAAGAGAGTTGTAACGCCGTAGGAAACTATCCTAAAATACGTTAAAGATTAGGTTAGATGTAGACTTACGTTAAATTAGATTTAGGTTTATTTAAGTTAAATTAGATTAGATTTAGGTTTATTTTTAATTAGATTTATGTTTATTTACGCTAGATTTAGATTTACGTTATATTAGATTAGATTTAGGTCTCCATAGACTGCGATGCCTGCATGAAGCGGGTGAAGAAAGCCCTCAATGGAATATAGGGTATTGCTGCCTTCACTCATGGTGGGCTCTGTTGTTCCAAAAGTACTGGTGAAATGTCTTCAGAAGATAGGGAAGAAGGTGGATCTTCTGGGCGGCAAGAGTCACTACATCCCCGACACAATGACCATCTAGACAACCTCTAGTCATTCAACAGCAACTTCAAAGTTAGTAACAAGAGCAAGAACGGTCTAAAGGGCCAATTGCTGTCATCAGATGTGGATGGAGATGAGGCAGCGTCACCGCCGGAAGTTAACTCTCACATCTTTAGTGATGAGAATGCCAACTCGAGCTTGCCGAGTTATGTGAAAAATTATGTGTTAAATCAGTTTTAAGGTTCATATAATCCCTGTTAGTTTAGTTCTTTGTTTTTAATATAACATAATTTACGTTAGATTTAGATTTATGTTATATTAGATTAGACTTAGGTTTATTTAGGTTTACCCACACACACACACACACATACACACACACAAGAAGAAGAGAGTTTTAACGTCGTAGGAAACTATTCCAAAAGACGTTAAAGATTAGGTTAGATGTAGACTTACGTTAAATTAGATTTAGGTTTATTTTTAGTTAGATTTATGTTTATTTAGATTTACGCTTATTTACGTTAGATCGACTCCATGCAAGAATTACTTACGGTTTACGGTTTACAGTTAGACGAACAGTGAAAAGATCTACTGTGAAAAGATGTTAAGATGCTGTGAAGTGCTACAGCTAGAGAAGAGGCAAAGGGGTTTTGTCCACTACATGCAGTATCATGTAGACGTGGGTCTGTAGATTTCTTGTACCCACAAATATAGGTATTGACCAATAAAGACGAGATTATAACCCGGTGGTTCTGATCTCCGTGCACCTCTAGACCGAGGTGTGCGGGGATTGGACATGACTAGAGAATGTGAGGTAAAGAGAGAGAGAGAGAGAGAGAGAGAGAGAGAGAGAGAGAGAGAGAGAGAGAGAGAGAGAGATAAGACGAAGAATGCCAATAGAATATTAAATTTGTTGTCCAGGTTATTAGATTTAGGTTTATCCTCATTATGAGTAGTGACGAGGATGTGGGACCATCCAACCGAAACAACTATCTCTCAACGAGGGTCTTATGTCCTTGTAATCAATGCAAGCATGCTGTGCGACGGACAAGACGTGTTTCTTTGCAGCACATTCGCGAATTTGGCGAGTTCGATCCATCTATTATAGATCGAGTTGTTGCCAATTATAACTCGTCGGACTCTGACGCTGGCCAACAAGCAGCAATCTTGCAACCCAATAGACGTGTTCGCAGGCGCTTTGGTCAAGCAACATATGTGAGGCCACAAGATGTAGCCTCTGACAGCTCGGGGGATGATTATGCAGAGCACATTCCCAACGAGGCAATGTTTGAGCCCGACATTGATGAAATGATCGAGACAATCATGGATTCAGAAAGGCTTATCTATGATGATATGAAAAGTGAAGCCGATACGCCATTGTATAATGGAGCACGTATGTCTAGATTGAAAGCACTCCTGGTTCTTCTCAACATGCAGGCAAAGTTTGGATGGAGTGACACTAGCGTCACAACGCTTTTCAGGTGATCTATTACAATTAGTTTACTTTAATAAACCTCTAAATGTATAATGATCTGATAGATTTTTACACGACTGTATCGTATTTTTATGTTGTGTAGATTGCTTAAAGAGCACATACTACCAGCTGACAATGTGATGCCAGATTCCCGAGATGAAGCAAGAAAGATTTTGCGAAACTTGGGGATGGATTACAATTCTATCCACGCTTGTCCTAATGACTGCATTCTTTTCAGAGGGGAATACATAGACATGGAGAAGGGTCCGAAATGTGATTCCGAAAGATATCGAGTAGATCTCCACGGGACAAAAATTCCACAAAAGGTTTTGCGACATTTTCCTTTGCTTCCTCGCATTAAGCATTTCTTCGAATGTAAGTCCATGGCCGCCCTAGCATCATGGCATGAGAAGAATAAATCTTCGGATGGTGTGCTACGAATTCTTGCAGATTGCGCAGCCTGGAAACATATAGATGGAACATGGTCGGATTTTGCCAGGGAAGCTCGAAATTTGCGCTGGCCCCGACTCATGATCAATCACTTGCTCGATTCAATGCACATACTTTGGGAGAAAGATACTTTGGGAGCCAAAGTTGACCTTAGAAATGTGGATCGTATGGAGCAATATTGGCCGCAAACAGCGTCTGATGGATCGATAAAACTCCCTAAAGCACCATGGATTTTCACAGGAGCCCAAGAACGCAAAGTAAAAGAGACCATTCGATCTTTGCGGACCCCCACTGGCGTAATGCACTCGCTCCGAACGTGTTTTACTAAAGAAGGAAAGCTTACCGGTTTGAAGTCACACGATTGGCATAAAATGTGTCAGGTATGTTCATAGTGGACTTTAATATCATTGCATAAAATGTGGACTTTAATATCATTGCTGCACATACTTTACAGTTTATTTTACCGGTTGCCATTGAGGGATGTTTGTCTCTCGACATCCGTAACACAATCTACAAACTTGCAAAGCTGGTGCAATGGATCTCACAAAAGGAGATCAACGTAGACTCCATACCATTCGCCAAACTAAATGCTGCGGATCTTGTGTGCATGTTTGAGAAACATTTTCCTACTACCATGCTAACCATTCAGGTGCTTCATTCTTGTTCACATAGTTGATGAGGTGGAAATAGCTGGCACAGTTCATTCCAGATGGATGTTCTTCTTAGAACGTTTCATGAAAACGCTTAAGGGATATGTGCGTCAAAAGGCACGTCCGGAGGGTAGCATGGCAGAAGGTTGGTTGGTATCAGAGTCCCTAGTGTACATTGGAGAGTGGCTAGACGGATTTGATAAAGCCCGGGACACGCTATGGCGAACCATAGATGATGAGCGCATATCTGGGATTGTCATGTGCAATCTCGCTGTTGAGAAGAAGATGACGGAAGATCTAGAGGCTAAAATCAACCGATTTTGCATGCTTCACAATCCAGTGATGCAAAAGTGGATTTCACAATATGAGGATGCAAAGCAAGAGCGACAAAGGGCACGAATCGAGTGGAGACGGGGAAGACAACCACCGATGCACTATCCGACGGTTCTGGAGAGCCTACCAACCTTCATGAGCTTAAGATGGTTGCACAACCAATTGAAAAGCGCACAACAATGCGGTGACGAAGTGATTGAGGAAGAGTGGGAGTACTCTCGGGGTTGCACGACCAAGGTAAGTTTGCAATGTACGACTAGCTAGTGACTTTATTTCTAAACGTTTGAACGGCCACTCATAATCTTTGTTCGTTGTAGTATAAGTCATACACAGCAGCATGGTGTAAAGGTCGACATTTTAGGGTGGAACGAATCGACAAAAAGCGTTTTACTCAAGATTGTGGAATCATGGCAAAATTCGAACAGTCTAGTCGACGACGTTCCTCTGATGTAGATCCTGTGCTGGCGGAACTCACTTACTTCGGCACGCTGCAAGAGATTTTGAGGATTGATTACAGAGGATTTTTTGTCCACTTGTTCGACGTGCAATGGTTCAAGATAATCATGGAGGGTCGCAACGCTACTGTGCGTAGAGGAGAGTCTGGTTTTCTTGAGGTGGATTCTACTAAGAAATGGACTGACCTAAGGGACACTTTCGTACTACCTGAGCATTGTGAACAAGTAAGTATGTAAATAGTTAACATCCCCCTTTTACAAGTTATGTGCTTGAAAGCTCTCATGTAAGTTATGTGGCTCTGGCAGGTAATATTTCATCCTACAAAGTCTACATCAAACTGGTGGTACGTCATAGAGGTAGCCCCTCGTAGTGCAAGGACGTATGAAGGCTACCATGTGCCAATCACAACGGCATCAATGGAGGAGATCAGAGAAGATGCTCAATCAGAAGCCGCTGCGGTGGTGCCAGACGAGCATCAAGATGCTACTACTCTATATGGGGTGCATGCAGAGGAGCTACAAAATGAAACAGAGGATATGTGTTTAAACGGAGAGCTCTATATAGATATAGGAAGTTATGTTGAGTTATGCGAGGATGAGAGAGAGATCTCTTAAAGCCACAAATATTGTATTTGAACAATTTTGCTCCGTGTTGTAAAAGCTCTGGCTCTCTAAGTACCTTCCATGGTGTATAACGCTCTTTTCTACTCGCGCTCACATCTTTTGATTGAAAATTCTGAGTTTTCGACTTACCTCTTCTATCACTCAATTCATTGCGTCATTGTATTTATATGCGTCATTACGTCATTGTATTTAATGGTCTTTGCGTCATTGTCTACTCTATTCATTCAATATTAAGTTTAAATATTTGTGTGTTTAATGCAGGTATGGATGATGAGGAGTTTCTTTCTTCTTTGTCACCGCAGCAAAGACAGTGGTACGTGGAGCGTCATCGCTCTGGTGCATCATCGCGAGTTCCTACTCCATCCGCATCTCTCTCTATTTCGGAGCATTCGGCGTGCTCCGAAGCTTCGATAGTTTAGGGTTTATAAGTTTTTTAATTCTAACATAATGAATTCTTTGTATGTTTTGACAGTGGTCGATGACAGGACGTGATCCCACACCGTACGAGCGCGAGTACGCAGGCAGGAAGGGCTTAAACGCCCTGATGGACATTCTCAGTTCTCGCGGCGGCATGGTTAGTATTAGGGTTTACTCTTTTCTATTTTTTGTATTGTTTTATAAATGTCGTTATATGTTTATACTTACTGAAAGCTGTCTTATTGTCTTTTTTTGCAGAATCCGACAGATACGCCGCTTGGACACGATGAGACGTCTGACTAGACGACGTCAGTTTAGCCGTAGCTAGATAGCATTAGTTTAGGGTTTCTCATAGCTTATGTATCATGAGACGGATTTTATACGTCTTTTTGAACCATGTATATTATTACATTTGTCACCGTAGTTCATTTTGCCAATCAATTCTTTATGCCTATGATGTTGTACAATTGTCATTATTACATTTGCCAATCAATTCATTTTGCCTATGATGTGTACAATTGTCAATTTTACGCTTGTCAATTTTGCAAATAATGCGTCTTGTGGGTGACTATTTTGGGTCTATTATCTACCCTTGCACTTTTTTAAAAAAGTGAATCAAGTACAATATGGTTGATGGGTGGCAGGGCATTCAATGCCCTGTCACCAAAAAAAAAATCTCTCTCGGGCGTCGCTATAACCGTCACTATTTATGGCTCTGGAGCGTCGCTATAGACTTCTGTGTAAACGTCGCTATGAGCATCTCTATATAGCGACGCATATAGCGACGCTCTCGTAGCGACGCTATTAGCGACAGTTTTAGCGACGCCGGGGGTTATAAAAACCTAGTGTATTTCCGTTGCTAACAGCGTCACAAGAGCACACAACCTCTTGTAGTGCATGTGTAAAGGTGAGAGTTGAGCTTCGAATGTATTTTGAGCCGGTCAAATGAAGTCATACGCTGCATCAGACGATCCAGGTCACTTTGCCTCGACATGCACAACGCCCAGTCAGACTACTGACCATGGAGGAGATTGATGAGATCCGCCAACGACAGATGGATCTCCTATGATCTACCTATCCCAGCTAGCTGTTTTAGCCGTTTAGTCCACACCCAGCATCTTAGGATTCCATAATATTTTATTTTGTCATTTTGTCATCTTTTTACTCTGACTTTGTATCAGATCCACCACATTGTAACTTTCTTGTCTCATAGGTCACTTTGGCCTTTCGAAGACGTTAATATAACATTTCATTTCATTTCTCTCTTTAATTTTTCTTTCTTTAATTTTAATTTCCTACACGCATACATTAATTCTCTCTCTCTCTCTCTCTCTCTCTCTCTCTCTCTCTCTCTCTCTCTCTCTCTCTCTCTCTCTCTCTTTCCTACACACACACACACACGATGTAAAGAGAGAGAGAGAGAGAGAGAGAGGGGGGGGGGGGGTTGGGGGTTTGGGGGGGGGGGGGGGGGGGGGGGGGGTGACATAATACCTGCACAGCAGGATTCGGCCACGATTTGAGCAGGAAAAAATGGCCCCTGCGCGCGTGGGTTTCCCTTTTTTCCCCCAAATTTTTTAGCATCGCAATGAGCGTTGATATAACCGTGGGTGGCTGCATCGGTATAAGCATGGCAAATAAAGCCTTTCCACGCATATAGCGACGCTTATTGCGACACATATATCGACGCCTATATCGACGTGCTCTAATTCCGTCGATATATGCGTGGAAAGGCATGGCCGTCGATATATGATGCGTCAATATCTTCATGTTATGTTGTAGTGTATCTTAGAAACCAAATATCATGCTTATGCATTATCATCATCCTCCAGTTCCAAATCGCTCTCTATATGCTCCAAATCAAAGATTATCACTAAGCATCATGGGAGAGGTGACAAGAAGACGAAGCATAGCAGGTCTAAAACTTCCAAAATCGGATACCAATATGAATATCAACATGAGAGTGCTTAGGTTTTCTCCCTACAGGAGGTCCATATGAGAGTGAAGGGCATAGTGGGGAACCGGGTCCCTCGGTGCTCCCTATGGGAGGTCTAGGTTTCGGTGGCCCACTAGGTAAGCTATCTTTGACACGCGCACATTGTTTTTCGTTTGCCTGTGCCATGTCATGTATATGAGAGAGAGAGAGAGAGAGAGAGAGAGAGAGAGAGAGAGAGAGAGAGAGAGAGAGAGAGAGAGAGAGAAAACCAAATGTATGTGCTTAGGTTTGGTCCCTTCAAGAGGTCCATATAAAGAGTGGAGGGCATAGTGGGGAATCTTGTCCCTCTGCGATTCCTATAGGAGGTCCAAGTTTCGGTAGCCCACCAGGTAAGCTATCTTGAACAAGCGTGCATTGTTCTTCACTCGCATGTGACATGGTATGAGAGAGAGAGAGAGAGAGAGAGAGAGAGAGAGAGAGAGAGAGAGAGAGAGAGAGAGAGAGAGAGAGAGAGAGAGAGAGAGAGAGAGAGAGAGAGAGGAAAATGAAATGAAATGTTATATTAACATCTTCAAAAGGCCAAAATGACCTATGAGACCAATCTGTTACAAAATGGTGAATCTAATATCATGTTTGGGTACAAAAGAACTAGAACAAAGATACTACTACTAGAATCCATCCTCATCTGCACTTTGGATGTCGAGAGAGTATGGCTCGAATCCTTTGCTATAGTCTTCGTCTCGATGCTATGTAGCCCCTCTCCTCAATCGTGGTCATCTGGATCTCCGTAGCTTTAGTGCTCAGTCGATGAGAGTGCCGATAGTGGTCAAATGAGTGTGGGCCGAGCTCTGCAGTGATGCATGCTCCTCTAGTTGTCCCATATCCTATCCCATTGCTAGTGAAAAAAAAAACTGTAATCTATCTCTGGGACTGTCTCTCTCTATCTCTCCCCAGTAAAGTGTCTCTATATCTGTGTAACTCAAGTAGATATAGCCCAAGACATCTCTGATCCTCATAACTCATGACCCTAGAGAAAGGACCGAAACCCTCTTTGAATAAGCAATGGAAACGGCCCCATATCTCATATATATATATATATATATATATATATATATAGAGAGAGAGAGAGAGAGAGAGAGAGAGAGAGAAGGAAATGACATATATGATTGTTATTTAACACGTGGAAAAGGCCTAAATGTTTGTTAACATATGCAAAAGGATCATGTAATCCAAATGTCTAAAACAAAAGCTACTGTAAAAAGTACTAAGATGGAAACAACAAAGTAGGAAGACCTAGTAGCTATCACACAAAAAGTGATTGCTCATGTAAGTTGTCAAAAGCAATGCTATCACATAAACTCTCTCATGGGCTACTGCTGCTGGCATCAATCTCTGTAATAGACATGGATACCCCAGGCCAAGAATCTGATGCAACACACGTGAAGAAACTGAAAGAACTTAACAAACTAAAAAAAACTGAGAGAGAGGCGACAAGGCACGGCGAAGTCTCGTGCCCAGAGAGATTGGCCCCAAAGACTAGCGCCCCTTTTGGTATTTCTGATGCTTCACAAAGTATGATTTCCGAGGGTCCTCGTCTCTGCCACGCTCCACAACGTACAACTTGACAAGAGAGAGGCCTTGGCACTTTATTTATAGGCTCCCGGCCTTCCAAAAGCAAGTACATAAAAATCTTCAAGTCTAAAAGCATTTGGCCCCCAAAAGATGGCGTTATGGCAACCAACACAATTCACGAAAATCTGTATGGTGCCAGGTCATTAGTCAGCACAAACCACGGGGTGCCCGTACAACGCTACTATGTCAGTATCTGCATGCGATTTTTGGGTCCAACTTTAATTTAAAAAGGTTTTAGGCCCCTCAGCCAGTGTACCATAAGTTGGTAGAACTTATGAGCTTCAAGTTCTTTATTTTAGGGCTCTCTACTAGGCTATGTAAGTTAATAAGACTTTATCTGCATCTTTCACTAGGGGTTCCTCTGTGCGGAGTACGTCCCTGCGGCCATGCCATGTTGTCACTTTGTGACATGGGTACCCCCCTCTTGAAAGAATTGTAATCGCCCTCGATTACACCTGAAAAACTAACATAAGTCAGAAACTAGTTCAGTAGACACTGACTCTAAGTACCGATGCACTAGACAACACATACCTAGCACTTAAGCACAAAGGTGACAGTCACTGAACATTCAAATCACATTCATATCACTATCCCCATTGGGATCTTGATGAGAATTATGATCTATTGTAACGCATTTAGCAATCACATCTAGATCTCTCCGATATCTCGCAGATGTCTTGAGTAACTAAATCTTGTTACTATCATATATATATATCACCTCTCAGGTGAACAAGACCGAAAATGTTGTAGTCATTTCGTCTTTCAAACATGCACTAAAACAATAGACACATGAGAGAGCACATGTAACAAATTCATTTTAAAAATTTCCATTTTTGAAGAACTTATTTTCATAAAATCATTCAACAAAATATTGTCAGGCCATTAATATCCCTGAAATCACAAAAGAAATTAGTGACTTTATTGCATCCAGGTAATCTGTGACAAAGGAGCGGGTTAACTTCCCTCTTGTGCAGTCCCGGTTGCACCAGATTCAAACTTTTGCAATAGTCGAAGCTAAACCAAAAGCCTCAAGGTAAAGTTCCAAAATCAAAGGAGTATCTGCTAGATCCGCCTCCATCCACTTCGCATCCAATACTTGAACTTGACTAAGACCCGTTGTATCACTTTACCTTTTACTTTCCTTTCCTTGTGAGCAAGTATCTGCTCTATCTCCTCGGTCTCTTCCACTCTAGGTTGCTCCTCAGAATCCCTGTCCAGTGGCACCTCACCTTTGAAAGGTTTCAATAGACTCACATGAAATACATTGTGAATCTTCCAAGTATTTGATTAATTAACTTCAATCTGAAGGATACATCATTGATCTTCTCTTGAATCTGGAAAGGTTCATAGTATCGCATACTTAGCTTTGTCAAAAGTCGCTCCTTACCCTTTTGTTTTCGTAGGCGGGCCTTCTCAAACCGTAAAAGCACCCAATCATTCTCCTTCAGTTGTAAGTCATATGCTTGTCTGCTGCCTTCTTATGCCGTTCTTGAGACTTCTCAAGAGCTTTGCGCACCTTAGCGAAAGGAGTATATACATCACGAGTGTACTAATCTGCTTTAAAAATCTTATCTTTGGTGCTTAGAAAAGGTGGAACCTTCTTAGAAACCTCAATTACCTCAAATGGTGTCTTCCCCGTAGACATATGAACTATGTTGTTGTAGGCAAACTCCACCAAGGGAAACTACTTTTCCCATCAACAAGTCCAAAACCACCAAATTGGCTATCTTAGATTGCTCGTTAGTTTGTGGTTGGAACAAGGACGAGAACTGCAACCACGTGCCAATGCTCTCCCAAAATTGCCTTTCAAAACAAACTTGTCACTCGGGGATCTTTGTTTAAAATAATAGACTCAAGCATACCATGTAATTGGAAAATTTGTGAGACAAACAGTTTCGCCAAATGATCAGGCCTAACTGTCTTCTTTACCGGAATGAAGTGGACATGCTTATTGAATATGTCGATGATTGGCCAAATGCCATCATGCCCACTCTGAGTAGTCTTGGGTAGATAAAAAATAAAGTCCATTTCTTGCTTTCCCATGGTCGGGTAGGTATGGGAAGAGGCTGCAAAGACCTGATGCCTTATATCTGTCAAACTTGACCTTTTGACATACTAAACAGTTGCAAACAAACTTGTCCACATCCTTTTTGAGCTTCCACCAATAGAAGTAATGCTCCAAACCTTTCAAGTCGGTATCTATGCCGCAATGGCTCAAAAAAGGTAGGCAGTGGCACTCTGTCATAACCTTTTTCCTCAACAGCTATGTAACACACAACATCGTTTTTCCGCATCAAATAGCCTTCCCATATAGAATAGGCTGCAAATGTCTCCCCACTCTATAACTGTCTAAAGATGTTTATCTACCATATCCATATGATCGGGGTCGGTCCTCATAAAGTCTGCTACTATTCCTGCTTTCATCTTCCCTTTCCTTGCACGCTCTTCTACTACTCTGGAGCTCTTTGGCTTGTCCTCTCACCATCCTCTAGGTGCTTTTTTGGGATACCGGGTCAACACATGCCCTAGTTCTCCACAACCGGGAAACTTCTCCTCCTTGAAGTACTCAGCTCGCTACTCTGCTGACAATTGAGAGCCAGAAGGTTTCTTTTTCCCTTCTTGTGTTATTGTTGTTCGAGTTTTGTCCGGTCTGAGTTGTCAGAAGTTGATCAATGGATACGTAAGAGTACCTGCATGCATTGCAAATCCTTGTTTGGCATGCCCCATTAGTCATTGCATGGACTCGGACTTCTACAACAAACAATAATCATGTATCTCTTTGGTAGATCACAACAAAATCGCTCAATCTGCTGCTTAAAGATGATCTTTTTGAGAGAAGAGGCCGGTAGAAAAGTATCCCAGAAGCTTTCACAATAGACATCCAACGTGTCTTCCTTGGTCATCCGCAGATGATTCCAAGTTGTGGTCACGCCATGAAGAAGGAAAAACTCGCTTGAACTGTAGCCACTTCGTTGGTGCTTCCCTCTCTAACAATAGGGTAGACCACCAAGTTTGCGCGTTTCCCTTAAGATAAGAAAATGCCCTCCTAACCTTGGAGTGCTTTGAGTGGTGGGCAAGCATTGAAATTTGATACTTTTGGTTTTCAAGGTACCCACAAGGCTATGTCAAACTGAATGAAAGTGAGGGCCTTGTGGGTACCTTGAAAACCAAAAGTATCAAATTTCAATGCTTGCCCACCCTCTGTGAAATCCTTCGGTTTCTTGCCCTTATCCTCAAGAAGATCATACTTATTGACTCTATAAAAATACTTCCTCTTTGTAGAAAAAGGTTGCTCATTGGACTCCGAATTCTCAGAGGAATAAGAGTCTTCGTCTAATCCGTTAAAATACTTTCGAGATCACTGATGGGATCTGCTCTTCTTTGCCTTCTTCTTGCCTTTTCTATGTCTTTGAGTCTTTCTCCTCTTCCTGCTCTTCCTATCCTCCTCACTGGAGTCAGAAGAGGAAGGATTGTTTGAGCTATCAGAAGAGGATGAGGATGAACTCAAAACACCCTGAAAGTGCACACACTTCTTTGTCTTTTGTGCATTCTCAAAAGTAGATTTTTGACCCAAGTAGCCAGGATAGTCTACCGTGTGACTCCATCTCCTCGGTTGCTTCTTGGTCTTCGTGAGTCGACTAATCCGCCTTTCTACTGTTTCACCGAATTCATCCTCTGAGTGCACCATCTGAGCAGGTGTTGCCAACATAACTGAAAACAACTTAACTAATTGAACAAAACTGAGAGAGAGAGAGAGAGAGAGAGAGACGACATGGCACGGCGATGTTCCATGCCCACAGAGATCAACCCCAAAGATTGGTCCTCCTTTCGATATTTCTTTATTATTGATGCTTCACAAAGTACAATGTCAGACAATCCTTGTCTCTACCGCACTCCACCACATACAACTTGACAAGACAGAGGTCGTGGCACTTTATCTCTAGGTCCAAGGCCTTCCAAAAGCAATTATATGAAAAACTTCAAGTCTAAAAGCATTTGGGCCCCAAAAATTGGCGCTATGGCAGCCAGCACAATTCGCAAAAATCCGTATGATGCCACATCAACAGTCGGCGCAAATTGCAGGGTGTTCGTTGAGCGTTGTCGCGTCAATATCTCCACGCGATTTTTAGGTCCAACTTTAATTAAAATATGTTTTAGGCCCCTCGATCGGGGTACCATAGGTTGGTACAGCTTATGAGCTTCAAGTTCTTTAATTTAGGCCTCTCGGCTAGGCTTTGTAAGTTGGTAAGACTTTATCTGCATCTTGCACTAGGGGTTGAACCTCCCTTTGTTTGGAGTGCGTCCCTACGATCATGCCACATCATCACTTTGTGACACTCTCCTCCTTGATAAAAAACCTAGTAGGGACTACTCTATGCTTTCTCATGAGTCGATAGTCGCTTGAATACCATTTCAATAAAGATGACCTCAACATAATCTACAAGAGAGATATAAGGGCATCAAGATAATATGTGGACCTATATCCAAAAGAGTCCACGTACCTAAGGGTGCTAGGTCACGTGGGTGTGCTCAGTAATACTGCATTGGGAGAAATGTGTCACGTGCCTTAAAATGGATCCTCTTAGAGAGTGTCATGAATATTCTCGTCTATGTCTACATGACTCTATCAAGAAAAGCCCAAGGCATCTTAGACCTTGGGTTATGCATAAATCTTTTGACTTGTGAGACTGCAAACTGAACACCCGGCTTGGTGTTGTAGGCTTTGTTGTCTACCTTAACTAGTAAAACAACGCTGCCTTCGGCGGCGGCATGGTCCCTCTTACCCTCAAGCCTCGTGCAGAACAGCCCGTATCGTTGCACGATGTCTACCATGCCAACCCTTGTGGACGCAATGTACGCATAGAGAATGCAAGCAAAGGCATAGGTAGCACACAGTAGCGTGACATAGAGAGCATCTGCAGAGACACACCCGCCATTAATGTGTGCTACCAAGAGCACCTACAGCTCTCTCAACCATGGTGCTGAGAACCTTAGCCTCGTCGGGTTCTGCACTGCCCGTCGTTCATACAACAAGTCTCTCTCTCTCTCTCTCTCTTCATTCCCTCTGTAAAGAGAGAGAGAGAGAGAGAGAGAGAGAGAGAGGGAACCCTCTGTAAAGAGAGAGAGAGAGAGAGAGAGAGAGAGAGAGAGAGGGAATGAAGAGAGAGAGAGAGAACCTTCATGTAGAGAGAGAGAGAGAGAGAGAGAGAGAGAGAGAGAGAGAGGGAATGAAGAGAGAGAGAGAGAGAGAGAGAGAGATAAGTTCAGTGCCGTGAGTGCAAGGGTCCTAAGGCGAGGTGTAGATACGAAAGGCATGAGGTTTGATTGTCGTCATAAGAGGCCCGTTATGCACACAACAGGGCCACCTCTCTCTCTCTCTCTCTCTCTCTCTCTCTCTCTCTCTCAGCGCACTCGGGTGCAGGCGACACTGTCGTAGCTGGGCCGTGACGATGACCATCCATTTCGAAATTGATAAAGCGCCTAATGGTGCTTATAGATGTTGAAGGCTCTATTTTGTGTGTCCCTACTTGTATAGAGATGCATCGCAGTCTCTCCTTCATCTGTACACGTCGCTCTGCGAACCTGTCCAATCGGTGGTGGTTGCCGGGGTGGGGCACATGAATGCACAGACGCCTTGGCTTGGCAATCAAGATGGCACACCACCCCGTCTCCTACATGGCTATGCCCCAACGACACCGTAGCCTACCCGCACCATTAGGTGGCAGCTTATCTGGCACATGCAAGCATTGTATGCAACTGAATGGAGGTCGTCAATAGACTACACTGGGTGCCGCAGGACTTCTATGATATCCAATAGCAAGGGCTACAGGTAACTGGGGTCGACAGGCATTTGCTGCAGCTCACAGGAGTGGTCTTGGATTTGCGAGAGAGAGCAAGCAGGCTGTTGGAGCGGTGAATCATACTACAAATGCCGCATGGGAATGATTGTGAGAAGGGAGAGGAAAAACTCTTGAGCGTATACATAGGAGTTTCTTGCATTGCGTGTTTGAGTTAGCTGATGCCACATACGATCGAGTCGTCAAGGGGGCCTACAACAACCGCTGTTATTACGCCATTCGATCTGGCGGTAACCCAGGCAGCTACCATCAAAGTAGCGACTATCGAACGGGCGGTGTAGGCATGCTGCTCGTTGACACTTTTTGGTTGAGTGACGGAGCCATCACCTTCCCTAGCATGATATTCAGCTGCAGCTACAAAAGCATCGGGACAGGTTTAATCCCACCAATTACGACGTCCTCACCTTGAGTCGCCACTTCTTCTCCTTGACGTCCCAGCTTCGTCGCGTCAAAGACACGGCAAGCTTCTCCAAATGCCTCCCTCGCTGCTACTCACATGACACATCCACCATCACGTGCGGCAATACTATCGATATCCCACCCACACTTTTCACTCCATGATCGTCAATCCCGTCCACCTGCACCGCATGTACTGCGTCCAAGTCAGTACGGCCAGATCAATGTTGGTACCGCCCCACTTCTTTTCAAACGACCCTCATAAGGAGCGAGGTTAGCGCCTACATCGACAGCGGCTCCACTGTCTCCTACCTACCTCCCTTTATCCTTTACCATGTTCGAAAGGCACTCAAAGATGCCATCGCAATTGACGCGCCTCAGCTCGTCCGCACCGAACAATACCGAACTCACGACGACATACCAGATGATCAACTAATTCACTCAAGCGTGCTTCAGATTATCTTCTAGACGACGACGTTGACCTCGTCATCCCGCCCGAGCATGTACTGCTAGTTCACCTACAACGACCCGAAGATAACCCCGACCATCGCGTTTACCTGTCCTTCGCCAAATTAGATTTGCCTTACCTAGCAGCTCACATGCTGAGGGTGATGGGCTGCCTTGGGATGCGGGGCTACAATAAGCATTTAGGATAGCGAGCAACCTTTTGGATGTGCGAGCGAGGCAACTGCTCCTCTCTCTCTCTCTCTCTCTCTCTCTCTCTCTCTCTCTCTTCACGCAAGTCCTGTCTCTCTATCACTGAGCCTTCCCTAGCAGCTCACATGCTGAGGGTGATGGGCTGCCTTGGGATGCGGGGCTACAATAAGCATTTAGGATAGCGAGCAGTGATTATAGGATTTGACGCCCATCTTCCTTTCTTAAGGCATTTTGCCGGTCGGGTCGTATGAAGGCCAAAGTTTTTTTGAGTCTATCGTTGTAAGAGCTTGTTCAAAAATTATCCTTCTATAGAGAAGAGTGAAAAAATAGAGTACATGTCAATGAAAGGGTTAATTAAAAAACATTTTATATATATTAATGCTCATTTATAATATCTATATGTATATTGATTATACTAATTGACAGAATATAATATCTTGCCTTTTAAATTATGCAAAATTTTTTCATTGAAAGCGCAAATTGAAAATAGACCCTTCTATAGGGAAGGGTGTATTTTTCTACAACCCATCTTTTGAAAGAATAGGTTGCCCTTCAAATCTTAACACTGATAGCGAGCAACCTTTTGGATGTGCGAGCGAGGCAACTGCCTCTCTCTCTCTCTCTTTCTTCACGCAAGTCTTGTCTCTCACTGAGTGTACTCAAGTGTAGGTGACATTGCAGGAGGTGGGCCCGATTTGGAACTTACGACACATGTCAAGGGGGAGACGGAATCCCTCCTCCTATAATAAATATAGATGTAGATACACATTCACCAAAATATCCCCATTTTTGGAAAGCTGCACAAAAAGGTTGTCAACTAAAGATTCAAAATCAAAAGCTCCACCCAAGTACCTGTCAAATGCACAACACAAAGTCTATGGTTGTCACAAAGTCAAATTCTTTAGACACAAAATAATCGCCTTCATATAAAAATGCAAATGCTTTCAATCTTTAATGAAAAGTATGCATGTGAAATGTAACTCTAGGTCTTTTTCTTAGATAACTATAAGCAGAAACATGAAACCTATATGAGATGTCTACGACAAATTCGATTAGAACTGATGTATAGTGCAACCTATGATAGCAATGTGAGAGCATGTGGTTTCTCCATAGTGCCACCATAAGACTTTGCAAAACAAACAAAAAATATATATCTTTGTCGTCTTAACCTTTATTTCACACCCTATCTCTTCACTTGATACAGAGGTAAAAGGGGGAAGAAAAAGAAAAACTCTTGACAAACAATGGTCCTGCTATTGGAGAGTTGAGTTCCCTTTGCAAAGCTAAGTGAGAACGAAAAGCTGTGTCAGGGCACATCCTTAAAAAGCAAGTTGCTAGTGCAAGGCGATTCTGCTTGGCGGAAGCACAAAATCTTGCATTTACATAACCCCTACTTGCAAGAGCAACATAAAAGATTCAGATGAGGAACAGACCCCACAGCTGCGTTCATTTTCTCTGCAGTTGTAGCTTCGAGTTGAATGTCTTCCTTATACATAGCAAATGTCAGCACAGAGGGACCCGCTAAAACGCCTTTGCCAGAAGCCCGAGCAATAGAACACTAACGTTAAAAAGTGTGACTATAGTTCGCAGTGTGATGTACTTCTCCAGACATCATATCTAGCGAAACAATGTACCCAATGGTCTCTTGCGAGAATATGGTGGGTTCTGTTGCGCGCGTGCACACCGGCCCTCCTTGACCTGCATGAAAAGAGAGAGAGAGAGAGAGAGAGAGAGAGAGAGAGAGAGAGAGAGAGAGAGAGAGAGAGAGAGAGAGAGAGATTCCCCAGATCCTCCAGCAGCTCCACATGAGAGAAGGAGAAGGGGCGGGGGGAGAGACGCGTCTTGTGGGTTCGGTCACACACACGTGCACACACACGATGAGAATGAAAGAGAGTGAGAGAGAGTACTCGCATTATACAGGGCTCGAGAAAAGATAAGTTTGCTTTATCCAAAGCGTGTTCAAAATGAAACATGGCCGGCTCAAGTTTGGGCAAGAAGGTTCTCAAGCCGATTCAGATTATGGAAATTTTTAGTTATAATGAAAGATTTTTAGTGTGATTATCCCTCTCAAATTTAGAATTAGCCTGTTCATATGCGTGTGAAAAGGTTCCAAAGCCGGGTCCACAAAAATGTTTCCCGGAGTTGCATACCTACCCAAAAGCTAACGTTCAAATTTTTTTTTCAAATGGTTTGCAGTTCTTACGTACAGAACCGTGTGGTCTATCTCTCTTCGCACACGGGCCCGAGCTTTTGCAGGACTAAGGAGCATGCGCATTCCGGGGAGCTTAGGAGCATCGATGTCCCAACAATGGGGAGGTATCTTGCAGGTCATATTAGAGCCTAAGGTTTAAAGAGATAGATAAAATAATTTGCCATTAACTTTTGCATTTTGTGGTTAGGTTGCACCCTGCCTCCAAATGTGCAAAGAGATGCTCAATTTAACATTTGAGCACTTTAGGTAATTAAGGGATAAACCAACTCCTATCTATCATCGGCTTCCAAAGGCATTCGCTTCTTTTGGTCCCTCTCTCCTCGGGAGTATTTGCCACAAACTGCTGATGTGTCAAGCCATTGAAGAATGGAGGCAACCTTCAGATCCTGGGGCAAAGGGGCCTAAACCCTAAGTGAAGAAGCAGCAGCAGTAGAAGAAGTTTTACAAACTCGCAAAATCTTGCCGAGTGGCCTATTTTCAAAGAAGAGTTCTTGCCAACTTATGGGACCCCGTCCGATGGGGCCCAAGTGACATAAAGGCATTCAATCAAGGTTGGACCCTCTCTCTCTCTCTCTCTCTCTCTCACACACACACACACACACACACACACACATACACAAAAAATAGCGTTTTACATGGATGATGTGGGAGGCCTGTACGGATTTTCGCAACATTCCTTCGCTCCAATGCTACAAATTTTTCAACAGTTTTTGAATTACATTTTTACTCCCTCTGATGCCTGAGGTGGTACCTTCTCCTCCAGCACCAGAAAGTACGAGAGATTCCAATCGGCAACCTTCCGAGCCGTCTAGTCCGATCAGGGGAATCTTCAAGAATATGGTGCAACTATCTGACCCTCTGTCTTTGCCACCGTTGTTGCCCCCACCACCACCGCCACCAAGCTACATGTAAGGTGCAGCGGAAGTGAATGTAGAACTCTCCTCAAGATGAGTGCTCCGAACTGTGCTCAAGGGTTCCTTTTACTTACGGAAGGGAGAGCCTTCCATTCCTTTAGTAAGAGAATGCAAATGATCACAAACAAAGTGGAGAAACACAGTGAATGAAGGTACTGAGAGAGAGAGAGAGAGAGAGAGAGAAGAATACGACACCAGAATGTTGTCAAACCCTCCTCCAAGGGAGAGCTTTCTGTTCCTTTAAGGACAAAGTGCAGATGATCACAAACAAAGTGGAGAAACACTGTGAATGAAGGTATTGAGAGAGAGAGAGAGAGAGAGAGAGAGAGAGAGAGAGAGAGAGAGAGAGAGAGAGAGAGAGAAGAATATGACATCAAAATGTTGTCAAATCCTCCTCTAAGGGCCCCCCTCTCTATGGCAAGAGAGGTCTATGCTATTGATTACATAAATCTGGTACAATAGTCTAGATGCAATGGACTTGCTGATGATGTCGACGAGAATGATGACGGCGACGATACAAGCTGAAATCGGAAAACACTAGGGACTGAAATCTACAAATCTGCAATCTACTGAATTGTGACACTATGTTAGTGAGGACGGCGATGATGACGGCGCGACGACGATGTGCTGAAAATGCAGATGCTGAAATTTGCGAGCAACGGATTGAAACTAAAAACGTTGGCTGATCTGACCGTGCGACGAGGATCTACTGCGAGAAGGTGAGACTGCGAGGTTTGGGGTTATCCTTACCGAGTCTAAATGCTGAAAATAGAAAACGCTAATGCAATGGCTGATTCTGTCGTCGAGAATCTGCAAAACGCTAGGTTGATCTACAAGTTGCAAAAACGCTAGGTTGATCTTGTATCTGCTGCAAATATGCTAGGCAAAAACGCTGTAGAAACGCCAAGGCTGATCTGTAAGAGAAATCGCTGACTGGTCTTGACGGCTAAAAAACGTTAGGTAATCTCGCTGGTTTTTGCTGAGAAGGTGCATTGCAAGTGTAGGTACTCTGCTACCTCTTCTACCAAAAAGTGCTAGCGCTAGTTTCCTTATATATTAACTTAGGCAATTTGCCCTACCCAGTTTCCCAACATAGTCACTTATTAATAATTAGTGAAAAATGGCTAAAATAGGAAAAATGGGTTATGTGCACTGTAAAATGCTCATGATGGCTACTGATTGTCATGCTGATGATCATGCTGTGTGCAACCAGAGGATATGCAACTACTCTAAGTGCCTCGACATGCACGACCTGTGCACAGGCTCACAAAGGTGCCAGACTCGGGGGGTTCACTGTTCAGTACCCCCCTATAGCAGGGTATTGAAAACCCCCCTCTTTTAACATGTCTGAATGAATAAAATGACCCCTTATTTTAGGATTTTTTCTAAAATTGAGTATAAGAACCCCTTATTTTAATGTATCTCTGTTAAATTGCCTTTTTTTTTGCATTTCAAAACCCCTGCATTTGAACTCATGTATAGATTAACATGATTACATAGTGCACCCCCGAGGTGCCAGAACACTTCCTAAGCTGACCTGAACCCTGGACCTAAAGTAGCTTGTCCACATGCACATAGGGTTAGATGTGCACGTGACATCCCCTCCTTTTTAAAGTGAGGTACTGGTACCGATCTGCATGGTTGCCTTGTAGACTGCCAACAATTCGGGATAATCTTTGAAAAACTCGTCATCGACCCACATTGTCTTGTGGGTTCCTCAATCCTTGAACTTCAAAAAGTACTGTCTAACTTGCTTCTTTGAACCATGGCGAAATCGATGCAACAACACTTGCTCCGGCTCCATGACTTGTGCTTCATCGATGATCTCTGGCTCTTCTTTTTCGGCACACACTAATACACGCAACCAATTAAAGAACAATGATCGCATTCGGTTATGGTTGACCAATTTTGATGTGCCCAATCTTCAATAAAAACCTGCATCTAAATCAACAATTGAATGAGTTAGTGCACTCACAATCGCATCAAGATTTGCATTGAATTTCAACTCCAATGATGCCGACACACATATGTGTGTGCATAGCACATTAGGGCCAATTTGGATGAAAAAAGGGTTGTTTAGGGTTTCCCTAAGAGTCGAGGAGGAGCCACATTTCCAAAAGTATGGCACTTTTGTACTCGTGTCAAGATCTCCTTCACTTGCTTTTTGAATATTTTGCACTATTTTAGCCATAACTTTTACATATGAACTCCAAATTTAGTGCTCAAATGGTCCATGGGTGGCGCTTGATGAGCTCTATCCAATGAGTACCCATGTTGAATAGTTTTGGTAAGATCTTCATGGTCTTTTTTAGGTTGCCCCTTTTTAGATCCTTACACAGCCCTTTTTTCATCCAAATTAGTCCTAATGAATTGCTTCGCCAAAATTCACATACACACAACCAATCACAAAAAACTTATGTGTAGCATCAAATCCATGGAAATTACACACATTTTATCAATGAGCACACATCCAATGCTTGATTTGTCGACGCACAACACTAAAATCACAAGCAAGTAGTGAGTATTAGACATGACAATTAGTATAAACCCCTTAATTACACACTTAAAATCACTCAAATCCACATGAACTTTTTGCAGTTTTTCTTCAAAAAAGTGATTTCCAAGCCTCTAATAAGGCACATACACATGTTTAGCACACACATTGTTAGTAAATTAGTCACAAATTAGTGGATCACACTACAAGAGGTTGTGTGCTCTTGTGACGCTGTTAGCGATGGAAATACACTGGGTTTTTATAACCCCCGGCGTCGCTAATAGCGTCACTATAGGCGTCGCTATATAGAGACGCTCATAGCGACGCTCATAGCGACGGTTATAGCGACGTTTACACAGAAGTCTATAGCGACGCTCATAGCGACGCTCCAGAGCCATAAATAGCGACGCTTATAGCGATGCACGAGAGAATTTTTTTTTGGTGACAGGGCATTCAGGGCATTGAATGCCCTGCCATCCATCAACCATATTGTACTTGATTCACTTTTTAAAAAAAGTGCAAGGGTAGATAATAGACCCAAAATAGTCACCCACAAGACGCATTGTTTGCAAAATTGACAAGCGTAAAATTGACAATTGTACACATCATAGGCAAAATGAATTGATTGGCAAATATAATAATGACAATTGTACAACATCATAGGCATAAAGAATTGATTGGCAAAATGAACTGCGGTGACAAATGTAATAATATACATGGTTCAAAAAGACGAATAAAATCCGTCTCATGATACATAAGCTATGAGAAACCCTAAACTAATGCTATCTAGCTACGGCTAAACTGACGTCGTCTAGTCAGACGTCTCATCGCGTCCAAGTGGCGTATCTGTCGGATTCTGCAAAAAAAGACAATAAGACAGCTTTCAATAAGTATAAACATATAACGACATTTATAAAACAATACAAAAAATAGAAAAGAGTAAACCCTAATACTAACCATGCCGTCGCGAGAACTGAGAATGTCCATTAGGGCGTTTAAGCCCTTTCTGCCTGCGTACTCGCGCTCGTACGGTGTGGGATCACGTCCTGTCATCGACCACTGTCAAAACATACAAAGATTTCATTATGTTAGAATTAAAAAACTCATAAACCCTAAAGTATCGAACATAAAGAGCAATGCGAAAACACTTACAAAATCGGCCTCAAATGATGCCCATCCACCACTCCCCAAGTGGTGCGAGCTCCCTGCCTCTACTCGCGCTCTGGCTGCATCCTTTTGTTGCTTCCACTTGTCGGGATTCTTGCGCGCTGCTTTCTTCGCATTCTTCCAATCTTCTTTGGCCAGCCAATCTGGCCTGTTCCACCCATGCTTGATTGCTTTTTGCACTTCGGAACGCTTGTGTTTGCAGTATTCGCGCATTCGAATCTTCATCAGGTCTTCATTGAAGCGTTGATCCCGTGTTGGAACGGGAAACTCATCATGAAGTATGCTGATGACTCTGTTTTTTAAATCACTTGGTACATCACTCCATTTGTTTAGTATGTAGTGTCTAAACAGCTGAGAGCAAAGACCATGCATGCGCGAGATCACCTTCTTGCCGTCATCATCCATGATGATGCCGCCGCTGAAGTCGACAATGTAAGGCAAGCCCTCTGGTCGGTGACGCGTGAACTTGGGTGTCCCGGCAGGGGTCTCTAGCGGCGTGTCGATGGGGGTGCGGATGTCAGGTGTCTCCACCGGTGTCTGGGCCCCGAAGCGAGGAGTGTCGAGTGGGGTGGCTCCTGGCGGAGTAGGTAGAGGTGTGTAGCTGCTAGGAACAGTCAGCCGCGCAAAACCTGGCGTAGATGGCGATGCTGTGGTTGGTGTGGGGGCGGACAAAGAAGGGGAGGGTAAAGAGCCTTGTCGAACACGAGGCGGTGTGGAGGCATCGGCGGCGGAATCCCCACAACAACCGCCACCGCCACCGCCACCGCCACCAGGCTGGTGTCTAGACGAGTGTGAAGATCGTCTCGTCGACGCCGAAGCTTCGGAGCGCGCCGAATGCTCCGAAAGAGAGGGAGATGCGGATGGAGTAGGAACGCGCGATGATGCACCAGAGCGATGACGCTCCACGTACCACTGTCTCTGCTGCGGTGACAAAGAAGAAAGAAACTCCTCATCATCCATACCTGCATTACACACACGAATATTTAAACTTAATATTGAATGAATAGAGTAGACAATGACGCAAAGACCATTAAATACAATGACGTAATGACACATATAAATACAATGACGCAATGAATTGAGTGATAGAAGAGGCAAGTCGAAAACTCAGAATTTTCAATCAAAAGATGTGAGCGCGAGTAAAAAAGAGCGTTATACACCATGGAAGGTACTTAGAGAGCCAGAGCTTTTACAACACGGAGCAAAATTGTTCAAATACAATATTTGTGGCTTTAAGAGATCTCTCTCTCATCCTCGCATAACTCAACGTAACTTCCTATATCTATATAGAGCTCTCCGTTTAAACACATATCCTCTGTTTCATTTTGTAGCTCCTCTGCATGCACCCCATATAGAGTAGTAGCATCTTGATGCTCGTCTGGCACCACCGCAGTGGCTTCTGATTGAGCATCTTCTCTGATCTCCTCCATTGATGCCGTTGTGATTGGCACATGGTAGCCTTCATACGTCCTTGCACTACGAGGGGCTACCTCTATGACGTACCACCAGTTTGATGTAGACTTTGTAGGATGAAATATTACCTGCCAGAGCCACATAACTTACATGAGAGCTTTCAAGCACATAACTTGTAAAAGGGGGATGTTAACTATTTACATACTTACTTGTTCACAATGCTCGGGTAGTACAAAAGTGTCTCTTAGGTCAGTCCATTTCTTAGTAGAATCCACCTCAAGAAAACCAGACTCTCCTCTACGCATAGTAGCGTTGCGACCCTCCATGATTATCTTGAACAATTGCACGTCGAACAAGTCGACAAAAAATCCTCTGTAATCGATCCTCAAAATCTCTTGTAGCGTGCCGAAGTAAGTGAGTTCCGCCACCACAGGATCTGCATCAGAGGAACGTCGTCGACTAGACTGTTCAAATTTTGCCATGATTCCACAATCTTGAGTAAAACGCTTTTTGTCGATCCGTTCCACCCTAAAATGTCGACTTTTACACCATGCTGCTGTGTATAACTTATACTACAACGAACAAAGATTATGAGTGGCCGTTCAAACGTTTAGAAATAAAGTCACTAGCTAATCGTACATTGCAAACTTACCCTTGTCACGCAACCCGGAGAGTGCTCCCACTCTTCCTCAATCACTTCGTCACCGATTTTTGTTGTGCGCTTTTCAATTGGTTGTGCAACCATCTTAAGCTCATGAATGTTGGTAGGCTCTCCAGAACCGTCGGATAGTGCATCGGTGGTCGTCTTCCCCGTCTCCACTCGATTCGTGCCCTTTGTCGCTCTTGCTTTCCATCCTCATATTGTGAAATCCACTTTTGCATCACTGTATTGTGAAGCATGCAAAATCGGTTGATTTTAGCCTCTAGATCTTCCGTCATCTTCTTCTCAACACCGAGATTGCACATGAAAATCCCAGATATGCGCTCATCATCTATGGTTCGCCATAGCGTGTCCCGGGCTTTATCAAATCCGTCTAGCCACTCTCCAATGTACACTAGGGACTCTGATACCAACCAACCTTCTGCCATGCTACCCTCCGGACGTGCCTTTTGACGCACATATCCCTTAAGCGTTTTCATGAAACGTTCTAAGAAGAACATCCATCTGGAATGACCTGTGCCAGCTATTTTCACCTCATCAACTATGTGAACAAGAAGATGCACCTGAATGGTTAGCATGGTAGTAGGAAAATGTTTCTCAAACATGCACACAGGCTCCGCAGCATTTAGTTTGGCGAATGGTATATATGGAGTCTATGTTGATTTCCTTTTGTGAGATCCATTGCACCAGCTTTGCAAGTTTGTAGGTTGTGTTACGGATCTCGAGAGACAAACATCCCTCAATGGCAACCGGTAAATAAACTGTAAAGTATGTGCAGCAATGATATTAAAGTCCACATTTTATGCAATGATATTAAAGTCCACTATGAACGTACCTGACACATTTTATGCCAATCGTGTGACTTCGAACCGGTAAGCTTTCCTTCTTTAGTAAAACACGTTCTGAGCAAGTGCATTACGCCAGTGGGGGTCCACAAAGATCGAATGGTATCTATTACTTTGCGTTCTTGGGCTCCTGTGAAAATCCATGGTGCTTTAGGGAGTTTTATCCATCCATCAGACGCTGTTTGCGGCCAATATTGCTCCATACAATCCACATTTCTAAGGTCAACTCTGGCTCCCAAAGTATCTTTCTTGCCGGTCAAATGGTCCCATAGTAGATTACCCACATTCTTGAATATGTGCATTGGATCGAGCAAGTGATTGATCATGAGTCGGGGCCAGTATGGTAACTCGTACCATAGAGATAGTCTCTTCATCCCTGGAGGCAATCCGTCATCGCACATCTCCTTCTGCTCTAACCATGCTTGTGCAGACATCCTTGGTGGCTCTCTTCCCAAAAAGCCGTCGCGTAACACATGATTCTCTGGAAGATACACTTGATGACCTTCGTAGATTTGCTTCTTCAGTGAGGGTGCCCTACGTGCATTCAGTCTAGGTCCACATGTGACACATGCTCTGTATCCGCTTGTTTGAAGCCCTGCATGTATACACATGATAATAGATCAACTATGGGAAAAAACAATATTTACAGTGTCTGAGTGAGGAGTGTCAATAGATCACCTGAGCATTCTGTTAGCCCGGGATAGTCATGCATGGTCCACATTAGAATGCCTCTGATCAAAGCATTCCGTCGTCCTGTGTGTCGGCTCATATCCACCACCTCTATGCCAATCCACAATTGTTGTAGCTCTTTCAATAGTGGACGAAGATACACATCCATATTCCCCACTTTATATCGCCCTGGCACAATCAAGCTTAGCCATAGGTGCCTCTTCTTCGTAGTCAACCACGGGGGAATGTTGTAGTTGATGATGACAACGGGCCATACACTGTAAGATGTTGATCTTTGACCAAATGGATTTACGCCATCCATAGCCAGGCCAAGCGCAAATCACTACAAGAGGCTCTTCATATTAGCGACGCTCACACAGCGACGCTCAAAAAAAAAATTCCCGGCGTCGCTATGAGCTTTGCAAATTTCTTTGTAAATTTGCGACGCTCATAGCGACGCCGGCTGGGGTAAAAAAAATAACCGAGCGCGCCCAAAAACTCAGATCTCAGATCTGAGTCTTTCGGCGCCCTCAAGCAAGGAGCAGGTAACGCTCTCCCTCTCTCTCTCTCTTTTTCTTCTCCACACACACACACACACACACACACGAGGAGAGGAAGGAGAGCCAGGTATGCTCCTTCCCTCTCCTCATTCTCATGTTCCCTTCCCCTCTTTCTCTCTCCCTCTCTCTCTCTCTCTCACACACACACATACACACACACATAGTGTTTTTGAGAGAGAGAGAGAGAGAGAGAGAGAGAGAGAGAGAGAGAGAGAGTACAAACAAAAACAAAAACGCACACACACATACATAAACAAAGAATGCACACACACATTGAGAGAGAAAAAGAGAGAGAGAGCATGCATAAACAAAAAATGCACGCATTGAGAGAGGAAAAGAGAGAGAGAACATGAATAAACAAAAAACGCACACATTGAGAGAGGAAAAGAGAGAGAAAACATGCATACGATCCAAAAAAACGCACACACATTGATAGAGAAAGAGAGAGAAACTAATTTAATGTCGTAGGAAACTAATTAAAATTAAAAGACCTAAAGATCTAGCCGACGAGGAGTTGAACTCAAGACCTATTATTCAAGAGGGAAATGGCATAATCAATCTATCATACTTGGCATGGGTGATAGAAAGGTTATACCATTTATCTCTTTTTATTGGCACACACATCCACACACGCGCACACACATAAGAAGAAGAGAGTTATAACGTCGTAGGAAACTATCTTAAAAGACGTTAAAGATTAGGTTATATGTAGACTTACATTAAATTAGATTTAGGTTTACTTTTAACTAGATTTACGTTTATTTAAGCTAGATTTAGATTTGCGTTATATTAGATTAGATTTAGGTCTCCATAGACTGCGATGCCTGCATGAAGCGGGTGAAGAAAGCCCTCAATGGAATATAGGGTATTGCTGCCTTCACTCATGCACTACAAGAGGTTGTGTGCTCTTGTGACGCTGTTAACGACGGAAATACATTGGGTTTTTATAACCCCCGGCGTCGCTAAAATCGTCGCTACGAGCGTCGCTATAGCCGTCGCTATATGCGTCGCTATATAGCGACGCATATAGCGACGTTTACACAGAAGACTATAGCGACGGTCATAGCGACGCTACAGAGCCATAAATAGCGACGCTTGTAGCGACGCCCGAGAGAATTTTTTTTTGGTGGCAGGGCATTGAATGCCTTGCCACCCATCAACTATATTGTACTTGATTCACTTTTTAAAAAAAGTGCAAAGATAGATAATAGACCCAAAATAGTCACCCACAAGACGCATTGTTTGCAAAATTGACAATTGTACACATCAGAGGCAAAATGAATTGATTGGCAAATGTAATAATGACAATTGTACAACATCATAAGCATAAAGAATTGATTGGCAAAAGGAACTGCGGTGACAAATGTAATAATATACATGGTTCAAAAAGACGTATAAAATCCGTCTCATGATACATAAGGTATGAGAAACCCTAAACTAATGCTATCTAGCTACGGCTAAACTGACGTCGTCTAGTCAGACGTCTCATCGCGTCCAAGCGGCGTATCTGTCGGATTCTGCAAAAAAAGACAATAAGACAGCTTTCAGTAAGTATAAACATATAACGACATTTATAAAACAATACAAAAAATAAAAAAGAGTAAACCCTAATACTAACCATGCCGCCGCGAGAACTGAGAATGTTCATCAGGGCATTTAAGCCCTTCCTGCCTGCGTACTCGCGCTCGTACGGTGTGGGATCACGTCCTGTCATCGACCACTGTCAAAACATACAAAGATTTTATTATGTTAGAACTAAAAAACTCATAAACCCTAAACTATCGAACATGCATAAAGAGCAATGTGAAAAGACTTACAAAATCGGCCTCAAATGATGTCCATCCACCGCTCCCCAAGTGGTGCGAGCTCCCTGCCTCTACTCGCGCTCTGGCTGCATCCTTTTGTTGCTTCCACTTGTCGGGATTCTCGCGCGCTGCTTTCTTCGCATTCTTCCAATCTTCTTTGGCCAGCCAATCTGGCCTGTTCCACCCATTCTTGATTGCTTTTTGCACTTCGGAACGCTTGTGTTTGCAGTATTCGCGCATTCGAATCTTCATCAGGTCTTCATTGAAGCGCTGATCCCGTGTTGGAACGGGAAACTCATCATGAAGTATGCTGATGACTCTGTTTTTTAAATCACTTGGTACTTCACTCCATTTTTTTAGTATGTAGTGTCTAAACAGCTGAGAGCAAAGACCACGCATGCGCGAGATCACCTTCTTGCCGTTATCATCCATGATGATGCCGCCGCTGATGTCGACGGAGTAAGGCAAGCCCTCTGGCCGGTGACGTGTGAACCTGGGTGTCCCTGCAGGGGTCTCTAGCGGCGTGTCGATGGGGGTACGGACGTTAGGTGTCTCCACCAGCGTCTGGGCCCCGAAGCGAGGAGTGTCGAGTGGGGTGGCTCCTGGCGGAGTAGGTAGAGGTGTGTAGGTTCTAGGAACAGTCAGCCGTGCAAAACCTGGCGTAGATGGCGATGCTGTGGCTGGTGTGGGGGTGGGCAAAGAAGGGGAGGGTAAAGAGCCTCGTCGAACACGAGGCGGTGTGGAGGCATCGGTGGCGGAATCCCCACAACAACCGCCACCGCCACCACTAGAGCGCCGGTGTCTAGACGAGTGTGAAGCTCGTCTCGTCGACGCCGAAGCTTCGGAGCGCGCCGAATGCTCTGAAAGAGAGGGAGATGCGGATGGTGTAGGAACGCGCGATGATGCGCCAGAGCGATGATGCTCCACGTACCACTGTCTCTGCTGCGGTGACAAAGAAGAAAGAAACTCCTCATCATCCATACCAGCATTAAACACACGAATATTTAAACTTAATATTGAATGAATAGAGTAGACAATGACGCAAAGACCATTAAATACAATGACGTAATGACGGAATGAATCGAGTGATAGAAGAGGCAAGTCGAAAACTCAGAATTTTCAATCAAAAGATGTGAGCGCGAGTAGAAAAGAGCGTTATACACCATGGAAGGTACTTAGAGAGCCAGAGCTTTTACAACACGGAGCAAAATTGTTCAAATACAATATTTGTGGCTTTAAGAGATCTCTCTCTCATCCTCGCATAACTCAGCATAACTTCCTATATCTATATAGAGCTCTCCGTTTAAACACATATCCTTTGTTTCATTTTGTAGCTCCTCTGCATGCACCCCATATAGAGTAGTAGCATCTTGATGCTCGTCTGGCACCACCGCAGCGGCTTCTGATTGAGCATCTTCTCTGATCTCCTCCATTGATGTCGTTGTGATTGGCACATGGTAGCCTTCAAACGTCCTTGCACTACGAGGGGCTACCTCTATGACGTACCACCAGTTTGATGTAGACTTTGTAGGATGAAATATTACCTGCCAGAGCCACATAACTTACATGAGAGCTTTCAAGCACATAACTTGTAAAAGGGGGATGTTAACTATTTATATACTTACTTGTTCACATTGCTCGGGTAGTACGAAAGTGTCTCTTAGGTCAGTCCATTTCTTAGTAGAATCCACCTCAAGAAAACCAGACTCTCCTCTACGCACAGTAGCGTTGCGACCCTCCATGATTATCTTGAACCATTGCACGTCGAACAAGTCGACAAAAAATCCTCTGTAATCGATCCTCAAAATCTCTTGCAGTGTGCCGAAGTAAGTGAGTTCCGCCACCACAAGATCTGCATCAGAGGAACGTCGTCGACTAGACTGTTCAAATTTTGCCATGATTCCACAATCTTGAGTAAAACGCTTTTTGTCGATTCGTTCCACCCTAAAATGTCGACCTTTACACCATGCTGCTGTGTGTGACTTATACTACAACGAACAAAGATTATGAGTGGCCGTTCAAACGTTTATAAATAAAGTCACTTGCTAGTCGTACATTGCAAACATACCTTGGTCGCGCAACCCCGAGAGTACTCCCACTCTTCTTCAGTCACTTCGTCACCGCATTGTTGTGCGCTTTTCAATTGGTTGTGCAACCATCTTAAGCTCATGAAGGTTGGTAGGCTCTCCAGAACCACTGGATAGTGCATCGGTGGAGTCTTCCCCGTCTCCACTCGATTCGTGCCCTTTGTCGCTCTTGCTTTGCATCCTCATATTGTGAAATCCACTTTTGCATCACTGGATTGTGAAGCATGCAAAATCGGTTGATTTTAGCCTCTAGATCTTCCGTCATCTTCTTCTCAACACCGAGATTGCACATGACAATCCCAGATATGCGCTCATCATCTATGGTTCGCCATAGCGTGTCCCGGGATTTATCAAATCCGTCTTGCCACTCTCCAATGTACACTAGGGACTCTGATACCAACCAACCTTCTGCCATGCTACCCTCCGGACGTGCCTTTTGACGCACATATCCCTTAAGCGTTTTCATGAAACGCTCTAAGAAGAACATCCATCTGGAATGAACTGTGCCAACTATTTCCACCTCATCAACTATGTGAACAAGAAGATGCACCTGAATGGTTAGCATGGTAGTAGGAAAATGTTTCTCAAACATGCACACAAGCTCCGCAGCATTTAGTTTGGCGAATGGTATGGAGTCTACGTTGATCTCCTTTTGTGAGATCCACTGCACCAGCTTTGCAAGTTTGTAGATTGTGTTACGGATGTCGAGAGACAAACATCCCTCAATGGCAACCGGTAAAATAAACTGTATAGTATGTGCAGCAATGATATTAAAGTCCACATTTTATGCAATGATATTAAAGACCACTATGAACGTACCTGACACATTTTATGCCAATCGTGTGACTTCAAACCGGTAAGCTTTCCTTCTTTAGTAAAACACGTTCGGAGCGAGTGCATTACGCCAGTGGGGGTCCGCAAAGATCGAATGCATGGCCTCTTTTACTTTGCGTTCTTGGGCTCCTGTGAAAATCCATGGTGCTTTAGGGAGTTTTATCCATCCATCAGACGCTGTTTGCGGCCAATATTGCTCCATACAATCCACATTTCTAAGGTCAACTCTGGCTCCCAAAGTATCTTTCTTGCCGGTCAAATGGTCCCATAGTAGATTACCCACATTCTTGAATATGTGCATTGGATCGAGCAAGTGATTGATCATGAGTCGGGGCCAGTATGGTAACTCGTACCATAGAGATAGTCTCTTCATCCCTGGAGGCAATCCGTCATCGCACATCTCCTTCTGCTCTAACCATGCTTGTGCAGACATCCTTGGTGGCTCTCTTCCCAAAAAGCCGTCGCGTAACACATGATTCTCTGGAAGATACACTTGATGACCTTCGTAGATTTGCTTCTTCAGTGAGGGTGCCCTACGTGCATTCAGTCTAGGTCCACATGTGACACATGCTCTGTATCCGCTTGTTTGAAGCCCTGCATGTATACACATGATAATAGATCAACTATGGGAAAAAACAATATTTACAGTGTCTGAGTGAGGAGTGTCAATAGATCACCTGAGCATTCTGTTAGCCCGGGATAGTCATGCATGGTCCACATTAGAATGCCTCTGATCAAAGCATTCCGTCGTCCTGTGTGTCGGCTCATATCCACCACCTCTATGCCAATCCACAATTGTTGTAGCTCTTTCAATAGTGGACGAAGATACACATCCATATTCCCCACTTTATATCACCCTGGCACAATCAAGCTTAGCCATAGGTGCCCCTTCTTCGTAGTCAACCACGGGGGAATGTTGTAGTTGACGATGACAACGGGCCATACACTGTAAGATGTTGATCTATCACCAAATGGATTTTCGTCATCCATAGCCAGGCCTAAGCGCAAATTTCGAGCTTCCCTGGCAAAATCCGACCATGTTCCATCTATATGTTTCCAGGCTGCGCAATCTGCAGGAATTCGTAGCACACCATCCGAAGATTTATTCTCCTCATGCCATGATGCTAGGGTGGCCATGGACTTACATTCGAAGAAATGCTTGATGCGAGGAAGCAGAGGAAAATGTCGCAAAACCTTTTGTGGAATTTTTGTCCCGTGGAGATCTACTCGATATCTTTCGGAATCACATTTCGGACACTTCTCCATGTCTGTGTATTCCCCTCTGAAAAGAATGCATTCATTAGGACAAGCGTGGATAGAATTGTAATCCATCCCCAAGTTTCGCAAAATCTTTCTTGCTTCATCTCGGGAATCTGGCATCACATTGTCAGCTGGTAGTATGTGCTCTTTCAGCAATCTACACAACATAAACATATGATACAGTCGTGTAAAAATCTATCAGATCATTGTACATTTAGAGTTCTAGTATTAAAGTAAACTAATTGTAATAGATCACCTGAAAAGCGCTGTGATGCTAGTGTCACTCCATCCAAACTTTGCCTGCATGTTGAGAAGAACCAGGAGTGCTTTCAATCTAGACATACGTGCTCCATTATACAATGGCGTATCGGCTTCACTTTTCATATCATCATAGATAAGCCTTTCTGAATCCATGATCGTCTCGATCATTTCATCAATCTCGGGCTCAAACATTGCCTCGTTGGGAATGTGCTCTGCATGATCATCCCCCGAGCTGTCAGAGGCTTCTTCTTGTGGCCTCACATATGCTGCTTGACCAAAGCGCCTGCGAACACGTCTATTGGGTTGCAAGATTGCTGCTTGTTGGCCAGCGTCAGAGTCCGACGAGTTATAATTGGCAACAACTCGATCTATAATAGATGGATCGAACTCGCCAAATTCGCGAACGTGCTGCAAAGAAACACGTCTTGTCCGTCGCACAGCATGCTTGCATTGATTACAAGGACATAAGACCCTCGTTGAGAGATAGGTGTTTCGGTTGGACGGTCCACATCCTCGTCGCTACTCATAATGAGGATAAAAAACTTATAACCTGGACAACAAATTTAATATTCTATTGGCATTCTTCGTCTTATCTCTCTCTCTCTCTCTCTACCTCACATTCTCTAGTCATGTCCAATCCCCGCACACCTCGGTCTAGAGGTGCACGGAGATCAGAACCACCGGGTTATAATCTCGTCTTTATTGGTCAATACCTATATTTGTGGGTACAAGAAATCTACAGACCCACGTCTACATGATACTGCATGTAGTGGACAAAACCCCTTTGCCTCTTCTCTAGCTGTAGCACTTCACTTCATCTTAACATCTTTTCACAGTAGATCTTTTCACTGTTCGTCTAACTCTAAACCCTAAACCGTAAGTAATTCTTGCGTGGACTCAATCTAACGTAAATAAGCGTAAATCTAAATAAACGTAAATCTAACTAAAAATAAAGCTAAATCTAATTTAACGTAAGTCTAATGACTAGAGGTTGTCTAGATGGTCATTGTGTCGGGGATGTAGTGACTCTTGCCGCCCTGAAGATCCACCTTCTTCCCTATCTTCTGAAGACATTTCACCAGTACTTTTGGATCGACGGAGCCCACCATCACTACAAGAGGCTCTTCATATTAGCGACGCTCACACAGCGACGTTGAAAAAAAAAATTCCCGGCATCGCTATAAGCGTCGCTATGAGCGTCGCAAATTTCTTTGTAAATTTGCGACGCTCATAGCGACGCTTATAGCGACGCTCATAGCGACGCCGACTGGGGTAAAAAAATAACCGAGCGCGCCCAAAAACTCAAATCTCAGATCTGAGTTTTTCGGCGCCCTCAAGCAAGGAGCAGGTAACGCTCTCCCTCTCTCTCTCTCTTTTTCTTCTCCACACACACACACACACACACACACACGAGGAGAGGAAAGAGAGCCAGGTATGCTCCTTCCCTCTCCTCATTCTCATGTTCCCTTCCCCTCTTTCTCTCTCCCTCTCTCTCTCTCTCACACACACACATACACACACACACATAGTGTTTTTGAGAGAGAGAGAGAGAGAGAGAGAGAGAGAGAGAGAGAGAGAGAGAGAGAGAGAGTACAAACAAAAACAAAAACGCACACACACATACATAAACAAAGAATGCACACACACATTGAGAGAGAAAAAGAGAGAGAGAGCATGCATAAACAAAAAACGCACGCATTGAGAGAGGAAAAGAGAGAGAGAGAACATGCATAAACAAAAAACGCACACATTGAGAGAGGACATAAGACCCTCGTTGAGAGATAGGTGTTTCGGTTGGACGGTCCCACATCCTCGTCGCTACTCATAATGAGGATAAAAAACTTATAACCTGGACAACAAATTTAATATTCTATTGGCATTCTTCGTCTTATCTCTCTCTCTCTCTCTCTCTCTCTCTCTCTCTCTCTCTACCTCACATTCTCTAGTCATGTCCAATCCCCGCACACCTCAGTCTAGAGGTGCACGGAGATCAGAACCACCGGGTTATAATCTCGTCTTTATTGGTCAATACCTATATTTGTGGGTACAAGAAATCTACACACCCACGTCTACATGATACTGCATGTAGTGGACAAAACCCCTTTGCCTCTTCTCTAGCTGTAGCACTTCACTTTATCTTAACATCTTTTCACAGTAGATCTTTTCACTGTTCGTCTAACTCTAAACCCTAAACCGTAAGTAATTCTTGCGTGGACTCGATCTAACGTAAATAAGCGTAAATCTATATAACTAAAAATAAAGCTAAATCTAATTTAACGTAAGTCTAATGACTAGAGGTTGTCTAGATGGTCATTGTGTTGGGGATGTAGTGACTCTTGCCGCCCTGAAGATCCACCTTCTTCCCTATCTTCTGAAGACATTTCACCAGTACTTTTGGATCGACGGAGCCCACCATGAGTGAAGGCAGCAATACCCTTTATTCCATTGAGGGCTTTCTTCACCCGCTTCATGCAGGCATCGCAGTCTATGGAGACCTAAATCTAATCTAATATAACGTAAATCTAAATTTAGCTTAAATAAACGTAAATCTAGTTAAAAATAAACCTAAATCTAATTTAATGTAAGTCTACATATAACCTAATCTTTAACGTCTTTTAAGATAGTTTCCTACGACGTTATAACTCTCTTCTTCTTGTGTGTGTACGCGTGTGTGGATGTGTGTGCCAATAAAAAGAGATAAATGGTATAACCTTTCTATCACCCATGCCAAGTATGATAGATTGATTATGCCATTTCCCTCTTGAATAATAGGTCTTGAGTTCAACTCCTCGTCGGCTAGATCTTTAGGTCTTTTAATTTTAATTAGTTTCCTACGACGTTAAATTAGTTTCTCTCTCTTTCTCTCTCGATGTGTGTGCATTTTTTTGGATCGTATGCATGTTTTCTCTCTCTTTTCCTCTCTCAATGTGTGCGTTTTTTGTTTATGCATGTTCTCTCTCTCTCTCTTTTCCTCTCTCAATGCGTGCGTTTTTTGTTTATGCATGCTCTTTCTCTCTTTTTCTCTTTCAATGTGTGTGTGCATTCTTTGTTTATGTATGTGTGTGTGCGTTTTTGTTTTTGTTTGTACTCTCTCTCTCTCTCTCTCTCTCTCTCTCTCAAAAACACTATGTGTGTGTGTGTATGTGTGTGTGTGAGAGAGAGAGAGAGGGAGAGAGAAAGAGGGGAAGGGAACATGAGAATGAGGAGAGGGAAGGAGCATACCTGGCTCTCCTTCCTCTCCTCGTGTGTGTGTGTGTGTGTGTGTGTGTGTGTGTGTGTGGAGAAGAAAAAGAGAGAGAGAGAGGGAGAGCGTTACCTGCTCCTTGCTTGAGGACGCCGAAAAACTCAGATTTGAGATCTGAGTTTTTGGGCGCGCTCGGTTATTTTTTTACCCCAGCCGGCGTCGCTATGAGCGTCGCTATAAGCGTCGCAAATTTACAAATAAATTTGCGACGCTTCATAGCGACGCTTATAGCGACGCCGGGAAATTTTTTTTTCAGCGTCGCTGTGTGAGCGTCGCTAATATGAAGAGCCTCTTGTAGTGATGGTGGGCTCCGTCGATCCAAAAGTACTGGTGAAATGTCTTCAGAAGATAGGGAAGAAGGTGGATCTTCAGGGCGGCAAGAGTCACTACATCCCCGACACAATGACCATCTAGACAACCTCTAGTCATTAGACTTACGTTAAATTAGATTTAGCTTTATTTTTAGTTAGATTTACGTTTATTTAGATTTACGCTTATTTACGTTAGATCGAGTCCACGCAAGAATTACTTACGGTTTAGGGTTTAGAGTTAGACGAACAGTGAAAAGATCTACTGTGAAAAGATGTTAAGATGAAGTGAAGTGCTACAGCTAGAGAAGAGGCAAAGGGGTTTTGTCCACTACATGCAGTATCATGTAGACGTGGGTCTGTAGATTTCTTGTACCCACAAATATAGGTATTGACCAATAAAGACGAGATTATAACCCGGTGGTTCTGATCTCCGTGCACCTCTAGACCGAGGTGTGCGGGGATTGGACATGACTAGAGAATGTGAGGTAGAGAGAGAGAGAGAGAGAGATAAGACGAAGAATGCCAATAGAATATTAAATTTGTTGTCCAGGTTATAAGTTTTTTATCCTCATTATGAGTAGCGACGAGGATGTGGGACCGTCCAACCGAAACACCTATCTCTCAACGAGGGTCTTATGTCCTTGTAATCAATGCAAGCATGCTGTGCGACGGACAAGACGTGTTTCTTTGCAGCACGTTCGCGAATTTGGCGAGTTCGATCCATCTATTATAGATCGAGTTGTTGCCAATTATAACTCGTCGGACTCTGACGCTGGCCAACAAGCAGCAATCTTGCAACCCAATAGACGTGTTCGCAGGCGCTTTGGTCAAGCAGCATATGTGAGGCCACAAGAAGAAGCCTCTGACAGCTCGGGGGATGATCATGCAGAGCACATTCCCAACGAGGCAATGTTTGAGCCCGAGATTGATGAAATGATCGAGACGATCATGGATTCAGAAAGGCTTATCTATGATGATATGAAAAGTGAAGCCGATACGCCATTGTATAATGGAGCACGTATGTCTAGATTGAAAGCACTCCTGGTTCTTCTCAACATGCAGGCAAAGTTTGGATGGAGTGACACTAGCGTCACAGCGCTTTTCAGGTGATCTATTACAATTAGTTTACTTTAATACTAGAACTCTAAATGTACAATGATCTGATAGATTTTTACACGACTGTATCATATTTTTATGTTGTGTAGATTGCTGAAAGAGCACATACTACCAGCTGACAATGTGATGCCAGATTCCCGAGATGAAGCAAGAAAGATTTTGCGAAACTTGGGGATGGATTACAATTCTATCCACGCTTGTCCTAATGACTGCATTCTTTTCAGAGGGGAATACACAGACATGGAGAAGTGTCCGAAATGTGATTCCGAAAGATATCGAGTAGATCTCCATGGGACAAAAATTCCACAAAAGGTTTTGCGACATTTTCCTCTGCTTCCTCGCATCAAGCATTTCTTCGAATGTAAGTCCATGGCCGCCCTAGCATCATGGCATGAGGAGAATAAATCTTCGGATGGTGTGCTACGAAGTCCTGCAGATTGCGTAGCCTGGAAACATATAGATGGAACATGGTCGGATTTTGCTAGGGAAGCTCAAAATTTGCGCTTAGGCCTGGCTATGGATGGCGTAAATCCATTTGGTCAAAGATCAACATCTTACAGTGTATGGCCCGTTGTCATCGTCAACTACAACATTCCCCCGTGGTTGACTACGAAGAAGGGGCACCTATGGCTAAGCTTGATTGTGCCAGGGCGATATAAAGTGGGGAATATGGATGTGTATCTTCGTCCACTATTGGAAGAGCTACAACAATTGTGGATTGGCATAGAGGTGGTGGATATGAGCCGACACACAGGACGACGGAATGCTTTGATCAGAGGCATTCTAATGTGGACCATGCATGACTATCCCGGGCTAACAGAATGCTCAAGTGATCTATTGACACTCCTCACTCAGACACTGTAAATATTGTTTTTTTCCCATAGTTGATCTATTATCATGTGTATACATGCAGGGCTTCAAACAAGCGGATACAGAGCATGTGTCACATGTGGACCTAGACTGAATGCACGTAGGGCACCCTCACTGAAGAAGCAAATCTACGAAGGTCATCAAGCGTATCTTCCAGAGAATCATGTGTTACGCGACGGCTTTTTGGGAAGAGAGCCACCAAGGATGTCTGCACAAGCATGGTTAGAGCAGAAGGAGATGTGCGATGACGGATTGCCTCCAGGGATGAAGAGACTATCTCTATGGTACGAGTTACCATACTGGCCCCGACTCATGATCAATCACTTGCTCGATCAAATGCACATATTCAAGAATGTGGGTAATCTACTATGGGACCATTTGACCGGCAAGAAAGATACTTTGGGAGCCAGAGTTGACCTTAGAAATGTGGATCGTATGGAGCAATATTGGCCGCAAACAGCGTCTGATGGATCGATAAAACTCCCTAAAGCACCATGGATTTTCACAGGAGCCCAAGAACGCAAAGTAAAAGAGGCCATTCGATCTTTGCGGACCCCCACTGGCGTAATGCACTCGCTCCGAACGTGTTTTACTAAAGAAGGAAAGCTTAGCGGTTTGAAGTGACACGATTGGCATAAAATGTGTCAGGTACGTTCATAGTGGTCTTTAATATCATTGCATAAAATGTGGACTTTAATATCATTGCTGCACATACTATACAGTTTATTTTACCGGTTGCCATTGAGGGATGTTTGTCTCTCGACATCCGTAACACAATCTACAAACTTGCAAAGCTGGTGCAATGGATCTCACAAAAGGAGATCAACGTAGACTCCATACCATTCGCCAAACTAAATGTTGCAGAGCTTGTGTGCATGTTTGAGAAACATTTTCCTACTACCATGCTAACCATTCAGGTGCATCTTCTTGTTCACATAGTTGATGAGGTGGAAATAGTTGGCACAGTTCATTCCAGATGGATGTTCTTCTTAGAGCGTTTCATTAAAACGCTTAAGGGATATGTGCGTCAAAAGGCACGTCCGGAGGGTAGCATGGCAGAAGGTTGGTTGGTATCAGAGTCCCTAGTGTACATTGGAGAGTGGCTAGACGGATTTGATAAATCCCGGGACACGCTATGGAGAACCATAGATGATGAGCGCATATCTGGGATTGTCATGTGCAATCTCGGTGTTGAGAAGAAGATGACGGAAGATCTAGAGGCTAAAATCAACCGATTTTGCATGCTTCACAATCCAGTGATGCAAAAGTGGATTTCACAATATGAGGATGCAAAGCAAGAGCGACAAAGGGCACGAATCGAGTGGAGACGGGGAAGACGACCACCGATGCACTATCCAGCGGTTCTGGAGAGCCTACCAACCTTCATGAGCTTAAGATGGTTGCACAACCAATTGAAAAGCGCACAACAATGCGGTGACGAAGTGACTGAAGAAGAGTGGGAGTACTCTCGGGGTTGCGCGACCAAGGTAAGTTTGCAATGTACGACTAGCAAGTGACTTTATTTATAAACGTTTGAACGGCCACTCATAATCTTTGTTCGTTGTAGTATAAGTCATACACAGCAGCATGGTGTAAAGGTCGACATTTTAGGGTGGAACGAATCGACAAAAAGCATTTTACTCAAGATTGTGGAATCATGGCAAAATTTGAACAGTCTAGTCGACGACGTTCCTCTGATGAAGATCCTGTGGTGGCGGAACTCACTTACTTCGGCACGCTGCAAGAGATTTTGAGGATCGATTACAGAGGATTTTTTGTCGACTTGTTCGACGTGCAATGGTTCAAGATAATCATGGAGGGTCGTAACGCTACTGTGCGTAGAGGAGAGTCTGGTTTTCTTGAGGTGGATTCTACTAAGAAATGGACTGACCTAAGAGACACTTTCGTACTACCCGAGCATTGTGAACAAGTAAGTATATAAATAGTTAACATCCCCCTTTTACAAGTTATGTGCTTGAAAGCTCTCATGTAAGTTATGTGGCTCTGGCAGGTAATATTTCATCCTACAAAGTCTACATCAAACTGGTGGTACGTCATAGAGGTAGCCCCTTGTAGTGCAAGGACGTATGAAGGCTACCATGTGCCAATCACAACGACATCAATGGAGGAGATCAGAGAAGATGCTCAATCAGAAGCCGCTGCGGTGGTGCCAGACGAGCATCAAGATGCTACTACTCTATATGGGGTGCATGCAGATGTTACCATATACATGTGGTAGTGATGTGTGTGAACACACTAGGACCGCCGGGGCATTTTTTCCCTCTTTAGGAGGTTTTTTCCCCCGTGCATTGTATATACGCCCATCACTCTAGGGCTATCTATCTTTCCATTGCGCACTAAGTAACACACTCTCTATTGTGTGCCTTGAGCTTCCTTCGTCTTCTCCAAGCTGTGTGTGTTTCTCTGCAACCCTAATTCCAACAATTGGTATCAGAGCAGGTCACGTCCTCCCGGGCTTAGTCGCCAGCTGCTCCAGCACACGCCTGCTCACTTTCTCCGATTTCAGTGAGCTTTGGCGAGCGTTCGCAGGTCGACAAATATTTTGGGAAAGCTCGAAGAGCTTGGTCTGCTCAGAATTTTGATTTGGGCTCATTTCGGCCTCCGTTTCCACTACGGGCAGTACTGCACAGGCTATTTCGTCATTTTGTGTAGATTTTCTGTCAGTGCCGTTTTCTGCATAACAGGTGCCTTATAGTCTTCTACGGTTTGTGCTATATAGCACAAGTTGTTCCCGCTCCATTTCTCCTATTTTCGGGCAGTTTTCACATCAGGTGCAGCATTTACCATGGCTGACAACAACAACACAGATGTGTTCAAGATGTTTGCTGCTGAGGACAGGTTGGATGGGGACAACTACCCTATGTGGGCTTATATGATGCAACACGTTCTTGTGTCAAAAGGTGTCTGGAACATTGTGCAGGGCATTGATGTACGTCCTGGTTCTGAAGATGTAGGCGATATTGAGGATGTTGCAGGTCTTGCTGCAAGGATTGCAGCTGTTAGAGTTGTTTTGCCTACAGCAGAACAAGCTCGTTGGGATGTTAAGGATGCGCAGGCTCATGCATTGATTGCGTTGTCTGTGAAGCGCACCATTATTCCTCACATCCGTTCAGCAAAATCTGCAAAACAGGCTTGGGATATTCTAGCAGGTCTTTATGCAAGCCGCAATGAGGCTAAAATTGCTTTGCTGCGTAAAGAGCTAGAGTCGAAGATTATGCATGAGGAAGATGATATGGACACTTTCCTTGCTAGTGTCAAGGATATCAATGAGCAACTCATTTCTGCAGGTGAAGTCATTTCTGACAGTTCCCTTGTGCAGACTGTTCTTGATGCCTTACCAGATTCCTACCAGACTTTTGCTAGTACTTGGAGACTGATGACCCAAGGAAATCCTGAAGTTGTCAAGTTTGATGCATTATGCACATTGCTGTTGCAAGAGTCACTTTCTAGAAAAAACAGGACTAGGCAGCGTGCAGTTGAACAGGCTTTTATTGCTTCTCAAAGAAAGGGTGGTAACAGTAATGCAGCCACTTCTTATGGTTCTGCTGCGAGTGGCAAAAATTATGTTCCTAATGCTTCTGCTGGCAGCACTTCGTCTGGCAATTCTGGTGATAAGGGCAAAAAGAAGATGCGTTGCCATTATTGTAAAGCCAATGATCACTTGATCAAGTCGTGTCCTAAGTTGAAGGCCAAAGAGGCTAAGAAGAAAGAGGGTGGTTCCACTGCAAATGCTGGTTCCACTACAAATGCAGCCATTGTTGAGTCTTCTGTGAAAGGAGATTGTGATGCTGATGTTGATGCAGAATGGGCTTTTAGCGCAGAGTGCACTTACAATCCTGCTGTCCATGATGCATGCTTGTCAGTTGCTGCAGATTCACATGTGTGGTATTTCGACAGTGGTGCTACAAAGCACATTACCTCACATCATGAATTGTTTACCTCTCTCGAGTCTGTCCCTCATGGGAATTCAGTCACTTGTGCCAACAACGCCTCTTATCCAGTTCAGGGAGTTGGAAAGATTGTGCTCACTGCTGCTAATGGCAGTTCCTTCACACTTGTTGATGCACTTTATGTACCTGGGATCAAGAAGAATCTCTTGTCTGTATCCGCACTTGCTAGACTTGGACTTGTAGTCAAATTTGTGGATGACAGATGTACAGTTCATGATCTCAGTTTTGGTGATGAAATTGTTGCATCTGGGCTTTTGTGCCGTGGGCTGTATAAGCTCACTTTGTATGACAAGTGTGGACAAAATTTTGCAAATGCTGTTGCAGATTCAAGGGCTATTTCAGATGCAAAACTTTGGCATGCACGTTTTGGTCATCTGAATTTTGCCAGTTTGCTGCGTTTGCAGAAATCTGATATGGTTGCTTCTTTGCCGCCTCTTGAAGCACCTATCAAACATGTTTGTGAAGGCTGTATTCTGGGTAAAATGCAGCGTTCTAAGTTTCCAAAGGATGGTTCAGTTAGGGCCACATGCAGGTTGCAGCTTGTGCATAGTGACGTTTGTGGGCCCATGCAAACTCCGTCCTTGGGCAATTACCTGTACTTCGTGACTTTCATTGATGATTACTCCAGGCATGCGTGGGTATTTCCGCTTAAAGCGAAGTCCGAAGTTTTTATGTGCTTCAAACAATTTTTGGCTATGGCTGAAAATGTCTCAAAATGTACTATGGGCACCCTCCGTTCCGATCGAGGGGGGGAGTATATGTCTCATGAATTTAATGCATTTCTAGCTAGTCGTGGGATAAAACACCAATGTACAGTGCCTTATACACCTCAGCAAAATGGTGTTGCTGAGAGGAAAAACAGGTCACTAACGGAAATGGCACGATGTATGGTCAAAAGTCAAGCTTTGCCGCATTCTTTTTGGCTTGAGGCCATCATGTGTGCCACTTATGTACTTAACAGGTGTCCTACGAAAGCTTTGCAGTCTATTACTCCATATGAAGCATGGCATGATAGAAAACCTTCTATTGAGCACATGCGTGTTTTTGGCTGTTTGGCATATGCTTTAGTGCCACAAGTGCAGCGCAGAAAATTGGATGATAAGGCTGTCAAATGTATTTTTGTTGGTTATAGTGCTGAAAGCAAAGGTTACAGGTTGTATCATCCGCAAACAAAACGTATTTTGGTTTCACGGGATGTAGTGTTTGTGGAAGATTCTGTTCAACCCTTGCTGTCATGTACTAGAGACAGTAATGTAAGCTCACAGGACATTTATGACACTTTGTTGCCTCTTTTCAGTGGTGGAAATACGAATGTAAGTTCCAATGAGGCAAATGTACAGCCTATGGGGGTTTCTGAAAATGTTTTAGAACAGCCTATTACTGATGCAGATGTACATGATGTACTTGATGAGGAAAGGGCTGAAAATGAGCAGGCTAGAGGTATGCCAAAATGGCTGGTGCACACTTTGCGTGACAGTAAATTGGATGCACCTTTATCTAGTCGTACTCGTTCAGGCTCTCGCCATGCATCTTATGCATCAGATTGTTATGCTTTGGCTGTGTCTAGTTTACATGATGTTGAGGAGCCTCTGTCTTTTGATGAAGCACAGAATTCAGAAAATTGGATTGCTGCCATGAAATCAGAATATGATGCACTTATAGAGAATGACACATGGACTTTATGTGATTTGCCTCCTGGCAAAAAGGCCATTGGTACGAAGTGGGTTTACAAGTTGAAACGCAAGCCGGATGGTGAGATCGATCGCCATAAGGCTCGACTTGTTGCAAAGGGTTATGCACAACAAAAAGGCATAGATTATGAAGAGACTTTTGCTCCCACTTGTCGTATGACTACTGTGCGTTTTCTATGTGCATTGGCAGCTCATTTTGGTTGGGATGTACATCAATCAGACATTGTTACTGCTTTCTTGAATGGTGACATATTTGAGGAAGTTTATGTAACGCAGCCTCGCGGTTTTGTCATAAAAGGACAAGAGGACAAAGTGTGCAAATGTAAGAAGGCTTTGTATGGGTTGAAGCAATCTCCTCGTGCTTGGTATGAGAAAGCTGACACTCATTTGGTTAAACGAGGCTTTCGTAACAGTCCAACAGAAAGCACATTGTATGTAAAGCGTGAGGATGATGTATTTCTCATTGTGGTTCTTTATGTTGATGATTTGCTGATCACTGGACCAAATGAGAGACATATTGCTGAATTTAAGGCTGATTTGAATGCTACTTTCAAGATGAAAGATTTGGGGCTGTTGCATCATTACTTGGGTATACAGTTTAAGCAGTGTGATGGTGGTATTGCCTTGTGTCAGAAAAGTTACATAGAGACATTGCTATGTAAGTTTGGACTTGAGGATTGCAAACCTATTGCCACTCCCATGGAAACAGGTTTGAAGTTGAGTCTACATGATGCTGGCGATCCTGCTGATGTCACTCTTTACCAAACTGCTGTTGGCTGCCTCATTTATGTATGCAACACGAGGCCAGATATTCAGTTTGCAGTCTCGCAGGTCAGCAGATTTATGCATAGCCCAGGGTCTAAGCATTGGCAGGCTGTCAAGAGGATTTTCCGCTACCTTAGTGGCACTTTACATCTTGGCTTGTTTTATCCCAAGGGGGGATCATTGCCGCCAGACTTACATGCTTTTTCGGACTCAGATTGGGCTGGTTGTTTTGACACGCGAGTGTCCACAAGTGGTTTTTGTTTCATGCTTGGCAGTTCATGTATATCATGGTTGAGCAAGAAGCAACCTACTGTGGCCACATCGAGTTGTGAGGCTGAGTACAGGGCAGTCTTCACAGCTACGGTTGAGTGTGTATGGCTCAGACGCCTTATGGCTGACTTGGGTGTTGGACAGGACACTGCCAACACTATCTACACTGACAGTCAGAGCGCATTGGCAGTTGCGAGGAACCCAGTTTTTCATGCTCGCACAAAGCACATTGAGGTGCATTACCACTATGTCAGGGAGAGGCTCTCAGCAGGAGAGATCAGCTTGGGTTATGTGCCAACACAGGACAACCTTGCAGATCTTTTCACAAAGGCATTGTCTCGTGAGAAGCTTGAAGCTTTCCGCAAAGCTTTGGGCTTACTCCCCTTTGTGGACTGATCCTGTCCTCAGGGCATGGCACTTCCCTTTACTCATGTGCCAGCTCTCGTTCACCGCATCACTCCCTCTTTAGGAGGTTTTTTCCCCCGTGCATTGTATATACGCCCATCACTCTAGGGCTATCTATCTTTCCATTGCGCACTAAGTAACACACTCTCTATTGTGTGCCTTGAGCTTCCTTCGTCTTCTCCAAGCTGTGTGTGTTTCTCTGCAACCCTAATTCCAACAGCAGAGGAGCTACAAAATGAAACAGAGGATATGTGTTTAAACGGAGAGCTCTATATAGATATAGGAAGTTATGCTGAGTTATGCGAGGATGAGAGAGAGATCTCTTAAAGCCACAAATATTGTATTTGAACAATTTTGCTCCGTGTTGTAAAAGCTCTGGCTCTCTAAGTACCTTCCATGGTGTATAACGCTCTTTTCTACTTGCGCTCACATCTTTTGATTGAAAATTCTGAGTTTTTGACTTGCCTCTTCTATCACTCGATTCATTGCGTCATTGTATTTATATGCATCATTACGTCATTGTATTTAATGGTCTTTGCGTCATTGTCTACTCTATTCATTCAATATTAAGTTTAAATATTCGTGTGTTTAATGCAGGTATGGATGATGAGGAGTTTCTTTCTTCTTTGTCACCGCAGCAGAGACAGTGGTACGTGGAGCGTCATCGCTCTGGCGCATCATCGCGCGTTCCTACACCATCCGCATCTCCCTCTCTTTCGGAGCATTCGGCGCGCTCCGAAGCTTCGGCGTCGACGAGATGAGCTTCACACTCGTCTAGACACCGGCGCTCTAGTGGTGGCGGTGGCGGATGTTGTGGGGATTCCGCCACCGATGCCTCCACACCGCCTCGTGTTCGACGAGGCTCTTTAGCCTCCCCTTCTTTGCCCGCCCCCACACCAGCCACAGCATCGCCATCTACGCCAGGTTTTGCACGGCTGACTGTTCCTAGAAGCTACACACCTCTACCTACTCCGCCAGCAGCCACCCCACTCGACACTCCTCGCTTCGGGGCCCAGACGCCGGTGGAGACACCTGACGTCCGTACCCCCATCGACACGCCGCTAGAGACCCCTGCCGGGACACCCAGGTTCACGCGTCACCGGCCAGAGGGCTTGCCTTACTCCGTCGACATCAGCGGCGGCATCATCATGGATGATGACGGCAAGAAGGTGATCTCGCGCATGCGTGGTCTTTGCTCTCAGCTGTTTAGACACTACATACTAAACAAATGGAGTGAAGTACCAAGTGATTTAAAAAACAGACTCATCAGCATACTTCATGATGAGTTTCCCGTTCCAACACGGGATCAGCGCTTCAATGAAGACCTGATGAAGATTCAAATGCGCGAATACTGCAAACACAAGCGTTCCGAAGTGCAAAAAGCAATCAAGAATGGGTGGAATAGGCCAGATTGGCTGGCCAAAGACGATTGGAAGAATGCGAAGAAAGCAGCGCGCGAGAATCCCGACAAGTGGAAGCAACAAAAGGATGCAGCCAGAGCGCGAGTAGAGGCAGGGAGCTCGCACCACTTGGGGAGCGGTGGATGGGCATCATTTGAGGCCGATTTTGTAAGTCTTTTCACATTACTCTTTATGCATGTTCGATAGTTTAGGGTTTATGAGTTTTTTAGTTCTAACATAATGAAATCTTTGTATGTTTTGACAGTGGTCGATGACAGGACGTGATCCCACACCGTACGAGCGCGAGTACGCAGGCAGGAAGGGCTTAAACGCCCTGATGGACATTCTCAGTTCTCGCGGCGGCATGGTTAGTATTAGGGTTTACTCTTTTTTATTTTTTGTATTGTTTTATAAATGTCGTTATATGTTTATACTTACTGAAAGCTGTCTTATTGTCTTTTTTTGCAGAATCCGACAGATACGCCGCTTGGACGCGATGAGACGTCTGACTAGACGACGTCAGTTTAGCCGTAGCTAGATAGCATTAGTTTAGGGTTTCTCATAGCTTATGTATCATGAGACGGATTTTATACGTCTTTTTGAACCATGTATATTATTACATTTGTCACCGCAGTTCCTTTTGCCAATCAATTCTTTATGCCTATGATGTTGTACAATTGTCATTATTACATTTGCCAATCAATTCATTTTGCCTCTGATGTGTAGTTGCAAGGAACCTACACAAAGCACATTGAGGTGCATTACCACTATGTCTGGGAGAGGCTCTCATTTTGAGCTTAATATTTATTCTATTTATTTTCTTTTAAAGATTTCATTTGCTCAACTTTATATCATTGATTTATACTTACTGTAATTTTCTTAAAAACCTTTAACAGGAAAATCTATTTATTTTTAATTAATCTTTAGCTAAAAAGAGGAATTTTGGTCAATTATAATTTCTTAACTGACTATGGTATGGGTGGCAGGGCATTCAACGCCCTGCCACCAAAAAAAAAATCTCTCGGGCGTCGCTATTTATGGCTCTGTAGCGTCGCTATATGCATCGCTATAGTCTTCTGTGTAAACGTCGCTATAGGCGTCGCTATATAGCGACGCATATAGCGACGCCGATAGTGACGCCTATAGCGACGCTCTCGTAGCGACGCTCGTAGCGACGGTTTTAGCGACGCCGGGGGTTATAAAAACCCAATGTATTTCCGTCGCTAACAGCGTCACAAGAGCACACAACCTCTTGTAGTGAATTTCGAGCTTCCCTGGCAAAATCCGACCATGTTCCTTCTATATGTTTCCAGGCTGCGCAATCTGCAGGAATTCATAGCACACCATCCGAAGATTTATTCTCCTCATGCCATGATGCTAGGGCGGCCATGGACTTACATTCGAAGAAATGCTTGATGCGAGGAAGTAGAGGAAAATGTCGCAAAACCTTTTGTGGAATTGTTGTCCCGTGGAGATCTACTCGATATCTTTCGGAATCACATTTCGGACACTTCTCCATGTCTATGTATTCCCCTCTGAAAAGAATGCAGTCATTAGGACAAGCGTGGATAGAATTGTAATCCATCCCCAAGTTTTGCAAAATGTTTCTTGCTTCATCTCGGGAATCTGGCATCACATTGTCAGCTGGTAGTATGTGCTATTTAAGCAATCTACACAACATAAAAATACGATACAGTCGTGTAAAAATCTATCAGATCATTATACATTTAGAGTTTTATTAAAGTAAACTAATTGTAATAGATCACCTGAAAATCGCTGTGACGCTAGTGTCACTCCATCCAAACTTTGCCTGCATGTTGAGAAGAACCAGGAGTGCTTTCAATCTAGACATACGTGCTCCATTATACAATGGTGTATTGGCTTCACTTTTTATATCATCATAGATAAGCCTTTCTGAATCCATGATCGTTTCGATCATTTCATCAATCTCGGGCTCAAACATTGCCTCGTTGAGAATGTGCTTTGCATGATCATCCCCCGAGCTGTTAGAGGCTACATCTTGTGGCCTCACATATGCTGCTTGACCAAAGCGCCTGCGAACACGTCTATTGGGTTGCAAGATTGCTGCTTGTTGGCCAGCGTCAAAGTCCGACAAGTTATAATTGGCAACAACTCGATCTATAATAGATGGATCGAACTCGCCAAATTTGCGAACGTGGTGCAAAGAAACACGTCTTGTCCGTCGCACAGCATGCTTGCATTGATTACAAGGACATAAGACCCTCGTTGAGAGATAGGTGTATCGGTTGGAGGGTCCCACATCCTCGTCACTACTCATAATGAGGATAAAAAACTTATAACCTGGACAACAAATTTAATATTCTATTGGCATTCTTCATCTTATCTCTCTCTCTCTCTCTCTCTCTCTCTCTCTCTCTCTCTCTCTCTCTCTCTCTCTCTCTCTCTCTCTCTCTCTCTCTACCTCACATTCTCTAGTCATGTCCAATCCCCGCACACCTCGGTCTAGAGGTGCACGGAGATCAGAACCACCGGGTTATAATCTCGTCTTTATTGGTCAATACCTATATTTGTGGGTACAAGAAATCTACAGACCCACGTCTACATGATACTGCATGTAGTGGACAAAACCCCTTTGCCTCTTCTCTAGCTGTAGCACTTCACAGCATCTTAACATCTTTTCACAGTAGATCTTTTCACTGTTCGTCTAACTCTAAACCCTAAACCGTAAGTAATTCTTGCGTGGACTCGATCTAACGTAAATAAGCGTAAATCTAACTAAAAATAAACCTAAATCTAATTTAACGTAAGTCTACATCTAACCTAATCTTTAACGTCTTTTGGGATAGTTTCCTACGACGTTAAAACTCTCTTCTTCTTGTGTGTGTGTGTGTGTGGGTAAACCTAAATAAACCTAAGTATTATCTAATATAACATAAATCTAAATCTAACGTAAATTATGTTATATTAAAAACAAAGAACTAAACTAACAGGGATTATAAGAACCTTAAAACTGATTTAACACATAATTTTTCACATAACTCGGCAAGAGTTGGCATTCTCATCACTAAAGATGTGAGAGTTTACTTCCGGCGATGACGCTGCCTCATCTCCATCCACATCTGACGACAGCAATTGGCCCTTTGGACCGTTCTTGTTCTTGTTACTAACTTTGAAGTTGCTGTTGAATGACTAGAGGTTGTCTAGATGGTCATTGTCGGGGATGTAGTGACTCTTGCCGCCCTGAAGATCCACCTTCTTTCCTATCTTCTGAAGACATTTCACCAGTACTTTTGGATCGACGGAGCCCACCATGAGTGAAGGCAGCAATACCCTATATTCCATTGAGGGTTTTCTTCACCCGCTTCATGCAGGCATCGCAGTCTATGGAGACCTAAATCTAATCTAATATAACGTAAATCTAAATCTAGCGTAAATAAACGTAAATCTAACTAAAAATAAACCTAAATCTAATCTAATTTAACTTAAATAAACCTAAATCTAATTTAACATAAGTCTACATCTAACCTAATCTTTAACATCTTTTAGGATAGTTTCCTACGACGTTATAACTCTCTTCTTCTTGTGTGTGCGTGCGTGTGTGGATGTGTGTGCCAATAAAAAGAGATAAATGGTATAACCTTTCTATCACCCATGCCAAGTATGATAGATTGGTTATGCCATTTCCCTCTTGAATAATAGGTCTTGAGTTCAACTCCTCGTCGGCTAGATCTTTAGGTCTTTTAATTTTAATTAGTTTCCTACGACGTTAAATTAGTTTCTCTCTCTTTCTCTCTCAATGTGTGCGTTTTTTTGTTTATGCATGTTTTCTCTCTCTTTTCCTCTCTCAATGTGTGCGTTTTTTGTTTATGCATGTTCTCTCTCTCTTTTCCTCTCTCAATGTGTGCGTTTTTTGTTTATGCATGCTCTCTCTCTCTTTTTCTCTATCAATGTGTGTGTGCATTCTTTGTTTATGTATGTGTGTGTGCGTTTTTGTTTATGTTGGTACTCTTTCTCTCTCTCTCTCTCTCTCTCTCAAAAAAAAACACTATGTGTGTGTGTGTGTGTGTGTGTGTGTGTGTGTGTGTGAGAGAGAGAGAGAGAGAGAGAGAGGGAGAGAGAAAGAGGGGAAGGGAACATGAGAGTGAGGAGAGGGAAGGAGCATACCTGGCTCTCCTTCCTCTCCTCGTGTGTGTGTGTGTGTGTGTGTGTGTGTGTGTGTGTGTGTGTGTGTGTGTGTGTGGAGAAGAAAGAGAGAGAGAGAGAGAGAGAGAGAGGGAGAGCGTTACCTGCTCTTTGCTTGAGGGCGCCGAAAAACTCAGATCTCACTGAGTTTTTGGGCGCTCTCTGTTATTTTTTTTAGCCAAGCCGGCGTCGCTATGAGCGTCGCAAATTTACAAGTAAATTTGCGACGCTCATAGCGAGGCCGGGAATTTTTTTTTTGAGCGTCGCTAACATGAATAGCCTCTTGTAGTGTCAATTAGTGAAAAAGAGGAAAAAACATGAAAATTATACATAATTTTTAAACTAAATCTCATTAAAAATCAACCATTTACCATCACCAAAACCTAAGCTAAAATCTAAACTACTTTGATTGATGGTTAATTACAGTTCTACACACTAATGACTCCGCTAGCTTAGGCAATCGATCCACTACAACAGCGCCAATGTTGGTGGGTCATCATAGCATAACTCAATCCGACATAATGTCAAACCGATGGATCAAAACCCAGCTAGTGCATGGAGTCAAATAATGTGTAAGAAGCGGATCCTAATAGAGAGAGAGAGAGAGAGAGAGAGAGAGAGAGAGAGAGAGAGAGAGAAGAAGAAGGGAATGAAATGCTAATAGCGTGCTACTCAATGCCTACTCTCTAATCTCACAATCAAGAGGATAATGAGACACACGATCATTAATCACTCACACACATAGATCAAAAGCTCATAGAGCTCACACATCAAGTGGAGGAAAAGAGAAATGAGAGTGGGAAGCAATAATTAGAGACTAATTAACACTTAATCACACACCCTTAATGCAAATGACAAAGAGATAGAAGAAGAAGATCACTTTACTTTCCATTGTATGCCATAGAAAGAGTGGAAGCACAAGAGGAAGCTCCACTTTCTTTACAAGCTTTCCATGAAAGCTCGACTCTCAAAAGGATAAGCGAAAAGTGACCTAATTTTCACTTTTATACCTAGGGCATAAAAATATGTCCGACCGTCCATGAGATGCATAAAATTGTCTACATCTCTACAACTCATATGCTTCATGGTAGCGTCAAATATAGAATTTGGAACTTCTATAGAGCCCATAAATACATGAAAAGTGCATATACAAATGATATATCTATCAAAAAATGAAGCACTATATGCTAAAAATAGTATCATTGAAGGTCGTCTCGTTTACGCTGCTAACAGTCTTCAAAACAAGAAATACAAGTTGTACAAAGATAGTTACATCAATGCATTTTTCAAGAGAGAATACATTAGAATCTTTATTTTCTCTACTCCATTAGTAAACCTCGGGTACTCTTTTTTTAACATATGCATACATATGGATGCAAAGACACATAACCATCAGTGTAGAATTAATTTTCATAAGCTTTTCCTATTGAGTTTTAGAAATTTCAACTTTCTCATGATTGAGTGACTTTATCACACCTTGGTGCCAATTATCTTGTTCAAAATTCCATGAAATTTTGTTGCAACAATCTTCATTTGTGTTGATTTCAAAAATAGTCATTAATAAATGCACTACTTCTTGTAGCACATAGAACAAAAAATAAGGAACATAAAATCATATTGATGAAAAAAACAAAACATTGTGTAATATATTTTGTGATATTCATTGGGCAGGTGTAAAGGTAGCATTGAATTTCTTTAGCATATGAATATGTACATCATGCTCGTGGATACTAAATAGACACATTAGTAGATTGAAAAGAAAATATAAGGCAACATAAATGTGATGATCACTTCTCAAAAAAAAAAGGCTAAATTCACAATCTTGAACCTACAATAGGTGAATTGTGAGTCACCATAGTGTAAGCGAATGATGAAACTAGAGAGGCAAAACCAATAAACTCAATCAACATGCTCTTTGTTGGTTATGAAATGTCTAATTTTAGCCATAGATATTATGAAAAATGTTTGTTTGATATGTTATACGAAAGCTCTTTTGGGAATTTGGTATGTCTCAAAGTGGCATTAAATTTTTTCCATGAAGTCTAAAAGTTCATAAAAATAGAAATGAGGCAAATCTCACCTCATATGATCAAGAAACACTCGTTTTGGGAGGATGGTAATGTCTTAATGTGACAGTAAATTCCTTAACAGATTCTAGAAAAAGTGATGGCACAAATTCTTTCTTGTATGTTCAACCAAAATTAGAAGGTTTGAATGCCTCAACTCATAATATTTGTAAAGCTTTCTTTACTCATATTGAGGTAGACTTTATATCTAAACATAGTACTACACACATGCATAGTACCACAATTACAAATTGTGAACCCTTCTCTATTTTACTTGTCAACAAGATTTGAATTTTTGAATCACTCTATACTTTGTCAACTAGCATTTTCTTCCCCAAAAAATATGCACAAAAAGAGTAATAAATAAATTAGAAAGAATTTGTATTATTCTAACAATCAACTTACATGTGGTGTATAACCCATACTCCACAAAGGTATTACACATCCTTCACATAGAGTTTTGATGTTGGGAGTCGTCATAGCATCTGCCTAATCGCAACCCACAACCAACAAAATTATCAATCCATGGCGCAATAACCCGGCTAGGGTTTGGAGGCATGCATGTCATTAGATGCATCAAAATAGAGGATTCAAGAGATCCTTCTACCCATCATAGAAAGAAGACATGGAAGGGGATTTCTCTAATCAAACATGCAATCCTAATTATTAATCAATTTGAACACAATTATGCGATTGAAATTAGCTTGCACATCAATCACCCTAGTTACAACTCTTAATCACACATATACACAAAGCATGTAATTAACATGCCTACTTTGCACTAGTGTGGCCATTCTGGTCTATTCCCTCAATGCTAATATGCATGCACACACAATAATCACACACTTTGTAGAGAGAGAAAGAAAAGGAAGGAATAGCCCTCACACACCATGGCCAATGGTGTGGATTGAAGAGATTAATTACAAAGGGACTAGAGATTTAGAATCACACTTATACAATCTCACACACACATAATCAAGAACAAAGAAGATTCTCAAATATTGTTATGTTCCTTGAAAGGCTAAGATCCTCCTTTACCTCTATCAATAGATGGAGCCTACGTGTGGCCTAAGAGAGTTATGTCTTTCTTTCTAGTTTGCAATAAAGAGGCTTCTGCTTTTCATTATGTAGCTTAGAGCTTTAACTGTTTTATATAATTCTTGGCCTCATGTACTTTGATAGAAGGCTCCTTGTATCCCAACTTTTAGCAAGCATAATTGCTTCAATACCTTTTAAGGTTGATAAAGGTTTCATACTCTTTAAAAGTCTCACTTTTTTTTAATCAACCATTAGGATTTTCTTGTCTTGACTTTGAGTGGACATTCCACTATTGCTAGATATTGCACCTTTTTCATCGTCATGAGGACGGAAAGCTTCATATAGAGTGCATGTGGAGTAGGTTTTCCCTAGACAAACCAAGTTTTTCTCTTGCCACTCTGCACCAACCTTGTGAACATGATTTTAAAGTTCATGTCCTTGCACTATGGGTGCATGTCCATAAAATAAGAGCTTGTAATTGTGCGAATATGACATGATGAAAAGCTTGAATATATGGTAGCAAATCCCCAAGGAGGATATTATTCTCCTCATCAACATTGAATGATGGTGGAAAAATACAATTCAATGCAGGATTAAAACATCCTATAATGGTCCATCATCTACTAGAAGCATTCTTTTTGCATCAATCCCAAATTTTGTTGATGCAATAGCCAACGGTTTGAACAGTGCTGGCTACTCTTGGATTATCAGGGCGAGTGATTATTGATTCTTGACATGATTGAAATTTTCTTTGTCCCCAAGGGTGAAAGCATGTTGACGTGTCGCGCTTTTTGTGCTAGTTAGCATTTTCAAGTTAGCACATTTTAAAAAAGTTGGGCGTCCGGTAAAATTTTTACAACTTATATCAAAATTTGTCGGAGGTTGTACATTTGGATTCTTTGTTTCAAGAGCTTTCTACTAACATATCATATGTCATAGATCTTGGAGATGTAGCTCATGTTATTGTACTAGTTAGCATATGTCAAAATTGTGCTAGTTAGCATTGTCCGGGACATGAAAAAGTGTGACACGTTAACATGCTTTGACCCCCAAATAATAAAGAATGGAAACTTTTCTCCAGTCCCGTATCCCAACATTGACGTTACTAAGTAGAGTCTTTAAAAACTCAATGCATCCTTGTTGTAAATCAATATACTCATGTTGAAACTTTAAGCTCTTGATTTTTTTGGACTTGCGCCAACATTGTCCCAAAAGAAATCCACCCAAGCTCACTATTGTAGTTAGCATTGGGGTCTGTCAGTGGATGAAAGGTGCAGATCACCATGAACCCCAATTCTTAGATCTTGAGCTACTAAAAATGTTTAGGACGGATTCTTCTTCTGACCTTGTATATGTTTTGGAACTTGTATCACCTTTTACTCTCATAAAATCACCTTTCAAATTCTTCTCCAATGAGTGCAATGGTTGACTTTCAGGAACTTGTAGATTTTTGTCAAATTCTTTGAGAAATCTCTGGTTGCTATGGAGATCCATAGAATATTCTACTTCCATAGCATCACTCTTCAAATTCTTCTCCAATGGCTACAATGGTTGACCTTTAGGAACGTGTAGATTTTTTTCAACTTCTTCAAGAACTCTCTAGTTGCTATGGAAATCCATAGACTCTTTCTCAGAAGGTTCAATTTCTTCAAAATCATTTGTTCCAACAATCTCAGGTGAAACTTCGTCAATCGTAATATTGTGTTGAAGGACTGCAAGTTTTAAAAAACACCTATTGTTACCAAATGACAAGTTTTCTATCTCAGAATAAACTTAATAGATATCCGAGAATACATTTGATAAGACCAATAATGTCATTGCAATACAGCTAGTGGAAAACTTAGGACCACCCTAAAGGGCCTTATGGCTGCATGGTCAACTTTGACTACAAGGTGTTGATAATAGGTTTCTTGAAGGAAAACACATTTTACCATATGGTATAAGGGTCATAGGGTGAAATTTGTAGGTATCTTGAAGACTGCTTTAGAGCTTAAAATATGTCTTCTATGGTCTTAGGTCCATAAGGATTTTTCTTTGTAGGTAATTAAAAATAGAAAAAAAAATATAGTCTTGGGACCATAGGGTACTCCATACCCATTAGACCCTCTACATTGGCAAAATTTAGACTTAGAATTATAGGGTTTTCTATATAATCCTATAACCACAATGTGCTTTGCTATGAACCTGTAGGACCACAAACTCATGTTTTTGCACCTCTATATTGGCACTCTATGTCCTTAGGGTCATAGGGATTCTCACTATGTTTTCTAAAACATGTGATGTTGATCATAGGTAGGTTAGAGGTTTCCTTCTATTCTAATGATGAGAGATCCTTAGGGCCATATGGTACCAATGTACAAGCTCAAGGTCCATATGTTTTCCTCTATTCCAATGAGATATCCTATGGTCCTAGCTCAGTCCTAGGGTCATAGCAAGTTGTCCATGTAGGTGCGATTGACTGGCCTAAATTCTCATTTAGAGATTTTACATTGAACCTAGGTCACCCTCTAGCCCTAGAGCCATATGTTTCCCTCTATTCTAATGAGCGATCATATGGGCCTATATCATAGGGTGCCAATGTATAAGGTTCACTGCCATAGGGTGCCTCATATTGTAATAAGAGATCTTATGGACCTAGGGACATAGGGCTACCATAGTGCCCATGTAGGTTCCCTTGAATGGTCTAAATACTCCTTGAGAGCCTTTACATTGACACATAGGCCACGTTGTCCTATGGCAATAGGGTTTCCTCTATTATGATGAGAGGTATTATGGCCCTAGGGCCATAGGATGACAAAGCATAAGCTCAAGGGCCATAGGTTTTTCTCTATTCCCATGATATATCTTATGGCCCTAGGTCCATAGACTACCATGGTGCATATGTAGGTACCCTTGAATGGTCTAAATGCGTTTTGAGATCATATACATTGACATCTAGGCCACCCTCTAGCCCTTGGGACTTAGGTTTCCCTCTATTCTTATGAGAGAACCAATGGCCCTAGGCCATAGGGTGCCAATGTAGAAATTCAAGGGCCATACGTTGTGCTCTATTATAATGAAGGTGTTAAGTGTGGAGCCTAATTTACCCTTGTAATTTTCTGTGGTAAAAGCACACATTTGTAAGGCCCCCATTATGAGGAGAAGCCATTGTGCGTGAAGGAAAATCACTCGCCGGAAACCAAAATTTTCACGGCCAAAAATCAGGGGCAACTTTTTTTCCCCTCACCGGAATATTCCTTTTCGCCGGAATATTATGGCCGGACGGCGGTCGGAAAGTGGTCGGAAAACAACCGTCGGTTGGCCGATGGCCGGTGGTCGGAAGTCAATGGCCGGTGGCCGGTGGCCGAATCTAAAAGCGGACTTGTCTTCTCAACGGCGGCCACACATGGGCGGATTGGAGGGTCCGATTTGGACTTATTCACACAAGGGCGGCTACACATGGCTGCCTCTCATGAGAGAGGGCAGCCCTTTTGGCCTATAAAAGGAGGCCATTTCTACACACATTTCATATAGTGTAAAGATGATGCAACAAGGTGAGTGTGAGGTGGTGAGAGTGAAGCAAGGCGGGAGCTCCATTAAGGGTATAATCCCTTTGTAAACTACTTCTTGTTTTGAAGTACTAAAGCCATTGAGTGGCTGCTTTCCCATGGACGTAGCCCACATTGGGTGAACCACGTATATCGTGTGTTCTCTCTCTCTCTCTCTCTCTCTCTCTCTCTCTCTCTCTCTCTCTCTCTCAGTAGTTTCAGGGAAACCCTAAGCTCAACACACCCTGTGTCCCTCCCAGGATCAAGGGTGGCCTGTGGAGGGGCATCAAGCCTCCAAGCTCGCCTGCAAACAACAAGCCCAACGAGCGACCTACTTGTGCTACGTCTTTGCTCGCCCCTCCCACACAGTTCTCCCCCTCGCCCTTGCACAACCCAATTTTCTCTGCACAGCTTGCCCACACAGTTCTCGCCTTCTCTACACAGCGCCGCCTTGACCCTGACTTCTCGCCCTCTCCCGCGACCTAGTGTTCCTTCGCCAGTAGCCCCATTTGAGTGTAAGTTGCAACCTAAGAGAGAGTGGTGCTTTCCCACCACTGCAAAAGTTTGTGGCGACATTCAGCCATGGTTTCACTGCCGGTTACCTCCTAGCCAAAGCCCACCCACGACAGGAAGCTCACTATTTGTCGTTTACCCTCTAGCCAAAGCCCACCCACGAGAGTAAGCTTTTGTCGGTTGGCCCCATTTCCACCAGTGCAACCCAGAACAACAATCATGGCTACTCGAGCTTCATCTTGCAGCAAGGCCACCTTTGCAGGATTGTGGCAACGCCTCCCAAAATGGATAGCACCATCCGACTTCAGAATGAAGTCGAAAGACTCCGCAAGGAAAATGACGAGCTGAAACAAAGTCTCGTAGTGATCGAGACTCGGCTCACTGCAATGGAGAACTACAAGAAGGAAGAAATGGAACAGATGGAAGCCAAGCTCAACAAAACAAAAGAAGAAGTAGAAACCACCCTCAAAAAGGTGGTCAAAAATCAAGTACAGGAAGTCATTCTCCACAAAGTTGAGGATCGTGTGGCATCCACGCTACGCGAACAATAACGGCAAGAGAACCTCGCCCTCAATGTTCGCATTGGCGGGCTTCCAAGTGATTGGAAAAGAGAGGGAGACCTCAAGTTCCAGGAGTGCTTTACTCGCATCCAAGCAACAACCCCCATGATAGAGTGGGACCCAGCCACAATTACCTTCCTTACACATGAGCAACGCACCAACCATGCGATCTTCACTCTCAAGACCAAGGCGGACAGAATCAAAATCCTTGAGCAATCAAGGCTCCTCAAGGACACTAGTATCTGGTTTGCAAAAGACCTCACACCCACCCAACTCAAACACAAGAAGGTACAACTACAAAAGGTACGAGAAGCGCGTGTAGCAGGAAAATGGGCAGTCTATCGAGGAGGTAAAGCCATTATCCAAGAGTTTCGAACTCCCAAAATGGCTTCCCCCTCTCTCTCTCCCCCTTAGGGTTTTTGATTCTGTTTATCCTATCTTCTCCTTTTGTTCACCTCTCGTTGGACCCTCAGTCCTTAACTGAGATGTAACGTTTTGCTTTTCGGTCCCATAGGTCATATGTGACCTTCGTGGATGATAATTCTATCTATCTATCTCTCTCTCTCTCTCTCTCTCTCTCTCTGTCTCTCTCTCTCTCTCTCTCTCTCTCTCTCTCTCTCTCTCTCTACTCTATAATCTCGTGTATGTAAATTAAGTAATCTACTCAATTATCTATTTAGCTACGTCTTATTTCCTAACAACTGGTATCAGAGCAAGGTTTGCTCGTAGCTAAATTATCTCAAGGAAAGGATTCCTTGAATTGAGTGGGAGTTATGGCAGAGGAAGGGAAGCTCAAGATTGAGAAGTTCAACGGCAAAAACTACCAACATTGGAAGATGCAGATTGAAGACGATCTCTATGAGAAGGACCTCTATTTGCCACTAGGCGGTCTTGCAAAGAAGCCCGCAACGATGGTAGATGAAGCATGGATTGTCCTTGATCGAAAGGCCCTGGGAACAATCCGGTTAAGTTTGGTGTCAATGGTGGCCTTCAATGTTTCGGAGATGAAGAACACGGAGGACTTGATGAAGTCACTTCACGACTTCTACAAAAAACCATCGATATCCAATATGGTATTTCTTATGAAGCACTTGTTCAATCTAAAGATGGCAGAGAATGGTTCAGTTGCAGAACACCTAAATAACTTTAACACAAACATAAGTCAACTTCGATCAGTGAAAATCAATTTTGATGATGAAGTGCAAGCTCTCCTTATACTATCATCTCTACCGGATAGTTGGGACAGCCTTGTGATGACTGTGAGTAATTCTATCTCCGGTGCAAATACTCTTAAGTTTGATGATGTTGTGGGTGTTCTCCTAAGCAAGGAAATGCGAAGGAGAAGTACAGGACAATCATCAAGTGCTGCACTATCAGTGGAAACAAGAGGAAGGCCTAAGAAAAGGTTCAAAAACCAAAAGGGTCGTGATCGCTCAAGGCGGAGCAAGTCAGTTCTTGAATGTTGGAACTGCGGCAAGAAGAGCCACATCAAGAAGGATTGCTGGTCCAAGAAGAAGAAGGAGACAGAGTCTCAAGACAACAAGCCAACATCGGAGGCCAATGTGGCAGGTAAAGTAGAGCCAGATGCTCTAATTCTCTCATTAGACAATGTGTCTAATTCCTGGATAGTAGATTCTGGGGCTTCATTCCATGTGACACCACACAAGCAACATTTCCAAGACTACACCAAAGTTAATTTTGGGTATGTATACTTGGGAGATGATTAAGCTTGTGAGATTGTCAGCAAAGGTACAGTTTCTGTCAGAACTACTAACAGAAATGAATGGAAGCTTAAAGATGTTAGGCATGTTCCTTCTCTTCGTAAAAAATTGATCTCTACAGGACAATTGGACGATGAAGGTCACAACATTGCATTCGGAAACAAACGGTAGAAGATCTCAAAGGGATCTTTGGTGGTTGCCAAGGGAGAAAAAGTCCGTACACTTTACTTGTGTACTATTAGCACGCAACCTTCAGCTTGTGCAGCAACTACAGAAGTTGACAGTGCGGTGTGGCACTACCGACTTGGGCATATGAGTGCCAAAGGAATGCAAATCCTTCAAACAAAGAAGCTTCTACCAGGTTTGAAAGAAATGGACTTAGAGTTCTGTGAAGATTGTGTTTATGGTAAACAAAAGAGGGTAAAATTTCAAAAATCAGGAAATGAAAGAAAAAATAAAAAACTTGAGTTGGTTCATTCTGATGTTTGGGGTCCTGCAAGTACACCATCACTTGGTGGCTCATTGTACTATGTAACATTCATAGACGATGCGACTAGAAAAACATGGGTTTATGTCATGAAGAATAAATCCAATCTATTTTCCATATTTCAAAGGTGGAAAGCCTTTGTGGAGAATGAAACAGGTACCAAGGTTAAATGCCTCAGATCCGACAATGGATGCGAATATTGTAGCCAAGCTTTTGAAAGCTTTTGTGCTAGCAATGGCATTCGGAGGCAAAGGACAACCCCAAGAACACCTCAACAAAATGGGATTTCGGAAAGGATGAACAGGACAATCATGAAGCGAGCACGAAGCATGCGGCTACATGCAGGCCTACCGCTTGAGCTTTGGGTGGAAGCTGTAAGTACGTCTGTGTACTTAATCAATCGGTCACCTTCAACGGCATTGGATGGGGGAGTTCCAGAAGAGGCATGGACAGGTAAATCGGTGAATTATGCATTTCTCAAAAGTGTTTGGGTGTGAGGCTTTCATGCACATAGATAGAAGCCTAAGATCAAAGCTAGATGCAAAGTCCAAAAAGTGTTTCTTCATTGGCTATGGAGAAGGTGACTTTGGGTATCGCCTATGGAATCCTGAAGATGGTAAAATCTTAAGGAGTAGGGATGTAATTTTTAACGAACAAAATATGTACAAAGATTACTTGGAAAGAAAACAAACAAAAGAAACAGGTGATGAGTACATGGAGCTTGAGGATGGTGAAGACTCAAGAACTGCAAACGGTGACAATGTGCAACAATGTCAACCAAACGAGGAGCCTCAACCTATTCCCCGAAGATCTACAAGAGCAAGTAGACCTCCAGAAAGGTTTGTTCCTTCCTTCAACCATCTCTTGATCTCAGATTCTGGAGAGCCGGAATTATACGAAGAATCTATGCAACATGAATCCAAAGAAGAATGGACGAAGAGCATGCAAGTGGAGATGGACTCACTACATCACAACCAAACATGGGAGTTGGTTGAGTTGCCTAAAGGTAAGCGAGCACTTCAAAACAAATGGGTGTACAAGGTGAAGGAAGAAGAAGGTGGGAAGAAAAGGTACAAGTCTAGGCTTGTGGTAAAAGGGTTTTCTCAAAAGAAAGGTATTGAAGAAAAAGGTGGGAAGAAAAAGTTTCTAGAAGGAGTAGTTCTCACTAGTACTAGGATCCTATGGTACTAGGGTCATAAGTAGAGCTTTTACATTGACACTTAGGCCACCCTTATATGGCCCTATAGCCATTGGTTTCTCTCTATTCTAATGAGAGATCCTATGGACTTAGAGCCATAAGATGTGAATGTGTAGCCTCAAGGGCCAAAGGTTGCCCTCTCTTCCAATGAGAGATCATATGGCCTTAGGGCCATAGGTCTGCCATGGTGCCCATGTAGGTGCCCTTGAATGACCTAAATGCTATTTGAGAGATTCTACATTGACACATAGGCCACCCTCTACCCCTAGGGCCATAGAGTGTGAATGTATAATCTCAAGGGCCATTGGTTTACCTTTATTATAATGAGAGATCATATGGCCCTAGGCCATAGGGATGCCATGGTGCTCATGTAGGTCCCTTTGAATGGTTTAGATGCTCTTTTATACCTTCTACGTTCTCACCTAGGTCACCCTCTAGCCCTAAGGCCGTAGGTTGACCTCTATTGTAATGAGAGATCATATACCCCTAGGGTGGCCATAGGATGCCAATGTATAAGCTCAAGGAACATAGGTTACCCTCTATTGTAATGAGAGATTCTATGGCCCTAGGACGTAGATTGTCCTCTATTCTAATGAGAGATCATATGACGTTAGGGCCTTAGAGTGCCAATGCACAAGCTCAAGGGCCATAAGTTTCCCTCTAATATGTGGCCCTAGGCCCTAGGGCTGCTATGTTGACCATATAGGTGTCCTAGAATGACCTAAATGCTTTTTGAGATCTTTTACATTAACACCTATGCCGCTCTCTGGTCCTAGGGCCATACATTTCCCTCTATTCTAATAAGACATCATATGGCCCTAGGGCCATAGGATGTCAACGCATAAGCTCAATTGTAATGAGAGATCCTATGGACCAAGAGCCTTAGGTTGCCCTTTGATCGAAAGAGAGATATGAATATGGTCCTAGGGCCAAAGGGTGCTAGTGTAGCACCATAGGTTGAGAGATCTTATGGCCTTAGGACCATAGGGATTCCATGGTTCCCATATAGGTTCCCATGAATGGTCTAAATGCTCTTGGAGAGATTTTACATCGACACCCTATGTTTTTTGAATCACATGACATTGATCATAGGTTTCTCAAAGAAAACTTCATAGGTACTTTCTGTATGTGTCTTGAAGACTTTGCAAGAGCTTAGAATACACCTTTTCATGGTCTTAAGGCTATATGGATAAGATTTTTTATACATATAAAATGGAGAAAAATTTATAGCCTTAGGCCTATATGATGCACCTCTATATTTGCACCATGTGGCCCAAGGGCCATAGGATTTCCTAGAGCAAAGAGTGCTGATAATAATTTTCTTTAATAAAACCATATTTCATCCTATGGTTCTATGTTGTAATGTTTAAGAATCTAGAAGAGCCTAAAATATATCTATCTTTTTCTTTAGGGACATAGGGATATTATTTTTTGTATATATAATATAGAGAGAACTCTAACCTTGGGATTGTAGTAGGGTGCTTTTTGAATGTTTCACCCTATGGTCCTAAGGGCATAGGACATATATGGAGTATTGTAAAACCTCAAGATTATAGGGTATCTTTTGCAGGTATAAAAAAGAGAGAATTCTATAACCTCAACATTGCATGGTACTTTTTTCATGTACCACCCTATGTCCCTAAGGCCATAGGGTGGTTTTTGTATGTACCACTATATGGCACTAAGGCCACATAGCATTTATGGAGTACTTTATACATGAAAAGAACTAGTCTATAGCCTTTGGACCATATGCTATAATTTAGTGAAACAACTCCTTTACCTATTTACTTAGCATTATGTAGATCTTAAGTACAAAGGATGTCGTCTATTTGTTGGAGCCTTATTTCCCTAATACCATAGGGTGGCTAAGGTGCCCATTAAGAGAATAACATAATACATATGAAAAGTATCCAATGGACCCAAAGATAATGGTATACTAGTTGTCCTTCTAGAGCATCCATATTGACACCCTTTGGTTATGGAACCATAGAGGGTATTCTCTATATGATTTTTATGACCATAACATGATTTATTTTGAGCATAAAGTATTGTAACCTTATTTTTATGTATTGGTATATTAGAACCCTAAGTAATAAGGGCCATAAGGGTTCATAATAACATACATCATAGTTAGACAACCCTATGGACTTATGGCCATAGGGTGACAAAGGTTCTCTTTAACATCCTAACGTACTGCAAGCAAAGAGTACTCAATGGCCCCAATTCCATTGGTGACCGAACTATATTTGTAGGTGATCTATATGGAGACTCTATGGAAAAGGGCAATAGGGTACCCATTGTATGGTTTTATGACCATAACATGGTATGCTTTGAACATAGTGTTACATAGATTCTATTTCTCTTTGCTTAGTAAGTGTCACTTGGACCATCACACAAGACACTCAAATAAGCTAAAATATATGATGCTATTAATACACATCTTGAAAACTAAATAAAAAGCTAAACTATGCTATCCTTATGCCCTCAAGACCATAGGGTCATTTACAAGTGTATACTATAAAAGGAATTTGAAATTGAACAATCACCTATGTACCTATGGAAAGGGAAGAGTACAAATAATACTAGAAATAGTTTTTAAAGTACAAATGGGGGCATTGAAAAGAGAATCAACAATAGCTTTGTAGGTGCTCATTTTAAACAAAAGAAAGATTGCCAAGTCTTCAATTTCATGTTTTTCTTGAATTTAAAGTCGCATGATCACAAACAATTCTTTGGTATATTATTAAATTCGATAACGCATTTACTTTTCTTAACGATCTTAATAGCCACTTATATAAATTTGGTTGTCTAACAAAATCCTCAAAAGTATTGGATGCTAGAAGTTTTAAAAGAATTGAAAGGGTGCTACATCTTTAATATGTTAGAAAAACGTCCTTAAAAAAACTAATCAAGGTCACAAAAATTAAAAAGGAATCTTTTTAAAGTACAAACACATCCACAAAGTTCATTAATAGGTTTAAGCTTTTCAATTAAATGCATTTTCTTGTCTTGAATTTAACCACTAAATATACAATCCAATTTACAAACTTAAACAATTCTCATACATTATACAACCATTACTTTACAATAAACCTTGATACAATATTCTAATTGTTGTAAGACAAGCTAAAAAACTATACTAGTCCTAGCTTCCCTTTATTAAAATAAATTTAAGATATTCATTTTAATTCTACACATCGTTTAGAAGAAAAACAAACCCATAGTTCTGACCAAGATACACACACTTTCTATCTTTGAATAAAACCATGTTGCAATTGAAGAATTAGATCTTCACAAAACAACAAACAAATGCTTTAAAAACCATGTGCACTTTGATACTTGATGTTCATTGTCTACGCAAGTATTTGACATATCTAACAATGTTGAATATACATTTAATCTAGCTATTTGAAATAAAAAGATAATTATTTGAAATCCATCAATTCACAATAAAATAATTTACACTCAACCTAAAGTATGATTTAAGATGATTATAAATTAGCTATTCACACTCTTATTGTGTAATTTTGCAGACAAAAAACTTTTATGGCTTTTAGCTCATTTTAATATCACAAGAATATTAAAACCTTAATCACAAGCTAGGGAATCTGTGTCCCTATTGTATATGATCCCTATGATTCCAAGGCAATAAGTTGGTATATAAATCTGGTCTAGAATCAACACACTATGACCCTAAGATCTTTAACAAGATAGTTAGGCCAAAGGAAAAAAATTTTAAATCTCTGAAACAGTCTTTAGGTGAGCTAGAATAACCACCCTATGGCTTGAAGGCCATAGGGTATCATGTGATGTGTTATAAGGTGTGTGCATAGAGAGCCAAGTGATTTGCACCCTATGGCCCTAAGGTCATAGGGTATCCCAAATACTCATGTTCCCTTTTAGAGATTCTATATCATCACCCTATGGCCTTAAGGTCGTAGGGTAGTCCAAATGCTTTTGGATGATCCTATGGCCCTAAGGCCATAAGGGACTATGTTTACAAAGAACTCTTTGATCCTCAAGTCATATATAGGGTGTTCTAACCAAATCCCTAGCTTTATTTGACTCGCTATAAATGGATTATAATAAACATCGTATGGTTACTTAGCTATAAAGTATTACATAATATATCTGATGACCATATATATGTAGTGTGCTTTTTGTGAAAAAACTCAAACTCGCAAGTAGACATTTTTCAAATAAATTGAGAAAAAGAACAAACTAAATATCAATGTTTTGAACAACATGGGTGGATTTAAAATGGGAAAAATAAGATAAAATGATAAATATAATAATCTAAGCATCAATGATGTAATATCATGGGTGGAAAGCTTAACCTATTTCTTGTAGACTTTCTAAAATGGCATCAACACTTGCATCCAATGGTTCTTCAATTTCTTCTTCTTCTGACTCCTTAGCATTGACTATCTTTGTGGTATCTACACTTTCCCACCTCTAAGATCAAGTTCTTCATCCACTGTGGAATGACAAATAGCTTCCAATTGTGTCATTTGATCAACGATACAAGCAATTGATATTACCTTTCTCTATTGTTGTAGTGCCTCTTTAGTCCCATAGCGTAATGAGAAGATGTCTATTACTTGATCATCTTCTTTGACATAGATGTATTTGATTGCACAACACACAAAAAAGGCTTTGGCCATGGTCACATCATTATACTCATCGTTGTTGATGTAGAGAGAATCCATTGGCTCCAACAATGACTCTTTAACACTAGATTAGTTTGTGTATTTCTCTCCTTGACTAAAAAATGTCCAAACCCACATGAAGATCACATGTTTGGACGGTCTGTGATGCTATTAAGGAGCTCACATGTAGAACATGCATTTCATACCATCTAGCTTTTTCAAAGATTGCCTTTTCTAGGGAGGCAGCATGATGATACTTGACTAAGCCAACGATTACAAACTCTGATGGTTGATGTGGCATCCCACATACTCCATCAATTACTTTACAAAATTGGATAGCAGTCCCTCCACTAGATATAAGACTTTTGTGTGTTGTATCTATGATACAAACACCAACACAAATTGTAGAGCTATTCTCACAGCGAAAAAACTCAATGCCTTCCAAATTCTTTCCAATGCACTTGATTTTCTATGGTAAAGTGAACTGCAAATTAGAAGTGCCATTCTTTTGTGAAATGATCTATTGCACATATCCCTTGGTGATTTCTGGAAGTGTTTGTTTCTCCTTTACTTTTTGTAGCTCAATATTAAGCCATTGAGTACAACTCGTGAAGAGATATTTGTAGATCTCATCGGTAATGCTATAATGAGACTAACATTCTTATCATGAGGTAACTGCTACTGATGGATCTAGCTCTTTAAACACCATCAACATTCAAGCCACAAAAACCTTGGTCTGCTTTAAGTTCATTGCACGTGCAGAGAGGTCGAGCATGTCTACTTGATGTGGTTGCCTCAGTAAGCATACCTTCTCTTCTATCAGCTCATGTTGTAGTAGCTTGACATCACTATCTTCTAAATATTTTATGCATCTGTTGAAGGTTGTTATGCATGGCTGTTTCCCATGAGTAGTTGATGCTTGATACTTCTCCAAGATGTTTACCCTTGGTTGTAGATTTCATCATCATACATGACCATGTGTCTTTCTCTATTGGCAAATGATTGATGGTTGTACATGATGTTTGCCACATTTATAAAGGTATTCAAAATTAAAAAAAAGGAAAATAACTTTATTTCAAGACGTATCTGTAAAGAAAATGAGCATAGAAAAGTGAAATGCTTGCATCACATGATCAACAAGAACTCCTGCGTTGGGTTTTGTTGGTTTAGAGTAGGCAATCCACAAACTGCGACTATGATTTAAGACCTCTACATAAGGTTGGCGCTTCAATACTATTATTCTCTCCATGTTATCCATTTTGGATATTCAAACAACAACCTCTTTGGGAGAATCTACCACTATCCTTGCAGTTCTAATCTACCACTATCCTTTGCACCTTTCATCCACTGACAGACCCCAATGCTAACTATAATAGTGAGCTTGGGTGGATTTCTTTTGGGACAATGTTGGCGCAAGTCCAAAAAAATCAAGAGCTTAAAGTTTCAACATGAGTATATTGATTTACAACAAGGATGCATTGAGTTTTTAAAGACTCTACTTAGTAACGTCAATGTTGGGATACGGGACTGGAGAAAAGTTTCCATTCTTTATTATTTGGGGGTCAAAGCATGTTAACGTGTCACACTTTTTCATGTCCCGGACAATGCTAACTAGCACAATTTTGACATATGCTAACTAGTACAATAACATGAGCTACATCTCCAAGATCTATGACATATGATATGTTAGTAGAAAGCTCTTGAAACAAGGAATCCAAATGTACAACCTCCGACAAATTTTGCTATAAGTTGTAAAAATTTTACCGGACGCCCAAATTTTTTAAAATGTGCTAACTTGAAAATGCTAATTAGCACAAAAAGCGCGACACGTCAACGTGCTTTCACCCTTGGGGACAAAGAAAATTTCAATCATGTCAAGAATCAATAATCACTCGCCCTGATAATCCAAGAGTAGCCAGCACTGTTCAAACCGTTGGCTATTGCATCAACAAAATTTGGGATTGATGCAAAAAGAATGCTTCTAGTAGATGATGGACCATTATAGGATGTTTTAATCCTGCATTGAATTGTATTTTTCCACCATCATTCAATGTTGATGAGGAGGATAATATCCTCCTTGGGGATTTGCTACCATATATTCAAGCTTTTCATCATGTCATATTCGCACAATTACAAGCTCTTATTTTATGGACATGCACCCATAGTGCAAGGACATGAACTTTAAAATCATGTTCACAAGGTTGGTGCAGAGTGGCAAGAGAAAAACTTGGTTTGTCTAGGGAAAACCTACTCCACATGCACTCTATATGAAGCTTTTCGTCCTCATGACGATGAAAAAGGTGCAATATCTAGCAATAGTGGAATGTCCACTCAAAGTCAAGACAAGAAAATCCTAATGGTTGATTAAAAAAAAGTGAGACTTTTAAAGAGTTTGAAACTTTTATCAACCTTAAAAGGTATTGAAGCAATTATGCTTGCTAAAAGTTGGGATACAAGGAGCCTTCTATCAAAGTACATGAGGCCAAGAATTATATAAAACAGTTAAAGCTCTAAGCTACATAATGAAAAGCACAAGCCTCTTTATTGCAAACTAGAAAGAAAGACATAACTCTCTTAGGCCACACGTAGGCTCCATCTATTGATAGAGGTAAAGGAGGATCCTAGCCTTTCAAGGAACATAACAATATTTGAGAATCTTCTTTGTTCTTGATTATGTGTGTGTGAGATTGTATAAGTGTGATTCTAAATCTCTGGTCCCTTTGTAATTAATCTCTTCAATCCACACCATTGGCCATGGTGTGTGAGGGCTATTCCTTCCTTTTCTTTCTCTCTCTCTACAAACTGTGTGATTATTGTGTGTGCATGCATATTAGCATTGAGGGAATAGACCAGAATGGACACACTAGTGCAAAGTAGGCATGTTAATTACATGCTTTGTGTATATGTGTGATTAAGAGTTGTAACTAGGGTGATTGATGTGCAAGCTAATTTCAATCGCATAATTGTGTTCAAATTGATTAATAATTAGGATTGCATGTTTGATTAGAGAAATCCCCTTCCATGTCTTCTTTCTATGATGGGTAGAAGGATCTCTTGAATCCTCTATTTTGATGCATCTAATGACATGCATGCCTCCAAACCCTAGCCGGGTTATTGCGCCATGGATTGATAATTTTGTTGGTTGTGGGTTGCGATTAGGCAGATGCTATGACGACTCCCAACATCAAAACTCTATGTGAAGGATGTGTAATACCTTTGTGGAGTATGGGTTATACACCACATGTATGTTGATTGTTAGAATAATACAAATTCTTTCTAATTTATTTATTACTCTTTTTGTGCATATTTTTTGGGGAAGAAAATGCTAGTTGACAAAGTATAGAGTGATTCAAAAATTCAAATCTTGTTGACAAGTAAAATAGAGAAGGGTTCACAATTTGTAATTGTGGTACTATGCATGTGTGTAGTACTATGTTTAGATATAAAGTCTACCTCAATATGAGTAAAGAAAGCTTTACAAATATTATGAGTTGAGGCATTCAAACCTTCTAATTTTGGTTGAACATACAAGAAAGAATTTGTGCCATCACTTTTTCTAGAATCTGTTAAGGAATTTACTGTCACATTAAGACATTACCATCCTCCCAAAAAGAGTGTTTCTTGATCGTATGAGGTGAGATTTGCCTCATTTCTATTTTTATGAACTTTTAGACTTCATGGAAAAAATTTAATGCCACTTTTAGACATACCAAATTCCCAAAAGAGCTTTCATATAACATATCAAACAAACATTTTTCATAATATCTATGGCTAAAATTAGACATTTCATAACCAACAAAGAGCATGTTGATTGAGTTTATTGGTTTTGCCTCTCTAGTTTCATCATTCGCTTACACTATGGTGACTTACAATTCACCTATTGTAGGTTCAAGATTGTGAATTTAGCCTTTTTTTTTTGAGAAGTGATCATCACATTTATGTTGCCTTATATTTTCTTTTCAATCTACTAATGTGTCTATTTAGTATCCACGAGCATGATGTACATATTCATATGCTAAAGAAATTCAATGCTACCTTTACACCTGCCCAATGAATATCATAAAATATATTACACAATGTTTTGTTTTTTTCATCAATATGATTTTATGTTCCTTATTTTTTGTTCTATGTGCTACAAGAAGTAGTGCATTTATTCATGACTATTTTTGAAATCAACACAAATGAAGATTGTTGCAACAAAATTTCATGGAATTTTGAAGAAGATAATTGGCACCAAGGTGTGATAAAGTCACTCAATCATGAGAAAGTTGAAATTTCTAAAACTCAATAGGAAAAGCTTATGAAAAGTAATTCTACACTGATGGTTATGTGTCTTTGCATCCATATGTATGCATATGTTAAAAAAAGAGTACCCGAGGTTTACTAATGGAGTAGAGAAAATAAAGATTCTAATGTATTCTCTCTTGAAAAATGCATTGATGTAACTATCTTTTTACAACTTGTATTTCTTGTTTTGAAGACTGTTAGCAGCGTAAACCAGACGACCTTCAATGATACTATTTTTAGCATATAGTGCTTCATTTTTTGATAGATATATCATTTGTATATGCACTTTTCATGTATTTATGGGCTCTATAGAAGTTCCAAATTCTATATTTGACGCTACCATGAAGCATATGAGTTGTAGAGATGTAGACAATTTTATGCATCTCATGGACGGTCGGACATATTTTTATGCCCTAGGTATAAAAGTGAAAATTAGGTCACTTTTCGCTTATTCTTTTGAGAGTCGAGCTTTCATGGAAATCTTGTAAAGAAAGTGGAGCTTCCTCTTGTGCTTCCACTCTTTCTATGGCATACAATGGAAAGTAAAGTGATCTTCTTCTTCTATCTCTTTGTCATTTGCATTAAGGGTGTGTGATTAAGTGTTAATTAGTCTCTAATTATTGCTTCCCACTCTCATTTCTCTTTTCCTCCACTTGATGTGTGAGCTCTATGAGCTTTTGATATATGTGTGTGAGTGATTAATGATCGTGTGTCTCATTATCCTCTTGATTGTGAGATTAGAGAGTAGGCATTGAGTAGCACGCTATTAGCATTGCATTCCCTTCTTCTTCTCTCTCTCTCTCTCTCTCTCTCTCTCTCTCTCTCTCTCTCTCTCTCTCTCTCTCTCTCTCTCTCTCTATTAGGATCCGCTTCTTGCACATTATTTGACTCCATGCACTAGCTGGGTTTTGATCCATCGGTTTGACATAATGTCGGATTGAGTTATGCTATGATGACCCACCAACATTGGCGCCGTTGTAGTGGATCGATTGCCTAAGCTAGCGGAGTCATTAGTGTGTAGAATTGTAATTAACCATCAATCAAAGTAGTTTAGATTTTAGCTTAGGTTTTGGTGATGGTAAATGGTTGACTTTTAATGAGATTTAGTTTAAAAATTATGTATAATTTTCATGTTTTTTCCTCTTTTTCACTAATTGACACTACAAGAGGCTATTCATGTTAGCGACACTCAAAAAAAAATTTCCCGGCGTCGCTATGAGCGTCACAAATTTACAAGTAAATTTGCGACGCTCATAGCGACGCCGGCTGGGCTAAAAAAAATAACAGAAAGCGCCCAAAAACTCAGATCTCAGATCTGAGTTTTTCGGCGCTCTCAAGCAAGGAGCAGGTAACACTCTCCCTCTCTCTCTCTCTCTCTCTCTCTCTCTCTCTCTCTCTCTTCTCCACACACACACACACACACACACACACACACACGAGGAGAGGAAGGAGTGCCAGGTATGCTCCTTCCCTCTCCTCACTCTCATGTTCCCTTCCCCTCTTTCTCTCTCCCTCTCTCTCTCTCTCTCTCTCTCTCACACACACACACACACACACATAGTGTTTTTTTTTTTTGAGAGAGAGAGAGAGAGAGAGAGAGAGAGAGAGAGAGAGAGAGAGAGAGAGAGAGAAAGAGTACAAACATAAACAAAAACGCACACACACATACATAAACAAAGAATGCACACACACATTGAGAGAGAAAAAGAGAGAGAGAGCATGCATAAACAAAAAACGCACACATTGAGAGAGGAAAAGAGAGAGAGAACATGCATAAACAAAAAACGCACACATTGAGAGAGGAAAAGAGAGAGAAAACATGCATAAACAAAAAAACGCACACATTGAGAGAGAGAAAGAGAGAGAAACTAATTTAACGTCGTAGGAAACTAATTAAAATTAAAAGACCTAAAGATCTAGACGACGAGGAGTTGAACTCAAGACCTATTATTCAAGAGGGAAATGGGATAACCAATCTATCATACTTGGCATGGGTGATAGAAAGGTTATACCATTTATCTCTTTTTATTGGCACACACATCCACACACGCGCACACACACAAGAAGAAGAGAGTTATAATGTCGTAGGAAACTATCCTAAAAGACGTTAAAGATTAGGTTAGATGTAGACTTACGTTAAATTAGATTTAGGTTTATTTTTAGTTAGATTTACGTTTATTTACGTCAGATTTAGATTTACGTTATATTAGATTAGATCTAGGTCTCCATAGACTGCGATGGCTGCATGAAGCGGGTGAAGAAAGCCCTCAATGGAATATAGGGTATTGCTGCCTTCACTCATGGTGGGCTCCGTCGAAAAGACCACTACAAGAGGCTATTCATATTAGCGACGCTCACACAGCGATGCTCAAAAAAAAATTCCCGGCGTCGCTATGAGCGTCGCAAATTTACAAAGAAATTTGCGATGCTCATAGCGACGCCGGCTGGGCTAAAAAAATAACCGAGCGCGCCCAAAAACTCAGATCTCAGATCTGAGTTTTTCGGCGCCCTCAAGCAAGGAGCAGGTAATGCTCTCCCTCTATCTCTCTCTCTCTCTCTCTCTCTCTCTCTCTCTCTCTCTCTCTCTCTCTTTTTCTTCTTCACACACACACACACACACACACGAGGAGAGGAAGGAGAGCTAGGTATGCTCCTTCCCTCTCCTCATTCTCATGTTCCCTTCCCCTCTTTCTCTCTCCCTCTCTCTCTCTCTCTCTCTTTTTCTTCTCCACACACACACACACACACGAGGAGAGGAAGGAGAGCCAGGTATGCTCCTTCCCTCTCCTCATTCTCATGTTCCCTTCCCCTCTTTCTCTCTCCCTCTCTCTCTCTCTCTCTCACACACACATACACACACACACACATAGTGTTTTTGAGAGAGAGAGAGAGAGAGAGAGAGAGAGTACAAACAAAAACAAAAACGCACACACACATCCATAAACAAAGAATGCACACACACATTGAGAGAGAAAAAGAGAGAGAGAGCATGCATAAACAAAAAACGCACGCATTGAGAGAGGAAAAGAGAGAGAGAACATGCATAAACAAAAAACGCACACATTGAGAGAGGAAAAGAGAGAGAAAACATGCATACAATCCAAAAAAACGCACACACATTGAGAGAGAAAGAGAGAGAAACTAATTTAACGTCGTAGGAAACTAATTAAAATTAAAAGAACTAAAGATCTAGCCGACGAGGAGTTGAACTCAAGACCTATTATTCAAGAGGAAAATGGCATAATCAATCTATCATACTTGGCATGGGTGATAGAAAGGTTATACCATTTATCTCTTTTTATTGGCACACACATCCACACACGCGCACACACACAAGAAGAAGAGAGTTATAACGTCGTAGGAAACTATCTTAAAAGACGTTAAAGATTAGGTTATATGTAGACTTACATTAAATTAGATTTAGGTTTATTTTTAACTAGATTTACGTTTATTTACGCTAGATTTAGATTTACGTTATATTAGATTAGATTTAGGTCTCCATAGACTGCGATGGCTGCATGAAGCGGGTGAAGAAAGCCCTCAATGGAATATAGGGTATTGCTGCCTTCACTCATGGTGGGCTCCGTCGATCCAAAAGTACTGGTGAAATGTCTTCAGAAGTAAGAAGGTGGATCTTCAGGGCGGCAAGAGTCACTACATCCCCGACACAATGACCATCTAGACAACCTCTAGTCATTCAACAGCAACTTCAAAATTAGTAACAAGAGCAAGAACGGTCTAAAGGGCCAATTGCTGTCGTCAGATGTGGATGGAGATGAGGCAGCGTCATCGCCGAAAGTTAACTCTCACATCTTTAGTGATGAGAATGCCAACTCTTGCCGAGTTATGTGAAAAATTATGTGTTAAATCAGTTTTAAGGTTCTTATAATCCCTGTTAGTTTAGTTCTTTGTTTTTAATATAGCATAATATATTTACATTAGATTTAGATTTATGTTATATTAGATTAGACTTAGGTTTATTTAGGTTTACCCACACACACACACACACACACACACACACAAGAAGAAGAGTGTTTTAACGTCGTAGGAAACTATCCCAAAAGACGTTAAAGATTAGGTTAGATGTAGACTTACGTTAAATTAGATTTAGGTTTATTTTTAGTTAGATTTACGTTTATTTAGATTTACGCTTATTTACGTTAGATCGAGTCCACGCAAGAATTACTTACGGTTTAGGGTTTAGAGTTAGACGAACAGTGAAAAGATCTATTGTGAAAAGATGTTAAGATGCTGTGAAGTGCTACAGCTAGAGAAGAGGCAAAGGGGTTTTGTCCACTACATGCAGTATCATGTAGACGTGGGTGTGTAGATTTCTTGTACCCACAAATATAGGTATTGACCAATAAAGACGAGATTATAACCCAGTGGTTCTGATCTCCGTGCACCTCTAGACAGAGGTGTGCGGGGATTGGACATGACTAGAGAATGTGAGGTAGAGAGAGAGAGAGAGAGAGAGAGAGATAAGACGAAGAATGCCAATAGAATATTAAATTTGTTGTCCAGGTTATAAGATTTTTATCCTCATTATGAGTAGTGACGAGGATGTGGGACCGTCCAACCGAAACACTTATCTCTCAACGAGGGTCTTATGTCCTTGTAATCAATGCAAGCATGCTGTGCGACGGACAAGACGTGTTTCTTTGCAGCACGTTCGCGAATTTGGCGAGTTCGATCCATCTATTATAGATCGAGTTGTTGCCAATTATAACTTGTCGGACTCTGACGCTGGCCAACAAGCAGCAATTTTGTAACCCAATAGACGTGTTCGCAGGCGCTTTGGTCAAGCAGCATATGTGAGGCCACAAGATGTAGCCTCTGACAGCTCGGGGGATGATCATGCAGAGCACATTCCCAACGAGGCAATGTTTGAGCCCGAGATTGATGAAATGATCGAGACGATCATGGATTCAGAAAGGCTTATCTATGATGATATGAAAAGTGAAGCCAATACGCCATTGTATAATGGAGCACGTATGTCTAGATTGAAAGCACTCCTGGTTCTTCTCAACATGCAGGCAAACTTTGGATGGACTGACACTAGCGTCACAGCGCTTTTCACGTGATCTATTACAATTAGTTTACTTTAATAAAACTCTAAATGTATAATGATCTGATACATTTTTACACGACTGTATCGTATTTTTATGTTGTGTAGATTTCTTAAATAGCACATACTACCAGCTGACAATGTGATGCCAGATTCCCGAGATGAAGCAAGAAAGATTTTGCAAAACTTGGGGATGGATTACAATTCTATCCACGCTTGTCCTAATGACTGCATTCTTTTCAGAGGGGAATACGTAGACATGGAGAAGTGTCCGAAATGTGATTCCGAAAGATATCGAGTAGATCTCCACGGGACAAAAATTCCACAAAAGGTTTTGCGACATTTTCTTCTGCTTCCTCGCATCAAGCATTTCTTTGAATGTAAGTCCATGGCCGCCCTAGCATCATGGCATGAGGAGAATAAATCTTCGGATGGTGTGCTACAAATTCCTGCAGATTGCGCAGCCTGGAAACATATAGATGGAACATGGTCGGATTTTGCCAGGGAAGCTCGAAATTTGCGCTTAGGCCTGGCTATGGATGGCGTAAATCCATTTGGTCAAAGATCAACATCTTACAGTGTATAGCCCGTTGTCATCGTCAACTACAACATTCCCCCGTGGTTGACTATGAAGAAGGGGCACCTATGGCTAAGCTTGATTGTGCTAGGGCGATATAAAGTGGAGAATATGGATGTGTATCTTCGTCCACTATTGGAAGAGCTACAACAATTGTGGATTGGCATAGAGGTGGTGGATATGAGCCGACACACAGGACGACGGAATGCTTTGATCAGAGGCATTCTAATGTGGACCATGCATGACTATCCTGGGCTAACAGAATGCTCAGGTGATCTATTGACACTCCTCACTTAGACACTGTAAATCTTGTTTTTTCCCATAGTTGATCTATTATCATGTGTATACATGCAAGGCTTCAAACAAGCGGATACAGAGCATGTGTCACATGTGGACCTAGACTGAATGCATGTAGGGCGCCCTCACTGAAGAAGCAAATCTACGAAGGTCATCAAGCGTATCTTCCAGAGAATCATGTGTTACGCGACGGCTTTTTGGGAAGAGAGCCACCAAGGATGTCTGCACAAGCATGGTTAGAGCAGAAGGAGATGTGCGATGACGGATTGCCTCCAGGGATGAAGAGACTATCTCTATGGTACGAGTTACCATACTGGCCCCGACTCATGATCAATCACTTGCTCGATCCAATGCACATATTCAAGAATGTGGGTAATCTGCTATGGGACCATCTGACCGGCAAGAAAGATACTTTGGGAGCCAGAGTTGACCTTAGAAATGTGGATCGTATGGAGCAATATTGGCCGCAAACAGCGTCTGATGGATCGATAAAACTCCCTAAAGCACCATGGATTTTCACAGGAGCCCAAGAACGCAAAGTATAGAGACCATTCGATCTTTGAGGACCCCCACTGGCGTAATGCACTCGCTCCGAACGTGTTTTACTAAAGAAGGAAAGCTTACCGGTTTGAAGTCACACGATTGGCATAAAATGTGTCAGGTACGTTCATAGTGGACTTTAATATCATTGCATAAAATGTGGACTTTAATATCATTGCTGCACATACTTTATAGTTTATTTTACCTGTTGCCATTGAGGGATGTTTGTCTCTCGACATCCGTAACACAATCTACAAACTTGCAAAGCTGGTGCAATGGATCTCACAAAAGGAGATCAACGTAGACTCCATACCATTCGCCAAACTAAATGCTGCGGAGCTTGTGTGCATGTTTGAGAAATATTTTCCTACTACCATGCTAACCATTCAGGTGCATCTTCTTGTTCACATAGTTGATGAGGTGGAAATAGCTGGCACAGTTCATTCCAGATGGATGTTCTTCTTAGAATGTTTCATGAAAACGCTTAAGGGATATGTGCGTCAAAAGGCACGTCCGGAGGGTAGCATGGCAGAAGGTTGGTTGGTATCAGAGTCCCTAGTGTACATTGGAGAGTGGCTAGACGGATTTGATAAAGCCTGGGACACGCTATGGCGAACCATAGATGATGAGCGTATATCTAGGATTGTCATGTGCAATCTCGCTGTTGAGAACAAGATGACGGAAGATCTAGAGGCTAAAATCAACCGATTTTGGATGCTTCACAATCCAGTGATGCAAAAGTGGATTTCACAATATGAGGATGCAAAGCAAGAGCGACAAAGGGCACGAATCGAGTGGAGACGGGGAAGACGACCACCGATGCACTATCCGAAGGGTCTGGAGAGCCTACCAACATTCATGAGCTTAAGATGGTTACACAACCAATTGAAAAGCGCACAACAATGCGGTGACGAAGTGACTGAGGAAGAGTGGGAGTACTCTCGGGGTTGCGCGACCAAGGTAAGTTTGCAATGTACGACTAGCTAGTGACTAGCTAGCGACCAAGGTAAGTTTGCAATGTACGACTAGCTAGTGGTGGCGTAACTCACTTACTTCGGCACGCTACAAGAGATTTTGAGGATCGATTATACAAGATTTTTTGTCGACTTGTTCCACGTGCAATGGTTCAAGATAATCATGGAGGGTCGCAACGCTACTGTGCGTAGAGGAGAGTCTGGTTTTCTTGAGGTGGATTCTACTAAGAAATGGACTGACCTAAGAGACACTTTCGTACTACCCGAGCATTGTGAACAAGTAAGTATGTAAATAGTTAACATCCCCCTTTTACAAGTTATGTGCTTGAAAGCTCTCATGTAAGTTATGTGGCTCTGGGAGGTAATATTTCATCCTACAAAGTCTACATCAAACTGGTGGTACGTCATAGAGGTAGCCCCTCGTAGTGCAAGGACGTATGAAGGCTACCATGTGCCAATCACAACGGCATCAATGGAGGAGATCAGAGAAGATGCTCAATCAGAAGCCGCTGCGGTGGTGCCAGACGAGCATCAAGATGCTACTACTCTATATGGGGTGCATGCAGAGGAGCTACAAAATGAAACAGAGGATATGTGTTTAAACGGAGAGCTCTATATAGATATAGGAAGTTATGCTGAGTTATGCGAGGATGAGAGAGAGATCTCTTAAAGCCACAAATATTGTATTTGAACAATTTTGCTCCGTGTTGTAAAAGCTCTGGCTCTCTAAGTACCTTCCATGGTGTATAACGCTCTTTTCTACTCGCGCTCACATCTTTTGATTGAAAATTTTGAGTTTTCGACTTGCCTCTTCTATCACTCGATTCATTGCGTCATTGTATTTATATGCGTCATTACATCATTGTATTTAATGGTCTTTGCGTCATTGTCTACTCTATTCATTCAATATTAAGTTTAAATATTCGTGTGTTTAATGCAGGTATGGATGATGAGGAGTTTCTTTCTTCTTTGTCACCGCAGTAGAGACGGTGGTACATGGAGCGTCATCGCTCTGGTGCATCATCGCGCGTTCCTACTCCATCCGCATCTCCCTCTCTTTCGGAGCATTCGGCGCGCTCCGAAGCTTCAGTGTCGACGAGACGATCTCCACACTTGTCTAGACACCGGCGCTCTAGTGGTGGCGGTGGCGGTGGCGGTTGTTGTGGGGATTCCGCCGCCATGCCTCCACACCGCCTCGTGCTCGACGAGGCTCTTTACCCTCCCCTTCTTTGCCCGCCCCCACACCAGCCACAACATCGCCATCTGCGCCAGGTTTTGCGCGGCTGACTATTGCTAGCAGCTACACACCTCTACCTACTCCGCCAGGAGCCACCCCACTCGACACTCCTAGCTTCGGGGCCCAGACATCTGTGGAGACACCTAACATTGACGGGAGCAAAGCGAGCCCCGAACCCCAACGGCCTCTAAAACACAGGGGACCGAATGGCGTGCCTCGATCCTGTCATGGTAACGCAAACAGGGGGCACCACCTAGCTTCAGCGGCTAGGACGCAAACAACACACCACCATAACAAAGTTTTCATCCAAGAGAGATGGATGCTTGGGAGTAATGATGAAAAGGAAAGGGAATGAGATCAAGTGAGTGAGAGAGAGAGAGAGAGAGAGTGAGGGAGGGGGTATAGCGGCTTAGTACTTAGGCATCACAAAAGGATGGCGAATCCGCACACCCTTCACACATACACAAGCTCACTCCAAAACACAAGACTAGGTGGCGATTCCGCACACCTCACATGGGCAAAACATTGCAAGAAAACATACTCACAAAACCTCAAGCTTTATTTAGAGAATTAGGCGATGAAATGGGGAGCATAGGGTAGGGGAATGAGAAGGGAGAGAGTGGTAGAGCACATGGCGGATAGGTGGGAGTTGATGGCGAAGACTCGCACGAGGATTATGGCCATCATCCTTCATTTAGTTGCCCTTCATCTTCCATAGCCAAGGGTGTAGAGGTCATGCTCAAGACAAGCATGGTGATTGCAGTGATGGTGATGTGTGTGTGTGTGTGTGTGTGTGTGTGTGTGTGTGTGTGTGTGTGTGTGTGTGTGTGTGTGTGTGTGTGTGTGTGTGTGTGTGTGTGTGTGTGTGCACTAGGCACACACAGTGCATAGTGTGTTCTTTGGTGATGTTGTGTGTTTTTGTGTGATGGTGACCCCTCTTTATATAGGGGAGGGGGGGGGGGAGAAATTCTAGAATTTAGAAATGAAGAAATCATTATCTACATAGGCCATGTGACTGTGGACCCCACTTGTCTGGCTGTGTGTATATCTGCCAGAACAGCAGTCTCATGAGAGAGAGACTAAGAGAGAGATGAAAAAAAGTGAGAGGTGACATGGAGAATAAAGTAATTACAAGAGGGGAGAGAGAGGAGTGTGTTCAGAGGTGAATCTGTGTGCAGATGTGTGTGAACACAAGAAAAATCAGGTAACCACCGGGTGGGGATGGGTCTGTGGGCACCTTTTTTAGTGAAACTGAGTGTGTGTGAGTGTGGGGGAGGTTATTTAGCTACAAGACAAGAGACATGGCGCCCTTTAGAGAAGAGGGGGGGTATTTGGGTCATGGGATATGATAGGAGAGAGAAAGGGGGGGTGGGGTATACTATGTTGGAAGATAGGGTAAGTTGCATGTGAGTTAGGGTGCATTATTGGTGAGTTAGAATGCATTATTGGTGAGAGGTGGGGTAGCTTGAGGGGAGAGAGAAAGGAGAAAGGACAAGGGGAAGAAAGAGGGGGTTGACCTTTTGAGTGGAGGAGAGGGAAAAGGGACACACGGCGGGGCAACAGTGAAGAAAAAGGAGGCAAGGTGGGGATGGGCTGCCCTGCAGGCATGAGGTGGCCTATTTTACCTTTCTTATATATTTACATAATCATACTTTTTTTTCTTACTTTTTTCCAATGCTTTTTTATCACTCCCTCCCTAAGAGGGGGTTTTCATGGGGTGGGGACGAGAGAAGAGGGGTATGGGAGCTTGGCTTGTGAAAAGCCCCCATCATTAGCCCTCCCCGTTTGGCTAGAGGCATTCATGTCTCTAGCTCATCTGTTTGATCATTATCGTCAGAGGTGGCGGTTGATGGTGTGTCTTCATCTGGAATGTCAATAGGTGGAGCCTGGTCAAATCGAAGAAAATAAGGTTTAAGTCGCCAACCATTTACCCTGGTTTTATGAAGTTTTCCATCAGCCTCCATAAGCTGCTAGCTTCCATTGGCATACTTTTTCCTGACGATGAAAGGACCTTCCCATCGGAGTAGGAGTTTCTTATCCTTGCGCGTGTCAAAGCGATTGTCGTAGCGGAGCACCAACATTCCTTTCTTCAATTCTTTTTTCCGGAGATGCTCGTTAAAGCTAAGCCATCTATGCTCTGCTTGTGCTGCATAATAATTTATTGCTTCTTCTCTGTCCAGCTGCAGTCTTTCCAAGTTGATGATGTGATCTCTCAAATGCATGTTGGGCTGTTGAAGCTGGCTTGCCATTACTCTGAGACTTTGTAGTTGCACTTCAATGGGCAAGATTGCTTCCTTACCAAATACTAGATGATACGGTGTGAATCCCAAGGATGTACGAAATGAAGTTCTGTAGGCCCATAAAGCTGGTAGTAGATACTTATCCCAGTCTCCAGGATGATTGTTTACCTACTTGGTAATAATTTTAGAAACCATTCCATTTACCTTTTCAACTAGGCCATTACATTGAGGGTAATATGGTGAAGAGTGCCTCCTTGTAATGCCCAGTTTCTGCATTAATTCTCCTACCAAGTCTGCTCTGAAACCTGGCCCTCTATCAGAGATGATCTCTAAAGGTGTGCCAAACCTACAGCATATGTGCTCGTAGATAAATTTAGCTACCTCTACCACTGTGATTCTAGTGGTGGTTGTAGCCTCTGCCCATCTAGTCATGTAGTCGACCCCCATGATAATGTAGAATTTTCCTGAGTTGGCCCTAGGTAATGGCCCAATGGCATCGATACCCCATTTTTCAAATGGGCCATATGAGAGAATAGGTGTCTGTGGTTCAGGCATAAGTGACCTAGTGCCGGCCTTTTGACACAACTTACATGTTTTGCACCAGTGGTGTACATCACGGTTGAGGCTAGGCCATATGAAGCCTGCCTGCAAGATTTTCCTACTTGTTATGTCTAGGGCAAAGTGACCACCACAAACCCCGTAGTGACAGCTAGCAATTACTCCCGTGATTTCCTGAGAGAGAGGGACCTTCCTGAGTATTTGGTCCTTACCCTTACAGTACAAAACGTCATTGATGAGTCGATACCTTGTGGCCTTCCGCGTCAGCCATTGCTTCTGTCCCTTTGTTAAATCTGATGGGCATTCCCCTGTTTCCAAAAAATGCATGATGTCAGGCAAGGCATCACTTCCTTGAAATAGAGGGAGCTTTAGTTCTATTGCTCCAACCACCACTTCCTGTAGTCTTTCACTTGCTAGAGCATCTGCTTCTTGGTTTTGAGCCCTTGGGATATGGTGTATTTGAACTTCTTCAAACTTACCCAACAAGGTTTTTACACCACTTAAGTGAGTCCTTAAACTAGGATTCTTGCATGTCCATGCTCCATTTACTTGCCTTATCAGAAGTAGAGCATCCCCAAATACATTAAGGCGTTGTACACCTTGCGAGACGCACCATTGTAGACCCTTGGTTAGTGCTGCATACTCAGCTTCATTGTTAGAATGTGAATCTAACAATTGGCCCAACGAAAATACCTTTGTCCCTTTGTCATCAAAGACCACTATGCCTGCAGCTGCTTTGTCGGATGCTCGCTTGTAGGCTCCATCAAAGTAGAGAGAGTATGCTCCTTCTACCATCGGTGGTACTGGAGGTAATCGGACTTCTCCTTCCTTAGATTGCTTCTCCTTCCTTTCAAAGACTTGGTAGGTCATGAGTCCCCCCAAACTTGCCCTTGTCGTGCTTTCTACCTGTGCCGTGTAGTCAAACTCTTGCAGACGAACTAGCCATTTAGTAATTCTAGCAGACACATCCATGTGTTGTACAACATAGGGAAATATTTCATCCGTGGTTAGAATCACAAATTGCTTAGGCAGCAAATATGACCTAAACTTTGTAGTTGCAAATCTAAGAGCTAGGACTAAGTGTTCTACATGGGTGAAACCTTTCTCTCCTGCTGTCATCATTCGACTAGAGAAGTAGATTGGCCTCATGAAAGATGTCGTCGTATCCTTTTGGAGTATCACAGCCCCCAACGAGTCATCACCAACACTTGAGGTGACATAGAATTTTTCATCCCACTTAGGTGGTGAGATAGTTGGCAGAGTGGCTAAGACCTCCTTTACCTTGTTGTAGTGATGTTCGCTTTCCTCGTCCCAAGTGAAAGTTGATCTTTGAGTGAGTTGTTGCAGTGGTAGAACAAGTTGTGATAGTAGATGTATGAATCTACTTAAGTACCTCACCTTCTGTAGAAAAGAGACCAGTTGACGTGCGGTCGTTGGTGAAGGTAGGGCTATGAGTGCGGACACCTTACTTGGGTCGGCATTGATACCTTTTGCTGAAATTTCATGGCCTAGTAGAATGACTTTACTCTCCCCAATGTGGCATTTATCCACATTTAATTGCCCACCTAGGCTTTGCAACCTGGCCAAACCTTCAGTTACCTTTTCTAAATGTGAAATACGGGAGCTATATATACAAAAATCATCAATGAACACTCTTATGGATGTTCCAAAGAACGGTTGAAAAACATATGTGACATATCTTTGGAATGTGGCAGGTGCATTTGTGAGACCAAATGGCATAACCCTGTATGCAAAACAACCCCATGGCGTGATAAAAGTGGTTTTTAGCTGATCTTCCAAGGCTATGCATATTTGAAAGTATCCAAAATAACCATCACAGACGGTATAGCATTCAACACCCGCTACTTCATTCAGAATTTCATCCAAGAAAGGGAGAGGAAAGTGGTCTCTCTTTGTAGCTGCATTTAGTGGTTTGTAGTCAACACAGACCCTCCACTTACCATTCTTTTTAGGCGTCACCACTACGGGTGATACCCATTCTGAGTTTTCTACAGGATAGATGAATCCCGCCTCAAGCAGTTTCCTTACCTCGGCCAAGAGTGCCTTTTTGTATGACCCCCAATCGTCGTAGCTTTTGCACAACTGGTTTTACCCCTTCCTTCAGCTTAATATGATGTTCCACCACTGTAATGCCTGTGATTCTTTCATAGTTGTCAATGAACAGGTTAGGAAATCCCATCAACATTTGCAAAAAACTATCTTTCTCCTCAAGTGTTAATTCCGTAGACAACATACCCTTCAACCTACTTCCTCCTAGGCCAGGTGATTTTCTCTCCTCTTTATTGGGTTTCCCTTTTGGTGATGGATCACCAGTTGTGCTTACCCTTTGTGGATCCTTCATAATGATACCCATCACATCAATGGAACTGTCACTTTCGTCGGTGGATGTGGTCTCCTCCTCAGAACTGAAAGATTTGCTAGTGGTTTCATCTGCCGATGTTTCCAGATTCATTTGCTTCTGCTTGCCAATCCTCATGTCGTAGTAGATTTTCTCCCCTTTCTTACCGGTCATGCGTAGAAAGCCAGTACCCCAGTCCTGTTTTGCCTTCATGGCCATCAACCATGGCCTTCCCAAAATTAGTGGATAGCCCTCCCCCTTAGTAGGCATTACAAAAACATCTACCTCTACCTCAGTGTTGAAAGCTTTGATTTTCACGGCACTTACCACACCCACACACTTTACTTTTGCGTTGTTTGCCATCTTTGCCTTGCATGGAGAAGGCATGTCAACCTCGAGCCCTAATCGAAGCATCATAGCTTCGCTCATTACACAGATTTGTGCACCTCCATCAATGTAGGTGTTTCCAACCCTCTTTCCTTTTATGTTTACGTCGACAATTGGAAGAATGTCATCCATGTTGCATCCCGAAATTGCTCCGGCTACCTTTGTTTTGGAGCGTCTTGTACTTACCCTTTTAAACCATTGTCGCCTTACTTTTGGTGCAAGATGTAGTAGTTGTGGCCATGTAATCTTCGGTCCTTGCTCTGCCACATCCAATGTTAGATCATAGGGCTTAGAACTTTCCCCTAGCTGGAAGTCGGTGATGTCCAATTTCCGTCGTGGCCTGGATGGCCTCTTGCTAGTTTCTCCTCTCATGCTTCTCTCATCATCTGATTGTGTAGCTTTCTCCCTCCTAGCTCTTTTCACAGTCATGGCTTCAAGTGGTTCTAAAAAGGTTACCTTCTCCTTACCCTTGTCCCTCTCCTTTGCTTTGGGTGGATCCACTACTATGGCTTTTCCTTTCTCTTCTAGCCTTATGATGTTTACAGGGCGATCAGGTGGTGGGACTGGTGGAAGAGGTGGGATGGATGCTTGTAGTGGTGTCTGGGGTGGACGTAGAATTTGTGTTGGTAGGGGTGGTGCTCGGGGTGGGGGTGTTCTTTCTCTAGGGGGTGACAATTGGTTCCTCCTACCTCCTCTATTATAGTTTTGTCGTGGTTTGGGACAGTAGTACATACCGTGACCGTCTTCTCCGCAGTTGTAGCAATGATACTCCCTGTTTTGTCGTCGTGCTCTTCCAGGGTCTTGATCTCTTTCTTGACTCCTCCCTTGTTGTATTAAGTGGACAGACAAATTCTGCAGTTGGTCAGTAATATGGGCCAACATATCTTGTTGGTCATCTCTTACCCCAAGAGCCGGTGGTGGTGGTGGAATGGTGGTTGTCGTAGTTGCTGGTCAACGCGATGTTCCTGATTCTGTTGACTCGGTTTCTTTGGCTTTCATTTGCAACTTCTTGTCTTTAAGGCGAGCAATCTCAACGGCTAACTCGTACGTAGCCGGGAATCTACCTTTCACCTTCTCCTTGAGAAGCGGCCATAAGCCATGCGTGAACCGATCTTTTTTTAGGAAATCGGGTGCAGCTTCCCCCCTAGCCAGTGACTCAACCCACCGTTCCCACAAATCCACAAATTTGGACTCATAGGTGGCATATTCTAAAAGACCCTCCTGTTTCAAGTCTCTCAACTTGTCCCACAACTTTTCTGAAGTGGTACCTCCCCCAAAGCGCCTCTTAAAAGCGGTTTTTAAGGGTTCCCAGTCATCCTTGGTTGCTTGTGGAAGTGCATTGTACCATGATCTAGCTTCTAGCTTCATGAGATGCTTAAAGATTCTAACCCTGGATTCATCCGTATCTTTGTTGCCCACTACACATGCTACTTCAAAGTCATCTAGGAAGTCTGTTACCAAATCCTCCCCCTTCTTTCCTTTAAATGTTGGAAATGCTACACTTGCCATGATTACTGAGAGAGAGCTAGAAAGACACACTGCTTAACTTGCAAAAGTTTTTTTCTTCTTTACAAGGAGGCGTGTATACCCTCTTATACTAGGACATAGATTAAAACTTCAAACGGTACATTGCCTTGTACCAAAGCTAAGACAAATGGTTGATCTGATGCCAGAACCTCCAAAAACCGCTCCCCACCCGGCATGGTGTCAATGACGTGCTGGTAGTGAGCCTTCAAATCCAGTATTACCTTGATTGAGCGTACACGTGTTGGTATATGTGATCTGTCTTGAGGTAGGTTGTATTGATTCATGTGAAGCTTAGAGGTGCTTAGTCACTGTCCAAGCTTGTGGGAGAGGGTGGTGTTCTTTCCTGAAACAAACTCAGTAGATCCCTAGTTTCTCTAGTGAGAGTGTGAGCCAATGCTTCCGTTATCTGTGCTGCAGCATCAGGTGCAACTTGAAAACTGACTGTGATAATTACCTCGGTGACTTGAGTTACCCGATTCTCAAAGTAGAATAGTGTTGATTCTCTATTGTGTAGAGCTCCTTCCATTTTGTTGTTGTGGGTTGGTTGTAGGTTGCGGACATGGTTTCGACCTTCTCCTTCTTCTTCTTGGCACTTGGCCTATGTATATCCACTGGGTTTGGTGTGTTGGTTGACTCTCCCACTGCAAATCGATTACCGTTACGCCTGGCACTCGAGCTTCGATGGAGATGCGGAGTTCGTCTAGTTGTGCTTGGAGATCTTCTTCTTCTGTCGTCCAATTAGCAAATCCTGCTAGCCATTCATCCATTCCCAATAGTTTAAGGGTTTCAGTCTTGTAAACTGAAGGGTTTCATGAAAAGATCCTCAGTGGGGGTACCAAATGACGGGAGCAAAGCGAACCCCGAACCACGACGGCCTCTAAAACACCGGGGACCGAATGGCGCTCCTCGAGCCTGTCATGGTAAAGCAAACAGGGGGCACCACCTAGCTTCAGCGGCTAGGACGCAAACAACACACCACCATAACAAAGTTTTCATCCAAGAGAGATGGATGCTTGGGAGTAATGATGAAAAGGAAAGGGAATGAGATCAAGTGAGAGAGAGAGAGAGAGAGAGTGAGGTAGGGGGTATAGCGGCTTAGTACTTAGGCATCACAAAAGGATGGCGAATCCGCACACCCTTCACACATACACAAGCTCACTCCAAAACACAAGACTAGGTGGCGATTCTGCACACCTCACATGGGCAAAACATTGCAAGAAAACATACTCACAAAACCTCAAGCTTTATTTAGAGAATTAGGCGATGAAATGGGGAGCATAGGGTAGGGGAATGAGAAGGGAGAGAGTGGTAGAGCACATGGCGGATAGGTGGGAGTTGATGGCGAAGACTCGCACGAGGATTATGGCCATCATCCTTCATTTAGTTGCCCTTCATCTTCCATAGCCAAGGGTGTAGAGGTCATGCTCAAGACAAGCATGGTGATTGCGGTGATGGTGATGGTGTGTGTGTGTGTGTGTGTGTGTGTGTGTGTGTGTGTGTGTGTGTGTGTGTGTGTGTGTGTGTGTGTGTGTGTGTGTGTGTGTGTGTGCACTAGGCACACACAGTGCATAGTGTGTTCTTTGGTGATGTTGTGTGTTTTTGTGTGATGGTGACCCCTCTTTATATAGGGGAGGAGGGAGGGGAGAAATTCTAGAATTTAGAAATGAAGAAATCATTATCTACATAGGCCATGTGACTGTGGACCCCACTTGTCTGGCTGTGTGTATATGTGCCAGAACAGCAGTCTCATGAGAGAGAGACTAAGAGAGAGATGAAAAAAAGTGAGAGGTGACATGGAGAATAAAGTAATTACAAGAGGGGAGAGAGAGGAGTGTGTTCAGAGGTGAATCTGTGTGCAGATGTGTGTGAACACAAGAAAAATCAGGTAACCACCGGGTGGGGATGGGTCTGTGGGCACCTTTTTTAGTGAAACTGAGTGTGTGTGAGTGTGGGGGAGGTTATTTAGCTACAAGACAAGAGACATGGCGCCCTTTAGAGAGAGGGGGGGGTATTTGGGTCATGGGATATGATAGGAGAGAGAAAGGGGGGGTGGGGTATACTATTTTGGAAGATAGGGTAAGTTGCATGTGAGTTAGGGTGCATTATTGGTGAGTTAGAATGCATTATTGGTGAGAGGTGGGGTAGCTTGAGGGGAGAGAGAAAGGAGAAAGGACAAGGGGAAGAGAGAGGGGGTTGACCTTTTGAGTGGAGGAGAGGGAAAAGGGACACACGGCGGGGCAACAGTGAAGAAAAAGGAGGCAAGGTGGGGATGGGCTGCCCCGCAAGCATGAGGTGGCCTATTTTACCTTTCTTATATATTTACATAATCATACTTTTTTTTCTTACTTTTTTCCAATGCTTTTTTATCACTCCCTCCCTAGGAGGGGGTTTTCATGGGGTGGGGACGAGAGAAGAGGGGTATGGGAGCTTGGCTTGTGAAAAGCCCCCATCAACGTCCGTACCCCCATCGACACGCCGCTAGAGACCCCTGCCGAGACACCCAGGTTCACGCGTCACCGGCCAGAGGGCTTGCCTTACTCCGTCGACTTCAGCGGCGGCATCATCATGGATGATGACGGCAAGAAGGTGATCTCGTGCATGCGTGGTCTTTGCTCGCAGCTGTTTAGACACTACATACTAAAAAAATGGAGTGAAGTACCAAGTGATTTAAAAGAGAGAGTCATCAGCATACTTCATGATGAGTTTCCCGTTCCAACACGGGATCAGCGCTTCAATGAAGACCTGATGAAGATTCGAATGCGCGAATACTGCAAACACAAGCGTTCTGAAGTGCAAAAAGCAATCAAGCATGGGTGGAACAGGCCAGATTGACTGGCCAAAGAAGATTGGAAGAATGTGAAGAAAGCAGCGCGCAAGAATCCCGACAAGTGGAAGCAACAAAAGGATGCATCCAGAGCGCGAGTAGAGGCAGGGAGCTCGCACCACTTGGGGAGCGGTGGATGGGCATCATTTGAGGCCGATTTTGTAAGTGTTTTCGCATTGCTCTTTATGTTCGATAGTTTAGGGTTTATGAGTTTTTTAATTCTAACATAATGAAATCTTTGTATGTTTTGACAATGGTCGATGACAGGACGTGATCCCACACCGTACGAGCAGGAGTACGCAGGCAGGAAGGGCTTAAACGCCCTGATGGACATTCTCAGTTCTCGCGGCGGCATAGTTAGTATTAGGGTTTACTCTTTTTTATTTTTTGTATTGTTTTATAAATGTCGTTATATGTTTATACTTACTGAAAGCTGTCTTATTGTCTTTTTTTGTAGAATCCGACAGATACGCCGCTTGGACGCGATGAGATGTCTGACTAGACGACGTCAGTTTAGCCGTAGCTAGACAGCATTAGTTTAGGGTTTCTCATAGCTTATGTATCATGAGACATATTTTATACGTCTTTTTGAACCATGTATATTATTACATTTGTCACCGCAGTTCATTTTGCCAATCAATTCTTTATGCCTATGATGTTGTACAATTGTCATTATTACATTTGCCAATCAATTCATTTTGCCTATGATGTGTACAATTGTCAATTTTACGCTTGTCAATTTTGCAAACAATGCGTCTTGTGGGTGACTATTTTGGGTCTATTATCTACCCTTGCACTTTTTTTAAAAAGTGAATCAAATACAATATGGTTGATGGGTGGCAGGGCATTCAATGCCCTGTCACCAAAAAAAATTTCTCTCGGGCGTTGCTATTTATGGCTCTGGAGCGTCGCTATGAGCGTCGCTATAGACTTCTGTGTAAACGTTGCTATAACCGTCGCTATGAGCGTCTCTATATAGCGACGCCTATAGCGTCGCATATAGAGACGCTCTCGTAGCGACGGTTTTAGCGACGCCGGGGGTTATAAAAACCCAGTGTATTTCCGTCGCTAACAGCGTCACAAGAGCACACAACCTCTTGTAGTGCATGCACTTCAGCTGTTTGGAGAGGCATTTTTGTAATTGGATTATACGACATCAGGTCTGTTGGAGTGAAGACTAGTCTAGAGTACCCTGCAAACTACTTCAAAAGGTATTTCACATACATATCTGACAAGGGTCTACATTTATAGGCTTTCCGTGCAAGGTTGCATTGGTCAATTGGGATCAAATAGTAAATTACACTCCAAATTTAAAATAGTGTGCAATTCTAATATATTTGTCCAATCCACTCTTAGATTGCAACTTCTTTATCAAGATCTTTTTCTTTTGGTTGGACAATGGAGTTCAACACATACTAAGGATGTTGAGTCCATGAACACTGTCACATAGGGGGTTATACACAGGCATGTCTTGCTTGTTGAGTCTCTAAGGGTATAATTGAAAGATCTTCTTGGGCCACATCTGTACTTTTTTTCTCCAAGTGAGGAATTATCACTCTCCTTAAGAGTCTTAGCTTGACTTACTTTACCTGTATCATCATTTTCATCCGCTAATTATTCTTCTTTGTGCTACTCAATCTACCCAAATACTGAGTGAAATTTTTAAAGCCCTCAATATATATGCCTTTGAAGTTCTCACTTGGAGTGTCCTCTGTAAGATCTACCCACCTTGCTTTTGACATTGACAGTCCATCACAATCAAACTTCACCAAGCCTTGAGCAAAGGCCACTGGCTCCAATAAGTAGGAATCATTGTTGAGTAGCTTTACTCCAAGACATGGAGACATATCAAGATCTGAACAATCTTTCTTTAGCTCCTTAACCAACCCACAATCTTTGAAGGGCAATTGCTCTTTATCTTGAAAGAATAAATGGACCCTCTCGTCACTTCCACCATTTGGTAAGTGAAAATCTAGATTCCAAAAACTTGGTGTTGAACCTAGTGCATCAGCTGACTTTGACATTCTCTTAACATATATTTGGTCAAGATGGATATTAATACACCCCTATGGACCTAGGGCCATAGATTCTCTTGTATGTTATTGAGGAACCCTATGGCCCTAGGTCCAAAGGGTGCCAAAAAAGTGGTTCTACAAGCGATTCAGATCACCCCATGGCCTTTGGTCCAAAGGGTGCCAACAAATGGTTCTACAAGAATATCTAGATAACTCCATGGCCCTAGGATCATAGGATCTCTTATGAAATTAGATAAACCTTGTGGCCATAGGGTACCAAAGTAGTAGCCCTTTAGTATGATGTGAGATCCTATGGACTTATGGCCATAAGGTACCAATGTATAAGGTCAAGGGCCATAAGTTGTTTCCCTCTATTCCAGTGAGAGATCATATGGATCTAGGGCCACAAGATGTTAATGATTAAGCTCAAGGGCCATAGCTAGCTTTCTATTGCAAAAAGAGATCCTATCCATAGGGCTACCATAGTGCATATGTTGGTGCCCTTGAATGGTCCAATTGATCTTTGAGAGCTTCTACGTTGACCCATAGGCCATCCTCTAGCCTTAAGAAAATGGGTTCCTCTCTAGTATGATGTGAGACCCTATGGCCTTAGGGTCATAGGGTACCAATGTATAAGCTCAAGGGCCTAAAGGCTCTTTGAGAGCTTCTACATTGACACATAGTCCACCCTATGGCCCTAGGGCCATAGAGTGCCCTTTAGTATGATGTGAGATCCTGTGGACTTAGGGCCATAAGGTGCCAATGTATAAGTTCAAGGGCCATAGGTTGTTTCACTCTATTCTAGTGAGAGATCATATGGACCTATGGCCATAGGGTGCCAATGCATAAGCTCATGGGCCGTAGGTTGCTCTCTATTGCAAATAGAGTTTCTATGCTCCTAGGGCCATAGGGCTACTGTAGTGCATATTTTGGTGCACTTGGATGGCCCAAATGCTCTTTGAAAGCTTCTACATTGACCCCTAGGTCACCCTCTATCTTTAAGGCCATAGGTTCCTCTCTAGTATGATGTTAGACCCTACGGCCTTAGGGACATAGGATACAAATGTATAAGTTCAAGGGTCCAAAGGCTCTTTCAGAGCTTCTACATTGACACATAGTCCACCCTGTGAGGGCCATGCCAGGGACCATCGGCTATACCATCTCCAAATGGATACACCGTAATCTCCGACATCCCTCCCGCTTGAGACTTACACCAAGACAAGAATCCTCCTGCTCTTCGATGCCAACTGAAGAGGGTGATAACATTTACTTTCTCTTGTATGGATTATTTAACCTCGAGTCACCTTTGTTTATCAGTCCAAATTCAACCTTCTAAGGTCAACTAGTGGAAGTTCTTTAGTTCACCCTTGGTTCAAGGTCATTGACACTTCTTTCTCGGTTATGGCTAAGCACAACCGTCAAAGCGTTCTAAGATGAGTATATTTAATAGCTATACAAGGCCTCGTTCCCAAGTTTGATCCCCACTCCATAAATCGGGATCTCTTTTCCCGTTTTTGACTTAACTTAATGGAGAACGTAAAATTGGGATCGGCTTTTCGATCAAAAAATTAACCCTCCAAAATCCACCCACCCACTGAACTGTTTGATAAATGTACCTTCCCAAGGTAGTACTATGATACTAGAAAAAAATATTCCAATCATGCCAAATCAAGAATACAATTTAAACATTTGAAAGCAGCATGCAAACTGCTGCATACGCTTGTAAGTGTGCATTTATCAGATCGTTTCCACCCTTTTTTCCTTTTTAGAATAATTTACTTTCTTTTTCCTTTAGTATTAGTAAATTATCTAGTCATCTCTCGCGAAATCACATATACTTCTCCAAGAATATCTCTATCCTCGTCCCAGGACTTGGGTATCTTGTCTCCTCCACCACGTGTGGAGGCGGCGTCTTGACACAATCTCCAATTTTTATTTTTCTTTATCTTGTGTGGGAAAGGCTTGCAAAAATAATCTACTCTAGATTATTTTTAAATCAATAATCCGAGAAGCAGGAGCAAAGGTCCGATTGAGAGGACAATTGCGGAATAGCCCATTTAGGTTTCTACCCTTTCCAAGGTTCCTTTTTATCAAACAATTAGAAGAGTTCGTTAATTAAACCACATCCTCATCCCTTATCCATTTTCCTTTCTCCTTTTCTCGTCAACATCAAACCTACCCTGACTAGGCCGATTTCCAGACACATATGCGGGTCCCTATCACCCGATCGAGACTCACTCCCATTCAATCACATTTCTAGGACAATGAATGAACTCGAGTTCAAAACATAGACCAACAGTTATCGGTCCTAGCCAAAAAGGACCATCCTCCGTTGCATCCCACAGGTATGGCCTTTTCCAAATATGTAAGACAAATTTTACACTTAAATCTTCTATGTTATGCTACGGCTATCCACGTCAAATCTTCTCAATAAAGTTTTAATCCTAGTTTAAATTTAAATCAAGTTCCTTAAGTTATAATCTCTTAATTCCTAGTTTATTTTAATGTTTAATCGAACAAGACCTTAAGAAATACAACAAGTCTCTTGGGAGTTTAAGGTTTTGTCTCGACGTAAGTTTCAAGTTAACCCCGTCGTGGGCGATTCCCATTTGTTTTCTTTGCACCATTTGCCATCCATGCGACACCTCCATGGATGCGATGAAAGTTCTTTGTTGAAGCAACACGATCAAAAGAATACAAACTTGAAAAGAATAATGCATGTGCTCTTTATGATGATCTTTGCTCTAGTGTGGACCATGAATTGCAAACATAGAACTTTAGAGTGCACCAACTTACAATCGTAACTTTGTTTGAGTGATTATGCAAAGTCGATGCTTGATTGTGTAAGAGTAGAATCCTTCAAAGAATGGTAGTGTAAGAGTGAAAATGCGACATTCATAAGAGTGGATATGTTAGTATAGTGAGAAATGCACATGAAATAAAGTACAAATGATCAACAAATTCTACTCAAGATAGGTTTTAAACTTACCTCTTGCTTCCGTGGAGAGGATTAATTACATAGCTAAGAGAGGCTTAAAGATTTGGGATTTTTCCAATTGACAAGAGGGAAGGAAGGGAATGACCTTATTTGGAATGTGAATCTTCTTTTTCAAAGAAAACTTGTTTGGTTATAATAAACTTACCCTTCAAAACTCAACTTCCTTTTGAAAATTAGATATTAACTTAGTACGTCACTAAAATTTTTATATACATAATATATGTAAAATCAAGAGCATCTCTTTTGAAAAAATTATAATTCTCTTCTTGAAAAATAAGGTTAATTCCAAAAATAACCCCATTACTTAGTTGTCTTTAATTTGTAGTATTTACCTTTATAAGAGTAGTGTAGGTAATATAACAAAAGTAGCCATTAGTCACCATTTCATCATGCATACTATTTAGATAATTAAGTATATTAGTCACCATTTCATCATGCATACTATTTAGGTAATTATGATCTCCAGTCACCTATGGTTAAAGAGAGTGCTTTCTACTCTCTCTATGCCATATTAGTATGGTAATCTAAGAAACTTGAAATAATGGAACTTGAAATATTTGGATAATTATGATGTTCAGTCACCTATGGTTAAAGAGAGTGCTTTCTACTCTCTCTATACCATATTAGTCTGGTAGTCTAAGAAACTTGAAAAAAGATCGTTATCAAGGTGGTTAGTTATGATTAGTAATGAACCATAAATAGAAAGAAACAACAAAATCAAGAAGTTACTTCTTCTTCCCAAGCAAAAGGCTTGCTTATGAAAAATGTGAGAGCTTAAACATGAATTTAAGTAAGAATGAAAGTAAATCACTTCCAAGAAAGTGGAATAGCATAAAGGGAACAAGAAAAACATTCCCTTGTGTATATGGTAGAGTTTTCTCCTCGATTTAGGAGAGTATTGAGAAGTATGATGGTGTAGGCGACTCTTTCCCTCTTCACTTCGCTTGAAGACCACCAATTTGACCACTTGGAATGAGAGAATGGCAAGAGACAAAAGGAATTCAAGCTAAGGAAATCTTGAGAATTAGGAGAGAGAGGAGAGGGAGAGGGTAATGTGAAGAAGAAGATCAAGTTTTAACAAACTTGATTAGGGTTTTGGCCATGGTTTCACTTGAAGGGCGTGTGTGTGTGTGTGTGTGTGTGTGTGTGTGTGTGTGTGTAGAAGGTGTGTGTGAAAGCGATTTGGCTATGGCTTTCCCAAGCTTACTCTTAAGCTTGCACTTCTAAATAGGAGAAGGGGAGTGTAAAATGAGAAGAGAATCCCTCTTTTTATGTACATTTGATCCTATGAACTTAGGGCTATACGGTGCCAATGTATAAGGTCAAGGGCCATAGGTTGGTTCTCTCTATTCCAATGAGATATCCTATGGACCTAGAGCCACAAGAAGGTGCCAATGCATAAGCTCAAGGGCCTTAAGTTTCTATCTATTGCAAATAGAGGTCCTAGAGCCATAGGGATACCGTAGTTCATATGTTTGTGCCCTTGAATGGACCAAATGCTTATTGAGAGCTACCATAGTGCATATGTAGGTGCCCTTGAATGACACATGCTCTTTGAGAGCTTCTACATTGACCCATAGGCCATCCTCTAGCCTTAAGGCGATAGGTTCCTCTCTAGTATGATGTGAGATCCTATGGCCTTAGGGCCATAGGGTACAAATGTATAAGCTCAAGGGAACTAGGTTGTTGCCCTCTATTCCAATGAGAGATCATATGGCCCTAGGGCCACATGGTGCCAATGTATAAGCTCAAGGAGACTAGGTTGTTTCCCCCTATTTCAATGAGAGATTCTATGGCCCCAGGGTCATAAAACTCTAGTGGTGCATATGTAGGTGTCATTCAGTGGCCCAAATGCTCTTTGAGAGCTTCTACATTGACACCTAGTCCATCCTTTGGCCCTAAGGCCATAGGGTACCAATGTACAAGCTCAAGGAAACTATATCGTTTCCCTCTATTCCAATGAGAGATCCTATGGCCCTAGGGCCACACAGTGCCAGTGTATAAGCTTAAGGGCACTAGGTTATTGCTCCGTGTTTCAATGAGAGATTCTATGGCCCCAAGGCCATAGCACTCCAATGGTGCATATATAGGTTCCCTTCAGTGGCCCAATTGCTCTCTAAGAGATTCTACATTGACATCTAGTCGACACTATGGCCTTAGGTCCATAAGGTGCAAATGTATAAGGACACGAAACATAGATTGTTTCCCTCTATTTCAATGAGAAATCCAATGGTCCGAGGGCCACAAGGTGTTAATGTATCTCAAGGGCCAAAGGTTTCTCTCTATTCCAATTAGAGATCGTATGGCCCTAGGGCCATAGGACTACAATGTTGCATATGTAGGTATCCTTCAGTGGTTCAAATGCTCTTTGAGAGCTTCTATATTGACACCTAGGCCACCCTATGGCCCTAGGGCCATAGGGTGCCCTCTAGTATGATGTGAGATCCTATGGCCTTAGGGACACAAGGTGCCAATGTATATGGACAAGGGCCATAAGTTGTTTCCCTCTATTCCAATGAGAGATCCTATGGCCCCAGGGCCATAGGGTGCCAATGTACAAGCCCCAAGGCCATAGGGTGCCAGTGTATAAGCTCAAGGTCCATAGGTTGCTCTCTATTCCGATTAGAGATCCTAGGGCCTTAGGGATGTCATAGTGCAAACTTTGGTGCTCTTGAATGGCCCAAATGCTTTTTGAGAGCCTCTGCTTTGACCCTAAGACCATCTTCTGGCCCTAAACTAGTCATAGGTTCATGTATAGTATGATGAGATTCTATGGCTTTACGGCTATAGGATACCAATGTATAAGCTCAAGGGCACTAAGTTGTTGCTCTCTATTCCAATGAGAGATGATATGGCTCTAGGGCCATAGGGCTGTAGTGGTGCATATGTAGGTACATAAGGGCCACAGTGCAGCCAATGTGTCTCTCATGGTCTATAGGTCCCTTTGGGGCCTAGGTGTAGATGTGAGGCTCCTTTCTTAGCACCCTATGGCCCTAGGGCCACAATGTAGCCAATTTGTCTCTCTTGCTCTGTAGGTTCCTTGGGAGCTTAGGTGTCCCTATGGGGCTTCTTTCTTGGCACCCTATGGCCCAAAGGCCATAAGGAGAGGCTGTGGTAGCTATTATATTTTTTCAAAATCATCATTTTAAAAATTTTCAAAATTATTAATATTTAAAATGTACTCTTTAAGTTATAGTTCTTTGCCTTTTCCACTTTGTCATTCTTTCTTTCCAACTCTATTGTCCCACCCTCTACCTATCCTCCTACAATGTCGTTGTCATCACCACGTCCTCCTACAACCTCAAAATCTAGTGATTACGGGTACATCATAGCTATTTTTCTTGTCTTTCTAGTTGTGGAGTTTTCTGTTTTATCTTGTTTTTGTGTTCAAAGAGTTGTAATTTGACTTCCATTAGAACTTAATCAGAGTTTAATTAGAGTTTTTGTTTTTTCTCTTTTTTTATGTTTAGAGTGAGGAGGATCTAAATATAATTAGAACTTGATTAGAAAGTAACTAAAATGTGATCAGAATGTAATTAGAAATGTAATCACATGTGAGCTTGAGTGATGGATTGGGAATGGACAAGCGATGGAGAGGAGGCTCGGTGAAGCACGAGAGAGGGATTTGTGGAAGTAGAAGAGAGAAGTGGTGTACGGAGACGACGATGGCACGACGATAACGATGGACGGTCTGTAGCAAAAACGAACGCGACGACAGCCGCGATGATGGTCGCGGAAGATCTGTGCGTAGAAATTTGTACAACGACGATGACGACTACGGTGCTAAATCGGCAGATCTGTGAACAAATCGACGGCGACGTTGTAGAAAGAGAGAGAGGGAGGCAGCAACGATGATGGCATTGTGTGTGCAGGAAGAGAGAGAGGAAGACGGTGACAACGATGGCGTTGTGTGTGCAAGAAGAGAGAGAAGGGGACGGAGCTCTGTGTGTGCAACAGGTTCTATGCAAGAAAACAAGAGAGAGAAAGAGAGATAAAACGCCCAAAAGTTGTGGCAGAGAGAGAGTGAGAGAGATAAGGTTAGGTCACAGCTATGTCAAATTTCAAACTTGTTGTTCACACGCTTAGGCCACGCCTCGGTCTACTATGATTAAAAATACTAGAGATCCAATCTAAGCACTTGCTCGGAAACTCCTATAGCTCTAAAAAAAAGTAAAAATTTGGTTTTCAAAAATGTTGGCAGAAGGTTTTTCTAGTGTCCTTATTTCGGTGATACGAGTGAACCGACACCCATGAAGCAAATTTGGACCTTGGGACAAAAATTCGCAAATACACTGAAAATAGCCAAAATTTAAAAAAATTTGCTCCAAAAATGTGTGGTATTTTTTGCTTGATATTGATAAACCGGCTTGAAAACCCATTATAGCAAAGTTTGGGGTGGCCCTAAAAATTTTCAATTTTTTTTAAAAAAATCATTTTAAAAAAACCATTTTAAAAAAAAATCAATTTTAAAAAAAATCATTTTTTGAATAAATTAAATCTCTTTTTGAAATTTTTATCTATTGGGATTTCGTTTGGATTTGAATTACACATACAACAAAAAAATATAATTGCGCATGCAACACAAACACATTGACTTAAGAGCATGACAAAGAGCATTTCGTCTCAGTCCTTCTTGGCCTCCTGTAAACCTAGGGTCATGGTTATATGACATTTTATCTCACCTACGTAGAACATCTTATGGACCTAAGACCTTGAGTGTAAGTATACTCATCATGAAATACCTATATAGCACCCTATGGCCCAAAGGCCATAGGATGTATGTCTATCCACCATGAAACACCTATTGCTAGCACCCTATGGCCCAAAGGCCATAGCATATACATGTACCCACCATGAAACACCTATAGCTAGAACCCTATGGACCCAAGGCCATAGGATGTACATATACCCGCCACAAAACACCTATTGCTAGCATCCTATGGCCCCAAGGCCATATGATGTACAAATACTTGCCGTGAAACACCTATAGCGAGCACCATATGGCTCCAAGGCCATAGAATGTACATATACCCGCCGTGAAACACCTATAGCTAGCACCCTATGACCCCAAGGCCATAGGATGGACATATATCTATCGTGAAACACTTAAGATTTACATATATCCGCCATGAAAGTAGCACCCTATGGCCCAAAAGCGATAGGATGTACATATCCCCACCATGAAACACCTATAGCTAGCACCCTATGGCCCCAAGTCCATAGGATGTACATATACCCACCTTGAAACACCAATAGCTAGCACCCTACGGCCCCAAGTCCATAGGATGTACATATACCCACCGTGAAACACCTATAGCTAGCACCATATGTCCCTAAGGCCATAGGATGTACATATACGCATTATAAATATCTACATACAACATCCTATGGCCATAGGTTGTATGCATAATCCATCACAAAACATCCACATCTAGTACCCTAAGGTATACATACTTATCATCATGAAACAACAACATATAGCATCCTATGGCCATGGGCCATAGGTTGTATACGTACTCATCACAAAATTTCTACATAGCATCTTGTGGCCCTAAGACCATAGGATGTATCATGAAACACCTACATATAGTACCCTATGGCCCTAAGGCCATATGATGTGTCATGAACCACCTACATATAGTACCCTACGGTCCCAAGGCCATAGGATGTATATATACTCAGGTTGAAAACCATACATGTGTACTCACCTTGAGGTGACCTTGAGGAGTCTATAAATACTCTTCATGAAACACCTACAAAAACAAACCTATGGCCCTTAGGCCATAAGTTGTTCCTTTGTGATGCTTCTTCGTCTTAAAGGTATCCTTCCGTGCACCAAATAGACCTCTTTGGCTACGTGGGGCTCTTCTCACACCTAGGTATAGAACCCTTTGCCCCTAGGACCATAGAATGCACACAAGTTTCTTTGAGTTTCTTCTTCACTTGCATAAACAACAAAGCAACCTATGGCCATAAATAAATTGGTCAATGTAAAATTACATGTAAATTTCCAGATACTTGTGTTGGTTTGTGTGAACCTTCTTGCAGGAATGGTTTATAGAAATGGTGATAGAGTGTGCATGTTTGTAGCCACACAAAAGGTTCCCATTGGGAGTGTATGTGAGGTAGACCCAAATGCATATTTTTCTAGCATGCTTATTGGGGAAGGCAATGTATCAGTGTCAGTTGATTTGTGTTTTGAAACGAAAGTACTCATTCCGTTTCAACAATGGATGCATTGACATTGGGAGATTCTTTTCACAGTATTTTGAGATGGAGTATAGGGTTATTGTAGCATATGAATGAGATGCAGTACCAATGGGTTCCTATGAATGATGGGGTTTTACAAGATGGAGAGCGAGTTTTTTTGAGCTACAAAAAAAATGAGCGAGTCCCTCAATAAAGTTGTTTGTGAATTAGAGAGATTTTCAAATGTGATAAGGGAAAACAAACATAATAAGTGTGATAAGTGATCAACTCCTTGTCCTCTTAAGGGTGAACAAAACTTACAAGTTTGTGCGGGTCTGTTAGATGGAAGAGTATGAGAGGGTGTATCTGCAAGATCCGCGGGAAAGGCCAGAGGATGTCTATGAACGATGGTCCCCTAAACTGCACATCATGTAACTCTCTCTCTCTCTCTCTCTCTCTCTCTCTCTCTCTCTCTCTCTCTCTCTCTCTCTCTCTCTCTCTCTCTCTCTCTCTCTCTCTCTCTCTCTCTCTCTCTCGTAAGAACATGACCTCTACCCATATCAATCCACCAAGGATAATGCTCAAGCTTCTAGAGGTGATGAATGGCCGATGGACACATGCTTCCCTGGCCACTTTCGGCATAAGTTTGAGATCATGCAAGCACAGGCATGGCCGATGGACACATGCTTCCCTGGCCACTGTCGGCATAAGTTTGAGAGCATGCAAGCACAGGCATGGCTACTGCAATATGGTTCATGCTCAAAAGATGAGAAAAGTATCTGCAACAGGAATTATAATAGCATTCTCAAAGCAAGTATGAATATGAACAACTCTCAAGTGAAAGATAGACATGGTTGAACTATCACCTTTAAACTAATCGTTGAGATGCCATGCGGTAGTACTCAATTTTCTTCATAGCTTGCAGCTCCATATCCTTTGTTGTTTTTTCCAGTGCCACTTTAAGTGGAAATAAATATTTTAAACCCTCCAACACTATCTCATGGTGCAACTGGGTGGGATATCAATCCCTCTAGGCAAATCAACATAATAATGAGCTTGTCGGGGACCCAAATCTGAAGCTGTTCGGCTTCTCCAATATGCATGAGCCTTTTTTTTCATATAAGAGGCATTTCACATGGAGTGGTTGGCCCTCGTTTTTGTTGGGATTAAAGCCCAAGTGGCCTCTTATGCGGATATGGCTGGCCGCCCGCCTAACTCACTTTCCTCTAACTCTTTGTATATACTAACTTATACTTTGTGAATACTAAGGTATTGGGAGATACCCCTTCTAACAGTTCTCTGCGTACTGTACTGTGTAAGCTCACTGTGTGTGTGTGTGTGACAGAGAGAGAGTCGACCCACGCTCCGCTCCACGACTTCAATTGGTATCAGAGCGGTTTTGCGCAATCGCGTGCGCGCGCACTTTTTCGGCAGATTCTGGATCCGGAGTTCGAAAATTCACACTCGGCGTTCCGGGAGCGTTTCCAGTAGGCGACCTAGGGTTTTACCCCCCTTTTGAAGCCGTTTATGCCCTCATAATTTTGTTCTGAGCACTACAGCAGAAGATAGATTTCAGCCGCAAAGAAATCCGTCTTGTGTAGATTGGCAAGCAGGAGGTGGCCGACATCAATATCGGCATCGACATACATCACTCATTAGTCTTCAGAGCATCATCTATAGACCAGGTACACATATATATCATCAGATATATATATTGCAGTCTGCATTGTTACTTCTTGTGCTTTCCAGGTTCCAGGGGAGGTGTGGCCATACAACGGCTTGACACCACTGGCATGTATTGCAGATTGATGTACTGTGATTGTGGGTCTGCTAGTTGTGAGTCACGCTAGCAGACAGACCGCCGCAGCGGTCATAGGACAGTGATTGGTCTATTATAGGATGTATGCTAGTTCTGGGCAATTTGCTGAGCCATCTGAGAGGGTCGTGTGTGAGGTTTTTTGAAGCCAAGCACTGGGGGCTGGGTTACCCAGTGTGAGGTGGATTAGGTTGCTGGAGTTCCCCTCTACACGCATCCTCTTCGGCGACTTTTATCCCTTAGGATGTATGACTTTGTGTAGACACTGGATTGCATCTTATGCGTCAGGCCGTTGAGGCATTGTTCAGGGTTCAGTCTTGAGACAGATACAGGTTCTGTCATCGCCCAGAGAGGAGACAGTGTATGCTTACAGGACAGCATATTACAGAGATTTTTTAGATTTGTCACTGGTCAGCTATTTATGATTGTTTTTAGCTATCTTTTGGTTCCCAGAGCTCAGTTTACAAGGGAGACTCTGTCAAAAATTTTCAAAATACTGACAGTTCCTGAGGAGAGGTGTTCAGCTTGTTGATTACAGCTTGTTTACTGTGTATAGAGGCCAGTTTACAGGGAAAACTCTGCCGGATTTTTCTCAGGAGTAAACAGTTTGGCACATATGGCATCTTCTCAAAGTGAGACTCTTTACAACATAAAGAAGCTGGATGGCACAAACTTTCCATTCTGAAAGAAGCAGATTTGGCAGGTTTTGGTGCAGAAAAAACAAGTGAAGCCACTGAAGCTCAAAGGGGAGAGACCAGAAGGTATGGCTGAAGATGAGTGGGAAGAGCTTGACGAGTTAGCTTGTTCCACAATCATGCTGACACTGGCAGAAAATGTTTACTTCAACGTAGCAGAAGAGACTACAGCGTATGGCGTATGGCAAAAGCTATGTGGTATGTACGAGAAACAAAGTGCTGCTTCTCAGATTTACTGGCTCAAGAAATTGGTGGATTTGAAGATGAAGGAAGGGACAGCCATGTCAAATCATCTAAATGAATTTCACACAATTTTCAGCCAGTTAACAGCATAGGAGATAGTCTTTCCAGATTCAGTGAAGGCTATGTTTCTCTTAATCACTTTGCCAGACAGTTGGGATACTTTTCGTGCAGCGTTAAGTAATTCTGTCACCCCAGAAGGTCTTACAAGTGCCAATGTAGAAGGCAGCTTGCTCACAGAGGAAGTGAACATGAAGAACATTGACAAAGGCAAAGGCAGTAGTGCTTTGGTCGTTCGAGGGAGACAACAGTTTAAAGAGAAGAAGGGTAAGAAGGCACAAAACCAAAGTAAGTCTCGTGATTCGAAGTCAAAGGATGACATAGAATGCTACCATTGTGGCAAGAAGGGTCACATGAAGCGAGGCTGTACGAAGTGGAAACAAGAAAAAGGAAAAACAAAGAGTTCTGAGCAAGATGAAAAGAAGAGTTCAGTGAAGATTGAAGAGGTGAATGTCACAGGATCTGGTTCAGACAATGATTCTGGTATAGCAGCTGGTGACATCTTCCTTACAAGCAATCTTGATTCTATTTTCTTGACTGCAGAGGATGGACATGCTATGAGTGATTGGATTATCGACTCAGGGGCATCTTTACATGTTTCTCCGCACAAAGAGTGGTTTACATCATATGTGGCTACTAAAGATTATGTCAGACTTGGCAATGAGCAGGTTTGTGACATACTTGGAGTGGGAGATGTGCAGTTGAAGTTTCAGAATGGCTCTTCTTTATGGCTCAAGAATGTCAGACATGTTCCAGCAATCCGAAAGAGCTTGATTAGTACAGGGAAGTTGGATGATGCGGGTTATGTGACAGTTTTTGGGAACAGTGCTTGGAATATCTCCAAAGGTTCGATGACTGTAGCACATGGCAGCAAGTCAGGAACTCTGTACACTTTTCATGTTTCAGAGGTTAAAAATCATGTAATTAATGTGATTGAGCACCCAAGTGTGTCACTGTGGCATCGTAGGTTGGGACATATGTCAAAAAGAGGAATGGAAATACTTTCTCATTATGGTTATTTGCCTGGCTTTTCATTTCAAGATTTCGAGTTTTGTGAGCATTGTGTTTATGGTAAGCAAACACAGGAACCGCACAGATCAAAGAGGAATCGTAGGGACGAACGGTTAGCTCTTGTACACAGTGATCTATGCGGACCAATGCCTAGTTTGTCACTAGGGGGAGCAGCGTACTTTTGTACATTCATAGATGACTATTCTCGCAAAGTATGGGTTTACTTCTTGAAGCACAAGGATGAGGTGCTCAAGGTCTTTAAGACATTCTTGCAGCTGGTGGAGAATCAGAGTGGTCAGAAGCTGAAGTGCTTGAGAACTGACAATGGTGGAGAGTACGTTTCCAAAGCTTTTCAAGACTTTTGTGAAGCAAAAGGGATTAAGCGGGAACTTACTGCACCATATAATCCTTCACAGAATGGGGTTGCAGAACGTATGAATAGGACCATACAAGAGAAGGTCAGAAGCATGTTGTCAAATGCTGAGTTGCCTGATGGATTTTGGGCAGAAGCAGTGGCTACAGCAGTCCATTTGATCAACAGGTCTCCTAGTAGGGTTCTGGATAAGAGTGCAGTGGCCGAGATACTATGGACAGGGAAGGCACCTTCGTATAAGCATCTCAGAGTCTTTGGTTGTGAAGCTTATAGCCATATTCCTAAGGAGTTCAGAAATAAGTTAGAACCAAAGAGCAAGAAGTGTATATTTCTTGGCTACGGAGAATCGGGCGAGATGGGTTACCGGCTTTGGGATCCTGAGTCCAGAAAGCTTATTCGTAGCAATGATGTGCATTTCAATGAAGCCAAGTTTCACGCTAAGCCAGAGAAGACAGAGGAGATCAGAAGAGTTGTCTTCAGGGAAGATGGACCTAGTGCTAGCACATCAAGACAGCATGGTCAGGCTCAGGAACAGCCTATAGTGGCTAGAGAGGCAGAATCAGTTGTGGTGAGACGTTCTGAGCGTGTCTCCAAACCACCTGATCGTTATGTGCCATCTCTAAATTATGTCATGCTCACAGATTGCGGAGAACCATCTTGTTACAAGGAAGCATTACAAGTGGTTGACTCGAAAAAATGGCAGTTGGCCATGCAGTCAGAGATGACAGCTCTGCATAAAAACCAGACATGGAAGTTGGTGAAATTACCACAGGGCAAAAAGGCTCTACCTTGTAAATGGGTTTATAGGTATAAGATCACCGCTCATGATAGTCAGCCAAAGTACAAAGCAAGGCTTGTTGCCAAGGGCTTTAAGCAAGAACAAGGCATTGACTTTGATGAAGTCTTCTCTCCAGTGGTCAAGATGACTACATTGAGATGCTTTCTTGCATTGGTTGCTATATTGGATTTGGTGTTGCACCAAATGGATGTCAAGACAGCGTTCTTGCATGGTGATTTAGATGTGGAAATTTACATGCAGCAGCCAGAAGGGTTTGTTGAGAAAGGCATGGAACATTTGGTATGCCAGTTGTTAAAGAGTCTTTATGGCTTAAAACAATCACCGAGGGCATGGTACCATAAGTTCCACCAGTTTATGCTTTCTCAAGGCTACAAACGTAGTGAGTTCGATCACTGTCTATATACAAAGAAGGCTAAGGATGGCAGTTGGCTGATCCTTATTTTGTATGTGGATGACATGTTGATTGCTGGCAAACACTTGGAAGAAATTTCAGCTTTGAAGTCAAAGATGGCAAAATCGTTTGACATGAAAGACATGGGTGAGGCAAGTCATATACTTGGTATGCGCATTGAGAGAGACAGATCAAAGAAGTTGATTTGGTTATCTCAAACAGAGTATATTGACAAGGTTTTGCAACGTTTCAATATGGAGAAGGGAAAGGCATTGAGTGTTCCATTGCCACCATATGTGAAACTTAGCAAACAAGATTGTCCTGTGTCTGAGGAAGAAAAGGCTGAAATGGATAAGATTCCATATGCGTCTGCAGTGGGTAGTTTGATGTATGCAATGATTGCTACACGTCCGGATATTGCATTTGCAGTGGGAGTGGTTAGCAGATATATGTCAAATCCCGGCAAGAAACATTGGGAGGCAGTGAAAGGTATCATGAGATACTTAAAACATACAAAGAGTATGCGCATATGCTATGGTAGTCAGGATTTGAGTGTCAGAGGATACACTGACTCAGATTATGCAGGAGACTTGGATAAGAGGAGATCTACATCAGGCTATGTCTTTACATTGGCTGGAGGTGCCATATCATGGCGATCTCGATTACAAGATTGTGTTACGCAGTCTACTACAGAAGCTAAGTATGTTGCAGCAAATGAGGCATGCAAAGAAGCTATTTGGCTTGGTAGATTGGTAGCAGACTTGGGAATCAAAGTAGATATGCCAGAGTTATATTGTGATAGTCAAAGTGCTATACAATTGGCAAAGAATCCAGTGTTCCATTCGAAGACTAAGCATATTGATGTCAAATATCACTTCATTAGGGAAGTACTTGAAGACAAGCAGATACAACTGCTGAAGATCCACACCAAGGACAATCCTGCTGATCTACTCACAAAGGGACTTCCAGGAGAGGGCTTTGTGCATTGTCGTGAGTTATTGGGCATTGGATAGATGGCAGCCATGTAAATCTTTGTACATTTATGTTCATAGATTTACAGTTACTTAAAGTGCCACATTGGACTTTAAGTGGGAGGTTGTTGGGATTAAAGCCCAAGTGGCCTCTTATGCGGATATGGCTAGCCGCCCGCCTAACTCACTTTCCTCTAACTCTTTGTATATACTAACTTATACTTTGTGAATACTAAGGTATTGGGATATAACCCTTCTAACAGTTCTCTGCGTACTGTACTGTGTAAGCTCACTGTGTGTGTGTGTGTGTGTGTGTGTGTGTGTGTGTGTGTGTGTGTGTGTGTGAGAGAGAGAGAGAGTCGACCCACGCTCCGCTCCACGACTTCAGTTTTACAAACTAGGAAGGGGTTGGCATGTCTAGGAATTCGGTGGTTTGCCCATGCACGCACTGTGACCACCATTGCATCTCTCTATGCACCTATCTCCTTGCCTAGCCACCAATGCTGCAATTAACGGGTCGCCTCTGTAACCTTCCCCACCATCCCCACCCCACCCCTTCCCCCCAAAACCTCCTCCTCAGCTATTGACACAATCTTTGCTTAGCAACTTAGATTGTCACAACGTTCAGAGGAAGGCCGGTCTCTCTCTCTCTCTCTCTCTCTCTCTCTCTCTCTCTCTCTCTCTCTCTCTCTCTCTCTCTCTCTCTCTCTCTCTCTCTCTCTCTCTCTCCCCATCACCCTTGCAAAGTCCGTTTCTCCCCTGGTTCTATCATCACCCTCGCACATGTGATCTCTCTCTCCCGTAGCTCCCTCAGTGTCACACTCCATTGTTGACAAGCCACAAATTTCTCAGAAAAACTCCCTACAGTATAAACCCGCTCTTATAATTGAAATCCTTACTATATTTTTATGTCATGTTCAATTATCATAGGCACATTTCTACAAGCCCTTTAAATGCAAAAAAGGAGCATTTTAATGGCACTGACAATATCCCCATCTACATTGTGCAAAGTTGTGTTGAGAGTCTTTGACCTTGACACACGTGCATCCTGAGTCATGACCAGCTCAATCTCTTTGGGTTCAATACCACCTTCATCAACCTCCACATCCCCATCGACTTCATAAGATGTTGACAATTCTGCTTTTGAGACTCCAGGTGCCTTGAACTGCTCAGCTCCCTGAGTTTGCAGTTGAGAGTGCCAGATCGGATCCTCAATCTTAGCCTCACCAAATATTATGTATGTTTCTGAAGCTGTACTTTTGAATACGTCTGGCTTGGAAATAACAAAGAGGATATTCTTGTTGGGATTGATTGTCACCCTTGTTACCCCTCTCACAGTGACGGATGCAAAGCGGACCCCGAACCCCGACGGCCTCTAAAACAACGAGGGCCGAATGGCGCGCCTCGAGCCTGCCACCACTGTAAAGTGAACAAGGGGCGCCACCTAGCTTTGAGCGGCTAGGACGCAAACCACGATGATATGAACACCGCAAACTTACACACCGAGAGAGAGAGAGAGAGAGAGAGAGAGAGAGAGAGAGAGAGATTTTGCAAATGATGAAAACCCTCGGGGGTGTGAGGGTGAATTATTTTTGCAATATTTACAAAGTGGCATGCCATGGTGGTAGAGAGGTAAGGAGAGGAGGTGGTGCAACCTACTTGGTGCGTTCTCTAAGACGACTCAATGATTGTGAATACTTACTACCAAGAGCGAGGATACGTGTGTGCATCGACCATTGGAGTCGAGAGATGGATGTGGTTCCCTTCGCATGGTGCAATTCCCAAGGCAAACCCAACACACAAGTCCCCCTCCCCGTGATGGTGATAGTGTCAATCCTTCCCACTACACTCTACCAAATGCTTGGCTCCTCATGAATTGCCCCCCCCCCCCCCCCCCCCCGATAGTGACCTCTCAGTGCCAATTTATAGGTGTTTGCTGCTTGGATTATGGTAATCCCATTGTGGTTAGGGTAAGCTTAATCGGGGAGACAAAGCAAGTGGTGGGCCCGGTGTGGTTGACCCTTGCTTTGTTTTGGGAGGTTATTAAAAGATGGGAATCTCTAAGTGGGCCTTTGTGACCATCACCTAGACAGAGGATATTTACAAAAAGAAAATTTACAATGGCTCGGGTGAAAACTGAAGATAATGATGAAAATAACCTATAAATTACTGGAATGGCGTCGTGGTTGCGTGTTGCCGGTGAATGGTGTGCTACCGGTGCGTCGATGTCGAGCGTACTTCTTTTCGGAGTCGGCCGGGGCATGCCTTCGACGCATTTTCTCTTTTTGTTGTTGGCGGCGTGTGCTTTGGATCCTTCTTCTTTATTCTTTGATGTCGTGGTCGTTTTTCCTTTGTATTTGTGGTGCGGTGCGTATATGCGTGTGTTTGTGTATGTATTCGTGCATGAGGGCGGGTGTGTGTATATGTATATGTATGTGTGTGCGCGTAAACGTGCTTGAGAACGGGGGGATTAATATTATTATGTATATAATACATATTATATATTTTTTATTTTTCTGTTTCTGTCAACGTGCTACGCGAGGTGGGGGGGAGATGGTGTGTGTGTGTGTGTGTGTGTGTGTGTGTGTGTGTGTGTGTGTGTGTGTGTGTGTGTGTGTAAGAGTGGGGTGTGTGTGTATGTGTGTATAGAGAGAGAGAGAGAGAGTGGTTTTACTTTGTGCCTACGCCTTCGGGCTGCGATGACGAGAGAGAGAGAGAGAGAGAGAGAGAGAGAGAGAGAGAGAGAGAGAGAGAGAGAGAGAGAGAGAGTTTTCGGGCTATTGGCGGCCTCGTGTGCAGAGCGCAAGAGAGAGAGGGAGATGAGTGGGGAGAGAGAGAGTGTGAGGGAGGGAGAGGATTAGGCAGGTGTGTGTGTATGTGTGGATAAGAGGGCGAGCACCCCGGTTTTTCCGCTGCGCCTTCGGGCAGAGAAGAGTAAGAGGGAGAGATAGAGAGGCTGAGGCTGTGCGCAGAAACGCGCGTGAGAGAGAGAGAGGGATGGGGTGAGAGGCTCGGGCCTGCCCCTTGGGATCGACACGGAGTGAGAGATGGCCTTTCCTTGTGCCTTCACAGGCTTGTGAGAGAGAGAGAAAGTGTGAAGGAGAGAGAGAGGGGGGGGGCGCGCCTCGTGGGCCGCCAAACAAGAGAGTGAAGGAAGGCGGGGGGGGGGGGGGGGGGGGGGGGGGGGGTTCTACTGTCTTGCATGGGAGCTTAAGGACGATAGGAAGCAAGTCAATGGGTGGGAGTGAGGGAATATATCAGCAGGCCAAGGGGGAGGGAATGAGCCGAGGGGAGGGTGAGGCGAGCGGGTGGGGAAGAGGAGGAAGGGGTCGGGGAAAGAATATTAGCGGGCCAAGGGGGAGGGGTAATGAGAGTGGGGGGGTGTAAAGGGTGAGTGTAAGAATACGGGAGAGCGGAGGGGGGGGTTTCCATGTGGCTCACACAGAGGGAGCACGAGAGAGGGGTGGGGGGGTGAGTGCTCAAAGTTTTCACCTGGCCGGGGGGGGGGGGGGGGGTAATGAGAGTGGGGGTAAATTGGGAGAGAGGATATTAGGGAGGGGTATGTAGGGAAAGTGAGGGGGAGAGAGAGAGAGAGAGAGAGAGAGAGAGAGAGAGAGAGAGAGAGAGAGAGAGAGAGAGAGAGAGAGAGAGAGGGTGTTATTTATCCAATGCACGTTGGGCGGGGAGGGGGGGGATAAGCTACGGGGGGGGGAATAAGTTTTTTTTTCTTTTTCTGTGATTTTTGAAAGTCGGCTATCATTAGCCCTCTCCCTTTGGCTAGAGGCATTCATGCTTCTAGCCCTTCTTCTGCTTCTTCAGCTGTAGAGTTAAAGGGTTCTCCCTCTTCTGGAATGTCTGGCACGAATTCTGGGTCAAACCTAAGAAAATACCTTTTCAGTCTCCATCCATTGACCCTAGTCTTGTGAATTCTCCCATCTGCTTCCATCAGCTTATAGCTGCCGTTGTCATAGCATTTCTTGATGATGAATGGCCCTTCCCATCTGGGTTGAAATTTATTATCCTTCCTGGTGTCAAATTTGTTGTCGTATCGCAGTACTAACATGCCTTTTTCCAGTCCCTTTTCTTTAAGCCCTTGGTTGAAAGTGAGACGACGTCGTTCTACCTGTGCTGCATAGTGATTGATTGCTTCTTCCCCATCCAATTGGAGTCTCTCCAGATCCAGTTCCTTTTCTTTAAGCCCTTGGTTGAAAGTGAGCTGACGTCTACCTGTGCTGCATAGTGATTGATTGCTTCTTCCCTATCCAGTTGGAGTGTCTCCAGATCCAAGATGTGGTTTTGGAGGTTTACAATTGGACGATGTGTCTGGCTAGCCAAGACTCGTAAGCTGGATATTTGTACCTCAATGGGTAGAATTGCCTCCTTCCCATAAACTAGATGGAAAGGAGTGAAACCTAGTGATGTTCGGAACGTTGTTCGGTAGGCCCAAAGAGCTGCCATGAGATGTTTATCCCAGTCCCTTGTGTGGTTGTTCACCTGTTTTGTGATGATTTTGCAAATCATTCCATTTACCTTCTCTACCAGACCATTGCATTGTGGATAGTATGGTGTGGAATGCCTACGTGTGATGCTTAACTTCTTCATCAGTTCTCCCACCAAATCACCTATGAATCTTGGTCCTCTATCTGATATTATCTCAAGAGGAGTGCCAAAACGGCAAACGATATGCTCAAAAATGAACTTTGCCACCTCTTGGGCTGTAATGCGGGTGGTGGCCGTTGCTTCTGCCCATCGAGTCATGTAGTCTACACCCACTATGATGTACAGTTTACCTGATTGGGCCCTTGGTAAAGGATCTATTGCATCTATTCCCCATTTCTCAAAAGGACCCTATGAAATGATAGGGGTTTGTGGCTCGTAGGTTAACGTGCAATCACTGGCCACTTGACAAGCCTTACATGTTTTACACCAATGGTGTACATCCCTGTTCAAACTAGGCCAAAAGTATCCTGCCTGTAGAATCTTCCTACTGGTGATATCTAGAGCAAAATGACCGCCGCAGACGCCATCATGGAAACTTGAAATTACCTCTGTGATTTCACTGGAGGTTGGCACCCGCCTGAGAATTTGATCTTTGCCCTTACAATACAAGTGGTCGTCTATAAGGCGGTACCTAGTAGCCTTCCTTACTAGCCACTGTTTTTTGCCTTTGGTATGTCCTGCTGGACATTCTCCTGTATCTAGAAAACTGATGACATTAGGGATAGCATCACTACCTTGGAAGAGGGGTAGTTTTAATTAGATCACCCCTACGGGAATGTCTTGTATTCTTTCTTTAGCTAGCGCATCTGCCTCTTGATTTTCTGCTCTAGGGACATGGAAGAGTTTCACTGCTTCAAACCTTTTTAGGAGGTCCTTAACTTGGCGAAGTTGACCAAGTAAAACCTGATTTTTGCAATCCCAGGTGCCATTTATTTGCCTTATCAAAAGCAAAGCGTCGCCGAACACATTTAGGCGTTGAATTCTTTGTGAAATACATTGTTCCAACCCAAGGATCGGGTCAGCCTCGATTCCTTTTGCTGAAATTACATGACCAAGGAGAGTGACTTTGCTCTCATCAATGTGACACTTGTCCACGTTGAGTTGGCCACCCAAGGTTTGCAGCCTGGTTAAGCCATCATAGACTTTGCTTAAATGAAGGGCTCCTGAGCTATAAATGAAAAAATCATCTATGAAAACCCGTATTGATGTTCCAAAGTAGGGTTGGAAAACAAAAGTCACATAGAGTTGAAACGTGGCCGGGGCGTTAGTGAGGCCAAACGGCATCACTCTGTAGGCAAAACATCCCCATGGTGTGATGAAGGTTGTCTTCTTCTGATCCTCCTCCGCAATGCTAATCTAGAAGTATCCTGAGTAGCCATCGCATACTGTGTATCATTCGTGACCTGCCACTTCATTGAGTATTTCATCCTGGAATGGGAGGGGAAAGTGGTCCCTCTTCGTGGCTGCATTGAGAGGTTTATAATCCACACAAACTCTCCACTTACCATTTCTTTTTGGTGTGACTACTACTAGGGAGACCCATTATGAGTCTTCGACACAATAGATGAAACCTGCTTGTAGAAAACTTCTCACTTCTTTGAGCAATGCCTCTTGTTGGATTACTCCCAGTCTTCTGAGCTTTTGTACTACGGGTTTACTGCCTTCCTTGAGCTTTTATGTGGTGTTGTACTACTGTAATGCCTGTGATCTTATCATAGCCATCAATGAACAAAGTAGTGAAGTGACCTAGCATGGAGACGTACTCCTTTCTTTCTTCATTAGTTAACTCATTTGAGAGCATTTTTTGTAGCTTGCCTGCATTCTCCAAGGACTGCATACCTGATGATCCCTCTTGGTTTGTCGAGGTTGTTTTAGATTGTTTTAATCTGTTTGGGTCTTTAAGAATGACTCCCATTACTTCGATGCTACTGTCACTTAAGTCGGTGGTGGTCGTCTCTTCTCCTGAGGTAGACGAGTAGTCGCTGGTGGACTCGTCTTATGAAGCCTCCAAGATCATGTTGCACTGCTTTCGAGTCCTCATGTCGTAGAATATGAACTTCCCTTTAGCATCCTTCATCTGGATCATCCCGATGCTCCAGTCTTGTTTAGCTTCCATAGCCATAAGCAAAGGCCTTCCAAGAATGATGGGGTAGCCCTCCCCTTTGTGTGGCATGACGAAGATGTCTACCTCCACTTCTGTATTGAATGCTTTTACTTTGATCGCATTTACAATGCCTATGCATTTCACTCTTACATTGTTTGCCATCTTGGCTCGGCAGGGTGTCGGCCTAAGGGTGTCGGCCTACTTACCTCTAGACCTAGATGGTGCATCATCTTTTCACTCATGACGCATATTTGCACGCCACCATCTATGTAGACGTTTGAAATCCGTTTCCCCTTGATGTGAGCGTCCACGGTTGGTAGGATGTCGTCGAGATCCCTCCCAGAGATAGCCCCAGCTAGGGCCTGGGTCTTGATTTCCTAGTACTTACCATTTTCGTCCATTGCCTCCTCATTCTGGGTGCAAGGTCGAGTAATTGGGGCCAAGTTATCTTCGGGCCCTGCATTAACACATCCTGAACTAAGTCATAGGGTTTTGCATACTCACCTAGTGAGAAGTCCACGATGTCTATCTTCCGCCGCAATTTAGCTGCTTGCTTGCTAGACTCGGCCTTCCCTTTCATCTTCTCTTCTCTTTGAGATGCCTCCTCGTGCCTCGCACGTTTCACTCCCATATCATCCACTTCTTCTACCTTCGCTTTTCGTTTGTGCTTCTCTCGAGCTGATTCTTCTACCTTCGCCTTCCCTTTAGCCTCTAAGCTAATAACACTCACCGCTTGGTTCACAACAGGTGGTGGGGTAGTGGCGGAATGAGAGGTTGGGGTGGTGTTTGTTGTTGTATAGGTGGTCGAAGGATTTGGACCGGTGGGATTGGCATGGCTGCCTAGGTGGTGGTGGTCTTGCTCTTGGCGGAGAGATCTGATTCTGTCTCCCCCCTCTATTGAAAATTGTGCCTCCTCGGGTGTGGGTAGTAGTACATTCCATGGCCATCTTCCCCGCAGTTGTAACAGTGGTACTCTGGGTTTTGCCTTCCTTGTCCCCTTCCTTGTTCAGGGTTTTTGCCAGATGCATGCCCTTACTGCACCAAATGCACAGATAAACTCTCTAGTTGTGGGTGGTGATGCGACACAGCAGGTCTTGCTGTTCTTCTGATGCCTCCTACGGTTGGACTCTATGATTGGAAGTTGCAGTCGCCTTGGGGTTGGTCGGGCCGAGCTTGTTTCCTCTGACTCATTTACTCTTGCTTGCATGCGCAGCTTCTTGTCTTTAAGGCGGGCTACTTCGATTGCCTATCCATCCACGGCTCATAGCGGCTTTTTACAGGGGTGGATGGATAGGTTAAAACATGATAAAAATAGAGACATTAAAGGAATGATGGTAATCTAATATGGGGAGAATAATAGGGTTCGGGGAATTGAGGATTTCTCCTAGTACCGCCGCACCGAATAGGTATACGATCTTCTGTTGGTAGAAGACTTTCCTATCTACATAGATATTCACATGCATATGCTGCAGGAAACTGAACGGGAATGCTGTCGGCCCGTTTTCCATCATGCACAAAGGGTGGAATACTTACTTATACTCTTACCGTGCCAGTGTTGATGAATCGGCACATCCACAAGAGGTCGTCCCCTTTCATGGGCTCTACCTTTCCTTCGTTACTCAGCATGTACGGGGTGATGGCGATGCGTCTGACCACTCCCAGCCTCTTGGCTAACAGCAATTGCAGGTAATTTCCGTAATCGGTGTGTTGCATGAATTCTACTCCGTTCAGTTGCAACTCATCTCCAGCCCACTAGGTTTCTCCCGTGGTAGAGAGCTTCTTCAGGATAAGTTGTACAGGGAGAGGAGGAAGGTCCTCCAATCACTTCCCAAAACAACAAGAGCAGTAGCTGAACCACTCTTCTCTAGGACATGGGAATATTCTTACCACTTCCGGATTGTCGACGTGGATTGGTAGCACTCGCATGCGTCGTGCAAATCGGTAGGCGACCTTCCGCCGCTTAGCTTCGGATGACTTCTTCCTTGACAAAGTGGGTACAACCTGGCTTTCTAAGCTTGAAGCACTTGCTTGGCCAGATGCTTCTCCCTTCGGGGTCATGTGTTTCCAGACTGGCTTAACTTCTCCTTGCCTTTGGCTCAAGCAGCCCCTTTAGGCCACTTTGGAGTTATATCCTTGACTACAGTTTCTTTAGGGAAAAGAGGTCTCACTGTATGCTTCCCTTCCTTGACGTGAATGATTTCTTCGCGATGAATGTCGATGTAGATGACTTCAGCCCTTTCGCTGCCTTCGTTGCTGGCACTCATTGACAGTGTGCCTTGGTTGACAACAATGATGGCACTTTACCAACCTCCCACCTGATGCTTTCGATTTATAGCTAGAACGAGCGACACGAGATGGAGAATTTACCTCTTGAATGCTGACGATACTGCAACCTGGCAGTAGCACCTCAATGAAGGCGGCTAGTGCCTCCTTCGTCTCCTCTTCTTCCGTCCTCCAGTTAGAAAATTCCTTCAGCCATTCGTCCATGATTGATAGTGGGGGTCACTTTCAGCATTGTAAACTGAAGGTTCTTAGAAAAGCCCTTCTCAATGGGGGCACCAAATGACGGACGCAAAGCGGACCCCGAACCCTGATGGCCTCTAAAACGACGGGGGCCGAATGGTGCGCCTCGAGCCTGCCACGGTAAAGTGAACAGGGGGCACCACCTAGCTTTGAGCGGCTAGGACACAAACCACGATGATATGAACACCGCAAACTTACACACACACACACACACACACACACACACAGAGATAGAGAGAGAGAGAGAGAGATTTTGCAAATGATGAAAACCGTCGTGGGTGTGAGGGTGAATTATTTTTGGAATATTTACAAAGTGGAATGCCGTGGTGGTAGAGAGGTAGGGAGAGGAGGTGGTGCAACCTACTTGGTGCGTTCTCTAAGATGACTCAATGATTGTGAATACTTACTACCAAGAGCGTGCATACGTGTGTGCATCGACCATTGGAGTCGAGAGATGGATGTGGTTCCCTTTGCATGGTGCAATTCCCAAGGCAAACCCAACACACAAGCCCCCTCCCCGTGATGGTGATAGTGTCAATCCTTCCCACTACACTCTACCAAATGCTTGGCTCCTCATGAATTGCCCCCCCCCCCGATAGTGACCTCTCAGTGCCAATATATAGGTGTTGGCTACTTGGATTATGGTAATCCCATTGTGGTTAGGGTAAGCTTAATCGGGGAGACAAAGCAAGTGGTTGGCCTTTGTGACCATCACCTAGAGAGAGGATATTTACAAAAATTGAAAATTTACAATGGCTCGGGTGAAAATTGAAGATAATGATGAAAATAACCTATAAATTACTAGAATGGTGTCGTGGTTGCGTGTTGCCGGCGAGCGAATGGTGTGCTGCCGGTGCGTCGATGTCGAGCGTACTTCTTTTCGGAGTTGGCTGGGGCATGCCTTCGGTGCATTTTCTCTTTTTGTTTTTGGTAGCGCGTGCTTTGGATCCTTCTTCTTCATTCGTCGATGTCGTGGTCGTTTTTCCTTTGTATTTGTGGTGCGGTGCGTATATGCGAGTGTGTGTGTATGTATTCGCATAAGGGCGGGTGTGTGTGTATGTATATGTATGTGTGTGCGCATAAACGTGCGTGATAACGGGGGGATTAATATTATTATGTATATAATACATATTATATATTTTTTATTTTTCTGTTTATGTATGGCGACGTGCTACGCGAGGTGGGGGGGGGAGATGGTGTGTGTGTGTGTGTGTGTGTGTGTGTGTGTGTGTGTGTGTGTGTGTGTGTGTGTGTGTGTGTGTGTGTGTGTGTGTGTGTAAGAGTGGGGTGTGTGTGTGTGTGTGTGTGTGTATAGAGAGAGAGAGTCGTTTTACTCTGTGCCTACTCCTTCGGGCTGCGACGGAAGAGAGAGAGAGAGAGAGAGAGAGAGAGAGAGAGAGAGAGAGAGAGAGAGTTTTCGGGTATTGGCGGCCTTGTGTGCAGAGCGCAAGAGAGAGAGAGAGGGAGATGAGTGGGGGGAGAGAGAGAGAGTGTGAGGGAGGGACGGGATTAGGCGGGTGTGTGTGTGTGTGTGTGTGTGTGTGGATAAGAGGGCGAGCACCCTGGTTTTTTCGCTGCGCCTTTGGGCTGAGAAGAGTGAGAGGGAGAGATAGAGAGGCTGAGGATGTGCGCAGAACGCGCATGAGAGAGAGAGGGATGGGGTGAGAGGCTCGAGCCTGCCCCTTGGGATCGACACGGAGTGAGAGATGGACTTTCCTTGCGCCTTCACAGGCTTGTGTGTGTGTGTGTGTGTGTGTGTGTGTGTGTGTGAGAGAGAGAGAGAGAGAGAGAGAGAGAGAGAGAGAGAGAGAGAGAGAGAGAGAGAGAGGAGAGAGAGAGAGAGAGAGAGAGAGAGAGTGAAGGAGAGAGAGAGGGGGGGGGCACGCCTCGTGGGCCGCCGGACAAGAGAGTGAAGGAAGGGGGGGGGTAGGGAAGATGTGTGGGTGAGAGAGGGGGGGGGGGGGGGGGTTCTACTGTTTTGCATGGGAGCTTAAGGATGAGAGGAAGCAAGTCAATGGGTGGGAGTGAGGGAATATATCAGCGGGCCAAGGGGGAGGGAATGAGCCGAGGGGAGGGTGAGGCGAGCGGGTGGGGTAGAGAGGGGAGGGGTCGGGGAAAGAATATTAGCGGGCCAAGGGGGGAGGGGGGGAAAGTATGGGGGGGGGTGTAAAGGGTGAGTGTAAGAATACGGGAGAGCGGAGGGGGGGGGGGGGGGGGGGGGGGGGGGGGGGGTGTTCCATGCGGCTCACACAGAGGGAGCACGAGAGAGGGGTGGGGGGGTGAGTGCTCAAAGTTTTCGCCTGGCCGGGGGGGGATAATGAGAGTGGGGTAAATTGGGAGAGAGGATATTAGGGAGGGGTATGTAGGGAAAATGAGGGAGAGAGATAGAGAGGGTGTTATTTATCCAATGCCCGTCGGGCGTGGGGGGGGTACTGAGGGGGGGGGGGGGGGGGGAATAAGTTTTTTTTTTTTTTTTTCTTTGATTTTTGAAAGTCTGCTATCAACAGCTTTCATTCCCTGCTTCTGCATTGCTTTTCTGATTTTTTCTCACTTTGACTCTGCTTTGACTATCCATTCACAGGATTTCCATCAGCATCATGGGCCTCCTCTAGTTTAGGAGCATCATTGTTGTTATCATGATTGTCATAATCATATTCATGGTCCTCAATAACATGGTCATCGTTGAGCTTCTGCTGCTCAAGATCAAAACCTGCAAGCTCCGCTGCGCTCTCGGCCATCATGTTGCTGCAATGTCTCTCTCTCTCTCTCTCTCTCTCTCTCTCTCTCTCTCTCTCTCTCTCTCTCTCTCTCTCTCTCTCTCTCTCTCTCTCTCTCTCTCTCTCTCTCTCTCTCTCTCTCTCTCTCTCTCGGTTTTGACAGGTTCAATAGGTAGTGTCAAAGTGAGAGGCCCTCAAAAAACCTCCCAAGAGGAACTCAGTGGGTAGAAAAGGCTCCGACAACATAACCTGTACTGCACTGGTTGCCAGTGCGAGCAAAAAAGGCTTTGGCTGTTACCATATACATGTGATAGTGATATGTGTGAACACACTTAGGACCGCCGATGCATTTTTTCCCTCACTAGGAGGTTTTTTCCCCCGTGCATTGTATATACGCCCATCATTCTAGGTCTATCTATCTTTCCATTGCACGCTAAGTAATACACTCTCTGTTGTGTGGCTTGAGCTTTCTTTGTCTTCTCCAAGCTGTGTGCGTTCCCCTACAACCCTAATTCCAATATTTGGTATCAGAGCAAGTTGCGTCCTCTCAGGCTTAGTTGCCCGCAGCTTCAGCACACGTCTGCTCACTTTCTCCAATTTTTGTGAGCTTTGGCGAGCGTTCGTAGGTCTGCTCAGATTTTTTATTCGGGCTCACTTTGGCCTTTGTTTCCACTACAGACAGTATTGCACAAGCTATTTTGTCATTTTGTGCAAAATTTTTGTCAGTGCCGTTTTTTGCATAATAGGTCCCGTATAGTCTTCTACGATTTGTGCTATATAGCATGTGTCGTTCTCACTTTTTTTTTCTCTTTTTGAACAAATTTCACATTAGGTGCAGCATTTACCATGGCTAACAACAACACGGATGTGTTCAAGATGTTTGTTGCTGAGGAAAGATTGGATGGGGACAATTACCCTATGTGGGTTTACATGATGCAACATGTTCTTGTGTCAAAGGGCGTCTGGAATATTGCGTAGGGCATTGATGTACATCCTGGGTTCTGAGGATATAGGCGATAATGAGGATGTTGCAGGTCTTGCTACAAGGATTGCTGCTGTTAGAGTTGGTTTGCCTATGGCAGAACAAGCTCGTTTGGATGTAAAAGATGTGCAAGCTCATGCATTGATTGCGTTGTCTGTGAAGCGCACTATTACTCCTCACACTCGTTCAACAAAATCTACAAAACGGGTTGGGATATTTTGGTTGGTCTTTATGAAAGTTGCAATGAGGCTAAAATTGCATTGCTACGTAAAGAGCTGGAATAAAATATTATGCATGAGGAAGATGATATGGACACTTTCCTTGCTGGTGTCAAGGATATCAATGAGCAACTTATTTTTGCAGGTGAAGTCATTTGAGTCAGTTCCCTTGTGCAGACTATTCTTGATGCCTTGTCGCCAGACTCTTACCAGACTTTTGCTAGTACTTGGAGACTTATGACCCAAGGAAATCCTGAAATTGTCAAGTTTGATGCATTGTGCACCTTGATGTTGCAAGAGTCACTTTCAAAAAAAGAAAAAGGACTAGACGGCATGCAGTTGAACATTCTTTTATTGTTGCTCAAAGAAAGGGTGGTAACAACAATGCAACCACTTCTTATGATTCTTCTACGAGTGAAAAATCACATGTTCCTAATGCTTCTGCTAGCAGAAATTCCTTTGGAAATTTTGGTGATAAGGGCAAAAAGAAGATGCGTTGCCATTATTGTAAAGCTAATGATCATGTGATCAAGCAACATCCTAAGTTGAAGGCAAAAGAGGCAAAGAAGAAAGAGGGTGGTTCCACTGCAAATGCTTGTTCCACTACAAATGCATATATTGTTAAGTCTTCTATGAAAGGAAGCTGTGATGTTGATGTTGATGCATAATGGGCTTTTAGTGCATAGTCTACCTATAATCCTGCTGCCCATGATGCATGCATGTCAATTTTGGTTGCAGTAGATTCACATGTGTGGTATTTTGACAGTGGGTGGTGCTACAAAGCACATTACCTCACATCGTGATTTGTTCACCTCTCTTGACTCTATCCCTCATGGGAATTCAGTTACTTGTGCCAACATTGCCTCTTATCCGGTTCAAGGAGTTGGAAAGATTGTGCTTATTGGTGAAAATGGCAGTTCTTTCACACTTGTCGATGCATTCTTGGGATCAAGAAGAATATTTTGTCTATATTTGCACTTCCTAGACTTGGACTTGTAGTCAACTTTGTGGATGATAGATGTGCAATACATGATCTCAGTTTTGGTGATGAAATTGTTGCATCTAGCATATTATGCCGTGGGCTGTATAAGCTCACTTTGTATGACAAACGTGGGCAAAATTTTGCAATTACAGTTTTGGATTCAAAGGCTATTTCAGATGTAAACTTTGGCATGCAAAGTTTTGGTCATCTGAATTTTGCCAGTTTGTTGCGTTTGCAGAAATCTATATGGTTGCTTCTTTGCTGCCTCTTGAAGCATCTATCAAACACATTTGTGAAGGCTGAATTTTGGGTAAGATGCCGCGTTCTAAGTTTCCAAAGGATGGTTCAGTTCTGGCCACATGCAGATTGCAGCTTGTGCATAGTGATGTTTGTGGGCCCATGCAAACTTAGTCCTTGGGAAATTACCTTTACTTCATGACTTTTATTGATTATTACTCCAGGCATGCATGCGTATTTCCACTTAAAGCGAAGTCCGAAGTTTTTATGTGCTTCAAACAATTTTTGGCTATGGCTAAAAATGTCTCGATATGTACTATGAGCACCCTCCGTTCCGATCGAGGGGGGGAGATATGTCTCATGAATTTCATGCATTTCTGGCTATTCTTGGGATAAAACACCAATGTAAAATGCCTTACACATCTCAGCAAAAGGGTGTTGCTAAGAGAAAAAACATGACATTGATGGAAATGGCACAATGTATGGTCAAAAGTCAAGCTTTTTCGCATTCTTTTTGGCTTGAGGCCATCATGCGTGCCACTTATGTACTAAACATGTGCCCTACAAAATCTTTGCAGTCTATTACTCCAATGAAGCATGGCATGATAGAAAGCCTTCTATTGAGCACATGCGTGTTTTTGGCTGTTTGGCATATGCTTTGGTGCCACAAACACATCGCATAAAATTGGATGATAAGGCTGTCAAATGTATTTTTGTTGGTTATAGTGCTAAAAACAAAGGTTGCAGGTTGTATCATCCGCAAACAAAGCGTATCTTGGTCTCACGGGATGTTGTGTTTGTGGAAGATTCTATTCAGCCCTTGTTGTCATGTACTAGAGACAGGTAAGGTCAGCTTACAGGACATTTATGACACTTTGTTGCCTATTTTCAGTGGTGGAAGCTCAAATGTAAATTCCAATGAGGCAAATGTACATCCTATGGGGGTGATCAGCCTATTACTGATGCAGATGTACATGATGTACTTGATGAGGAGAGGGATGAAAATGAGCAGGCTAGAGGTATGCCAAAATGGCTGGTGCATACTTTGCGAGATAGTAAATTGGATGCACCTTTGTCTAGTCGTACTCGTTCAGGTTCTCTCCATGCATCTTATGGATCTAATTGTTAAGCTTTGGTTGTGTCTAGCTTACATGATGTTGAAGAACCTCTGTCTTTTGATTAAGCACAAAATTCAAAAAATTGGATGGCCGCCATGCAATCAAAATATGATGCGTGTGTAAGGCAGGGGAGCTAGCGGTGAATTGCTCACTGTGGCAAACAATGTGTGATGGTAATGCAAGCTAGAGTGTGTGGAAATCGCTGATGATGTCTGCATTGGGTAGCAATTAGTGCAAGCATGCTCTTTCAACCGTAGGCTATGGCGCTACAATTAGTTTCTGCCACCTGCCAGCCTCAATGTTGTTTGCTACAGAAGTCCAAAATGGAGTAGTGAGCTCAGACAGGTTTGGTCGATTGCAGCCACCGCCTATGCTGTGTGTGTGTTCAATAGCTCACGTCGGTGGTCAGTAAAAGCAATGGTGCTGCGTGCATGGCTTGTTGCCAATGACAGGGTGAGTGAGGGCACTCAGAGACCAATTGCAGTGCAAAAGGATGAGCAAGGCGAGAGAGAGAAAATGGGACACGATTTCAAGCTTGCAAAGATAATAAAAATTTCTTATAAGGATAAATGACCTTTAGTCTTATTTAAAAAACTCATGGTTATGTGTCAAGCATATGAGGCATAGCCTTTACACTTGGCATGCATGTATTAGGACATTTAACTTGGTTCTAAAATATGCACCTCAAAAGTGAGATATTTACAAGAAAACAAAATACTAATAATTATAATTAGCCTTACAAATTGCTCTGATACCAATTGTAACGCTCTAGTTAAGGCGGTTTGTTGTAAGTTGCATTCATGCTTGGCACATGATTACCAGTAATTACACTTAATTAGAGAGACGAGATATGCGAATGGCAAAATACAAAATAAGGCTTGCTAAAATAGATTGATTGTGGAAATGTACAATGGTGTACAATGGTGCTCTTACATAGAAGAGCCATACAATGACATACAAGGTGACATCATAGGTAAGGTGGTGGAAATATCTAAGATATTATTTCTAGCATAGTGCCACACATGCTATTAGGCTAGATATTATGCCACACAGGCTAATAGGACTAAGAGGTGCTACATATGCCATAGATAAGAATAATAGGACGTGCCCACCCAACAAAAGAGCTTCTCTGTATTTTCTTTTAATGTCAATGAGGTTTGCAGTAGAGGTTGATACAAAATTCATGGCATTCCAAAAACTTCTTTTATCATTACCGTGAACAATTCAAGAAACGCTCAGTGCATGGTAATGATGGTGTCATAAGAAAAGGAAGAGACCATACTGAAAAAGGGAATTGATACGTTCTTTTGTTGAGGAAAACTCGGAGAGAATGCCACATAAGAGTAGAACTATGGAAGATGGTACTAGGGAAACCTTGCTTGCAAAATTGAACACGCACAAGCAAATAGACAATAAAATGCTCAAGAGTATGAGTCTCAAGCCAATGTTTAGCACTACATTCAATAGGGTTTGGAATACATAGTTTGCTAATGTGACCTTGTAAAAAACGAGTGAGTTCTCACAATTGCAAAAGGATAAGTATTTATGCATTATACATGATAAAATGGACCAAAAAATACGACAATACATAGATTGTGTGTGAACTCAAAAGACTATGCAAATGCATATCAAATGCAAGTATCATTAACAGGTATGCTAACACATGGACATTGTCATGGGATGTATGGTCATTTCTCGCTTAATGGTGTATGGCCTTCAGATCCCAATGCTATAATTGGTTCCCTTGATTTATGGTTACAAAATTTGGAAAGAACAGATATCCATGGACCAGGAGATTTATGCCATGACGGTATGCCACACAACAATGTAACATTATTCAATGCATTGAACTCAAGGATGGCTCTAGACCACCAAAACAGGATGAGGCAAGAGCATTAGAGGAATGCATCAACAATAACACCACCGTTGGTCATTGAAGAATGTAATGAAGAGATTGATAACTTGCAATCATCCTCCTCTCAATGTGTTGTGGATACCATGTCCACTCTCGTGTTTGAAAAATTGCATGAGAATCTTTTGCTACAACTAGGTAATTGTGCATGAGAGAATAAGAATCGATATTTATTTGCATACTTATCCTTGCTAGTAGCAAAATGTGTTTTCAAAACCGTGCATTTGAATTCTTAATGGTGGGTCATACACATGAGGACATAAATGCAATGTTTAGCAGGTTCTCAGAGATATTGCGAACATGAATGACATTCACTTTTCCACATTTGATGGAACATTTTCAAAAATGTGAAAGCTCAGCTCCAACACCATTTCTAATGACGCAAGTTCCTGACTTCAAATCCTTTGTTAAAGGGTACATGTGTGATGGACAAGAAGCTCTTGTTGGACACTCTAAGCCACTTCAATTTCGTTTCTTTATGCAAGGTGAAATCCCATTAATGCAGTACAAAATTCACCCCAAATCACCTAATTAGATGCTAGGGAGTCAGGAATTGAGTTGTGGAAAAAAGATGATCAAGGGAAACCAAAATTACCAGTAGGCTATCTAGATGTGGTACCTATAGCAAACTATGTGAGGGATAGTCCGCCAAGGGATTAAGACATATCTTGAATTCTAGAAAAGATGGGCTCTACTAAAGGGAAAGGATGACGGTTCTACAAAATACATGGAGCCAGTTATTATTTATTGGCAAAACATAATTAGTGAGATTGAACAACCAACCAATAAACAAAATGGTGAATATACATCATTTTGACCAAAGATGATAGGGAGTCATCGAATGCAACAGATAGAGGAAGACAAAAATGAGTTTCAAGGATATGAAGAATTGAATGATCACTATGTTGGTCCTCAAAGTGCAAGGCCGGAGGAAGCTTTTAGGATTCAAATTGATGTAAGGAAAGGGGATTTTGTTCTTGTGAGGCTCGCATATCCAGACTATGCGATATAGCTAGGAGTTGCAGAGTTAAATGTTGATGTAGACAGCTCATCTCCTAAATACAAGAACGTTTTCATTCAATATTGGGCACCAAAACATTGAGCAAAAAATCCCACAATCCAAGAACAATATGAGGATTGTTGGAAAAAGAATTGTTGCTGGAATCTTGGTGACCCAAAGCGTTGGGAGTGTGTTGATGCAGCTGTGTGGTCATGGACTCCAAGGGGTGGAAGACTTGCAGAAGCACAAGCTAGCTTAATAGGAGAAACTAAATAGCATTTCATTTTCATATATTGTTTTTTCTTGTTATCCATGTCTATGTATGATTTTATAAAGTATTAATTAACACCAACATGAAAATAAAAAATTTGGATGGGACAAAAAAAGGTGTTTCTCAACACCATCATTTTCTTGAGAATTGATCTCTTTATCTAATGTAACACAAGTACTCAACAAAAAAACTTATCTATAACATTTCCAAATTAAATGAAACTTTCTCAAATCAAATGGGAAATAGGAATCCATAGGGCATTGAAATCAATCCCAAAGTTGTGGGAATTTTCTTGGTTTTTCTTACAGTATAAGCTACCTTTGCTTATCTAGATTCATGTCTTATTAGTCCAGGCCCTCGCTTCATTTCTACTATTGAAAATACTATGCAGGGAAAGTATGGATGTGCATATAAGGCAAATCGACCAGGATGTATATAGTCGTTAGGAATGTATTTGAGAGTGCCTTTGAGTAATTCTCCTAAGGATGCTCCTCTCACTCGGGCAACTACAAGGCCTCTCGACTAGGCTGTTGGACGGATACGCCGCGACGGACGTCAACACAGCGAGAACTCACCTAACAAGATTTGTCAGCTAAGGATGAAGCTCGACCGACAGGCGCGTGGAAGCAAGCATAGGGTGTCAATCTACACTCGACCGACTCTCGACTAATTCCTACAGAGGTCTCTACCCAATGTCTAAGCTACAGCCTTCAGAAGTGATTAAGGTTTTCTACAACGCTTCCAAGAGCCAAATACCCATCAAACGGTCTCGAAACGCCATAGAACTTGAAGGAGACCCTACTAACACCAATAGGTTTCTCTCCCTAAGGTCCATGAACCAAAATCCCAACCCAAAACACCCGGTGCAAAATCACGTAGGATGTCTCGCCAAAATTTGCAGGTGGCCGTTTTCAAAAATTGAAGTGCCTAATGTGTAGCTCTAGTCAATGCGAACGCGTGGATATGCTGAAATGCAAAAGCAGATAACATATGCTCACCGAATCACCAGATGAAGCTTGTAGGTGGAGCTCGCAAAACCGGACCATACGCGCGCAATGTAGGTATTGGCGCGTAGCTCTCATCGACAACACGCTGCACTTCTCCGCACTCGTTTCCGACCACCGGTGCGCACGTAGCGTCAAGATGAAGCTCTCACTCTCTCTCGTACACAGTACACTCACTCACAGACTTCCAACTTTTTAAAAATGACAAAGGTTTTTCATTAAGGTCAAAAAGTGGTATAAATACCTTACAATCTCAAACCCTAATGTTTCAATTTAACCATCTACTCAATCTAATTGTCAAAAATGGGATACAATCTTAGAATCTTCTGTAAGTCCCAATATTTGCAAAGGTGAAATGTCGGGTTTTCTCAATAAATGAATAATTACAAAAAATAATAATCCATCGAGCAATCATTTTCCGTAGGGTCTGTTCAGCTTCTAACACTTCCCCCCTCCTTGTTCATGTCATCCCCGACATGGCTGTTGAGCTGCTTCTTCATCGTAGGCTTTCTCTCATCTTCAGCAGTGACTCATATCTTGCATGTTGAGCTAGTAGCATCGTGCAGAATATGTCAGTGCTGATTGTGAAGAATCCGGTGTAGAAGGCTTCTTCAAAGGCCTGGAGGTGATAGGATGGTAGAAACATGATCCTTTGATACAATGCATGTATCACCTCGTGAGAAGGCTAACCAGACAGATCGTATGCACATCTGTATGTATCTTGAAAGAAGAAGATACTGTCTGTCACCTGGTCGGATTTGAATGTCTCGAAGACTGCCAAAAGTGTTTTACAAATCTTTCTCATCATGATGCAAGATAGGTCAGGCGAGCCAGTGAACAATTTGATGGCGCCCGTTAGGGTTTTCACCATGTATTGCTCGCTTATTCTCTCGCCTGCCTTCGAGCTTGGCAGCTTCAGGTAATTTAGCCAAGTAGGTTGGCTTCTCTGTAATAGCTTATGGGCCTTCCACGTCCGCATCCTTGGTAGAGGGCAGAAACTTAGGTTATCTCTAATGACTTTAGGTGCCTCTATCAGATGGATTAGATACTCTAGATACTTTGTCATCCATGCCTTTCTCCACCTAGGTTGAGAGTCGACTATCAACTTTACCCCGTCAGGCTTGGAGATGTTTGCTTTGTACATTGGCACTGTTGGCTCCTCTCTGATCCGCTTGTTGATTGTGGCAGCTTCATATTTCAGCAGAGGATATGGGAGAGAGGGCTGTAGCCATTCACGCCGAAGGTTGCTGGCATCTATCTTCTGAATAGTCATTGATTTAAAGACCCTCTGCTCCCATGCCAAGGCTTCTTTGGCGGTTTCTCTGACTGCCTCTTCTATTGCCTTTTGAAGCTTCTCTTCTTCTTCTTGGGTCAGATCTTGTGGCTCTTGTGAGGGTCCTACAAGGATTTCCTCTTGCATGGTGGTGTCCACTGGATCTGCCACATTCTCTATGTCTATTCCCTCCATGGCTGCAAGCCCAGTGCTAAACTGCTCTTCTGTTTGCTGCTCGCCTCTCACTTCTTCTATTTGCTTCTGAAATGTCTTGTTTTCTGCTTCAGCTTGTTCTCCCATATTCACAAGGAGGTCATTTAGATCTACATTTATCTTTTCCGCCTCCTTGAGCTTTCTCTTGATGGCTTCTAGCTCATTCTTCATGGTTGTGTTTTCTTCTTCCATGCGGTTTTGCATAACCACTGGCCATCAGCCAACATCAGTCTTTGCCGCTTCTCTAGGGTTAACTCTTGTTGGAGCTCCTTCATTTGCTCTTCATATAAATCCGTCTCAGAAGTAGTGTGAGTCGAGCTAGTAGCACTGACTCTGGCAGGGGATGCCCGTAGCCGTTGGATGGTTTGATCTTTGACTTTCATCTGGTCTTTAAGCTCTATTACCTCATCCTGGCTTGCCTCATGCTTTAGCTCTGCCTTTTCCTTGGCATTCCTCAGGGCTTCTACCTCCTTGGATTCTTTAGCAAGTTGCAGGGTTAGGTTGTCCCTTTCCCTCTATGCATCTGTCAAGGACTTGCTGATTTTTTTGTATTCTTCCTCAGCTTTTTGAAATCTTTGATCTATTGCCTGATTTTCTTGTTCCATCTCCTGGCATCTTTGTAATGCCTTGGCCAGACTGGCTTGCAGCTCTGCTTGTTTCTCTATCTGCTCTTGGCTTTGTCTTTGTAGTGTGTCTACTTCGAATTTGATAAAAACTTCATTGGCTTTGAGATTGTTAATCTCACTTTCCGTGGCCAATGATTTTGCCCTAAGCCCGCCGGTTAGCTTGTGCATTACCACATCCCAGTCATTTGTAGGTGGCTGTTTGTCCACTGTATCAGTGGCCATCTCTTTTAGTTCCACTAACAAAAGGCTCTGCATCTATTCTTTGGGCCTTGTGCTTGCCAACTCAAAGGCCATTATAGCTGCCTCTTCTCTTGAGTAACCCATAACTAGTAAATCAAGGAATGTGCTAAACTTTGCTTCCTTTGGCTCTGGCTGCTCATCTTTGGGCTTAGCTTCTTCTTTTTGCTCTTTCTCCTGGCTCTGTTCTTGCCTTGAATCTTCTTGATCATCAGATTTGTCCAGCTCCTCCTTTTGTTGGGTTTGTGGAGGGCTACGAGGAGGTGGTGATGGCGGTGGGTTGGACTCCGAGCTTGACGGTGGAGTTGGTGGCTTCTTCTTGAAGTCCCTGGTCTGCCTTGGTCTTCCGCTCTCTTTCCTGGCCTTCCTGCTCTTCTAGTAGTTGCTGTCGTACTTCATCTACTTCTTCTTCTGTAAATGGGATGTTAGGGATGTTTTATGCCGTAGCATCCAGGATCTCAAAATTTTTGATGTAATCTTCAAACCTATCTCTGTGCACCCTTCGGGATGACCCCGACATGGCCTCTAGTGATGCTTCCATAGCTCGCTCAAAATAGTTATGGAGATCTATCTTCTCCAAGTACTCTGCCATCTTGCTTCTGACAAACTCATTGAGCTCCCGAGGTAGCATGGGTAGCTCTATTGTATTTCCTTCAGTATCCTTGAACACGCCTTGGTAGATCTTTAGATCATTTGACTCTAGCAAGTCCTCCTGAATCCACGTGCTGGTTGGCTTCAGAGTTCCTTCTGGGATGACAAATGGCTCTACTTCTTCCAAGTGATCTTTTATCGTCATTCTCTGGTTCTTTGCCAGTGATTTTGCGGTTGCCATGGACCCTGTTGCACTCAGTAGTTCGAAGTTAGCGTTTTTTCCATATTAGCTGAGAAACTGAGTTTTAACTATTCAAATGACTTGAAAATTGAAAATAAATCTTAAAAGGAACTTGGGAAACCCTGCATGTGCTCACAGTGGCTTTCTGGCTAAAATTTATCATTTAGACATCCTACGCGTAGGATGTCTTTTTCATCAATTTTTTGTGAAACTTGGCAGACTGGTGGCCCTTGGCCTGTGCAACATGGCTATGTGATTGGAATTGGGTTTGGACATCAAAAAGTTTATTTTTGGGCAGATTCAGGCTTTAGGCTCACAAATTGGGTAGGATGTCCACAACAGGTGGCAAAAGATATTCAAATGGGTTGAAATTTGATATATGGGCTCCTGCACCATGGTAATGGCTCCCATGAGGTCATTTCTTGCACAGTAGGTCAAAAATCATGCTAGAGACATCCTACACGGGAGACATCCTATGCGTAGGATGTCTTTTTCATCAAAATTGCTTGAGATTTGTTCTGTGGGTAGCTCTTGGCATGTGGAACATGGCCCTGCTCTTGGATTTTGATTTGGACAAGAATTAGTGTTTGTGAGACCATGTGTAGTATTTTTGGGCTCAAAAAGTGTATCTTGGAGGTGTTGGGGGACAAAAGTGATGGGAATGGCTTGAAACTTGATATATGAGCTCTTAAAGGTGATATGAAGAGATCTGGAATTGAAAAACACCATTTGTGGGCCAAAAATGTCATTTAGACATCCTACGCGTAAGATGTCTATTTCATCATTTTTTGCATGTGACCACACAGATAGCTTGGCAATGTGCTCATGAATGTATTGTGCAAGTTTCATGTGATTTGGACAAGTTTTGGTAGGTCTATGGCCCATTATTGCCTCTATGCCCTGACTTTGCGTTTTTTGGTGCACATGAGGTCAATTTTTGTCCAAATGTGATGAAACTTGGTGGCAAGCATGTGCAGGCTATTCAAAAACTTTGTGTGATGAGAAATGTTGGGGTTGGTGCCCAGAAATGGCTTTGAGACATCCTATGCGTAGGATGTCTCCTGATGAAATTTTCATGGTGACTGCTACTGGTGCGTGCCCTTAGTCCCCCTGAGTCCCTTTTAAGCCCTATTTCAACAAAAAAGTCAAAATAGATAGAAAGTAACTCCCTGTTTGGATTTCAGAGCCTCCGAGCCCTTGTCTGACTTTTGGAGTGCTTTTCAGCGATGAAATTTCTTGATGTTGGTCTCCATAGCTTCCCGATCCCTTGGGGATCCTTGCCGTATGGTTTTTGTCGACTTTGGGTTCACCGGAGCTCCGTTTGGTAATTTGTCGCTCTAGAAGCACCCGTGCTTGCATTTTCATGTCTTTGATGACTTGTGGTGGTCTACCACCATAGGACTTGGTTGTTGGTGGTCTAGGAAAGCCGCTCGTGAAGTTTGGTGGCAAACAGACATGCGGTTTGGCCGCGAGAGCTATTTGACGCTTTGTGTGTCTGATGCCGTTTCTGAAGTTTGGTGCCACTTTGGGTCACCTTTTGGTCATGTGGGCTACATAGACTTGTCGAGCATGTCGAGATGCTCCTACCCATGAGTTTTGGTAGCATTTGGGCGTCTTTCCGCTGATTTCCCATTTGGTGGCCTCTTGCAGGGTCCCTCTAGGAATTAGGGTTTTTCCCGATGGTTTTCTATTGCCTTTGGTCATCAAAAAGTGGTCTCCTGTGCTAGGGTAAGCCTCTGATGAAGTGTCATTGCTTTTGGGTTAGCCGTTAGGTGGTCACTTCTACTTGTAGGTCTCTAGTGCTCGCTTTCTGTGTGAACCCTACGCTAGTTTTCGCGACAAAACGACAAACATGCGCGAAAAGCTCAAGGTGGTGAGCCTACCTCTTATGTTTGGAGCCTGTCAGGTAGTCGTGTGCGTCGTAGGAGCTGTTGGAAGTCCCGTTCACTCTAGGTGGCAGAAGCTCTCTATCAAAAGTCAATAGTGGAAATGAAGGTTAAAATAAAGTGAAAATTTCTTATAATGGGGGTCCCCGAACCACTTTTCATGAAATTTGACATGTGCTCCCAACTTCTAGAGAGATGCGGTTTAGGCTCAAAATTTTCTTGATTTGGACTCCATTTGCCCAGTTTACGAGAAATTTGACGTTTCGGTCAAAATCTGGCCAAAACATGCTTTCCGCTTCATTCACATAATAGCACCCCCACTGTACCATAGGTTGTTCTATAGTCACTGATCATCCCCATATTTTTTGTTTTTCATTACAACTGTTTTTCACCTGCTTTTTGTATTTTTGAAGTTTTTTTGTCAAAAATTAGTAAAATAAAAAGAAAAATAGCAAATTAAACCCATAATATTCCCAAAAATCATAACAAACCAAAAACATCATCGCAAAATACTATATACACTCACATGCAATTTTTATGGCCGGATTTCTCCATTTTACCAATATTTTGCCCGAAAAATTGCTATTTTTACTTATATACACACACCTAGGGGCTTGATTTGGCGTTTGGCCCACTATACTTGTAGATTCATGCTGTATAAGGTCATATGTGCTTGGGTTAGTCCAGAAAATTTCACAATCAAACGACAACTCTTAAAATAGTCAAAAAACATGCCCTTTTGTGCTCTTTCTGCCATTGGACCCGCATTTGAGAATGCCTTCCCCCCTCCTAGCCGGAGTCCTCTCGGAAGACAAGGTATTGCCTCGGAGTATGCGCCATGCATGGGTTGACAAAATTGTGCTAATGCTTGGCCGTGTAATGTGGCCCTATAGATGCATACTCGGTCAATGCATGGAAAAATTAATGTTGTGCAAGAGGAGGGTATAAGCAATATGCTTATTGGCATTCGCCGTCGAGGTTTCCGGTTTGTTGTTGATTTGGTCGACAGATTTTCTTTGCAAGTAAAAGTTGTAACTCCACTGCTCTCTTTGTGATCGTCTTTCTCGCAAAAGTCGCGTGGTTTGCCGCTACTGTCAATATGGCGATGGTTGTCTCCTTGGAGAGAATTGTCTTGGCTGAATTGGCCATTGACTTTGTCTCTTTTGCTTTCCATTTGTAGGTTTGCTTTGCTTTGTCTCTTTTTCTTTCCATTTGTCTCTTTTGCTTTCCATTTGTAGCTTTGCTTTCCATTTGTAGCTTTGCTGTGCCGGTTTTTGTAGGTTTATTGCTACGTCCGCGGTTGACATTGTTTTGTTGCTGATTGGCACCCACATAAATCGGTTTGCCGGTTTCATATGTTGTGTGTCTCTGTCTTCCGTTGTTGCTTGTACTGAAGGGAGTTCCTTTTGTTTTGGTTTCGGGATCCAAATGCGAGTTGTATTTAAGTGTTGCTGAGCATCTTCTTTGGGATCCATATCTGTCTTATTCCCTTGGTTTTTAGTTGAACTGTATGTTTCGGTTGACTTCTTCTGTTGTATTGTTGTTTGTCTGTCGTGTCATTTCTATCCTTCCGCACCCACACTTGTTTTTCTTGTTTTGGTAACCTTGATCTTGTAACAGCGGCGGTCGGTGACTTTTTATGCTTGTAGTGAACATGGTTCGCAGTTCCCTGTTTGTTAGCCTTGTTGTTATTGAGTGGCACCCATCCTTTTGGTTCTTTGTCTAGTGATTGCATTGCTAGCATCTGGTTCTTTCGTGGTTGCTGAGCAAAGGCTACCACCTGTTGTTCTTGTGCATGCTGAATTTTGACTATATCCGTATTCCAATCTATCTGTACATTATACTCTTTTTGCCAAGGTTGTCCCAACAACATGGGGTATTGTGTGCTTTCATCCTCAACCAAATAAAACTTGAGTGGGTAAATATATTGATGTACTTGTACATGCAATATAGTCCAGCCTAATGTTTTTAGCGAATGCGATGTACTACTCTCCAACACTTGTGGAGTGGGATGTAGTTGACCTGTGGGCTTGAGGTGTGTGTATAATCGGTAAGAGATTAGATTTGCTTGAGCTCTAGAATCAAGCAATGCCGTCGATTCAAATTGATTGCTACCCATTTTGACTGCAATTATTGGCTCCACTGTGACTTCATCGAAATTCGTTAGTGCGAATGGCATTGATTCGCAACGGAGATCCACATTGTTGTTGTTGTCGTATAAGCCGTCTTTTTGCAATGCGTTCTTTTGCTTCTGCTTGGGCTTCTTCTCGTACCCTTTTTTTCCTTCATCCGTTGTTTTTCTTGATGGATTTGTTGAAGCATATCTTGTGTTAGTGATAAATGATATTTCTTTAATCGACACCCACTAATCCAATTTGGCATTTCTTCACCTGCTAATGTAGCAAGCTTGACAGCTCCACTTTGTGATAAGTCACTAATCACAAAGGGTCCATCCCTCGCGTCTTATGTTTCTTGGCATGTTGCTTCAAGGTATAAACAAGTACATAATCACCTGTTTTGAACTCTTTCGAGCGTACATGCTTGTCAAAAAACTATTTTTGTCTTCTCTTTTTAGCATAGATCGAAGCTACAGCTAGTAAGCGAAGTTCATCTAGCTTTTCAAGATCATCCATTCTTGAAGAGAGCTCATGCCCTGTCCATTCTAAGCGTTTCGCTACTCGTAGAGTTGGAATTAAAAACTCTAAGGGTAATATAGCATTCCCCATATGCTCAAAGGAGTTATAAAACTCTTCTTGTTTTGGTGGTTCTACAATCTCATCTCCTCCTTGTATAAGGCTTACCATGTAATAGGGTAGCACATCATAGCCATCCTTATCCGCAAAATTTTGTCGTTGGACTATCTGTAATGGTACAGACATCCAATGTTGCTAGTATATGTTTCCATTCTAGAGGTTCCAAGGCATCTTCAGGAAAAGGTTCCGGAATATAATCCTTGTCCCCGATCACTCTTTCTAAGACGCATTCCTCTCTTTTTAAGCTCCCACAATGTGAAGCTCCGCACATCCATAGCTCGCTTTGTTGCCCTAACCATGCTGGGAGTTCCGACCTTGCTAATGTAGCTGAATCAAACTCTTCCATTGGTGTCTGGTTCACATCTTTGTAACTATGGTCTTTTAGGTGTATTTTGGTTGTAGTCTCGCCATGTCTGAGGTATATGTGGTCGTAACCCCAATCCTGGACCATCTTTAATTGTCTCATGAATGGTCTTCCCAAAATGATCTCGTAATTGTTCTTTTTGTCGAAATCGACTATTGCAAACGTATGCTCATACTCGATTCCGCACGAGGTGACAATTACTTTTTCTAAGAGTCCTAGAGGCTTTTCCATGAACGCGTCTGCCAATTGCAATTTCATTCTGGTAGCTCTCAAAGCCGGTTTTCCCCATTTTTTCCAGATTTCTTTGGTGGCAATAGTGACTCCTTCTCCACTGTCAAGAATAGCTTTGGAAACTACTCCTTGAAATTCTACTGGTAGCATGGTGTTTCCATCTTCTCCCTCGCAATATTCTCCAACCTTGTTTAAAGGTACTGGCCTAGTGTTTAGTTGAGGCCTGTCCAATTCTCTGATCCCTTCTTGAAGCTTCAAGGTGGGGTCTTTCACTCCAAATTTTTCTAAGCATGTGCCTACTGTGGTCCACATGTTTGGTCGTAACCTCAGGAGTTCGGCTAATGTGATTCTGCATGCCACACGGGTGGACAATAACTCAATCAACCCTTGTGAATCCATCACTCTGTTAGAAGATAGTCTTTGAGATAGGATTGCTCTCACCTCAGACTTGGCTTCATACTCTCATAGGTAAGAGGGTAGAGTTTTTAGCGAGTCTTGTTGGCTGTGCCCCGAACTAATTGATCCCTGGTCTCCCCCTTGAGAATGTATATCAAAGTTCATTTGTGATCTTGCCTCGATTCTTCAATAGGAGGCAAGATCTCATTTTTCTATTTTCTCGTGCTATTCATGTGGTAACTCACCCTGTTAGCTTCGTTGGCATCATGGATTTGCTTCCACAGGTCATCTAGACCGTCACAATCCTTACCCATTTCTACCAATGTTTTAGGCTGGAACCCCTCACTTGTCTCATCTATTGTATTTGGCACTATGATAGGTTCTCCCCTAGACTCAGAGACATTCGTGAGTCTCTCCTTCGTTTCTACTTGTTTCTCTAAAGTTGATTTGATAGGGGTTGGAGCTGGTACTTCATGCCAACTTGCAGGTTTACCAAGTGGGTTTTCTATCAAGGATTGAGCTGTTTCAATCATCTTTCTACACATTTCCAACCTCTGTTTTTCTATTTCCGCATATGGATAAGTCATCCATCTTTGCTCTTGGGTTTGGTTGTCTTTTAGCCTGGCTTCGTAAGCTTTCAAAAGTGCATCTAACTGTTCATTTACCTTTTCTGGCAACACTGATCCTCCTGATCCTGCACTTTTGGGTTCTGCTATTTCCTTGGGTGCTATGGTTGCCGCAGTGTGTGAGCTTAGGCTAGCTAGATCTGCTAACCGCTCTAATCTATCCTTTGTGTGTTTTAACTTCTCGGATAGAGCCGTTTGCTCTCGTTCTCTCCTGGCTTTTATACGCGCCTTTCTAGCTTTCCAAGTGCTTCTCTGATTTTTTGTTTCTGAACTTGGGGCATTGGTTTTTGGCTCTTCAATTATGGGTTTGTTCGTCATTCTTTGAGCTTGGGCTCATGTCACTGCTTGAAGAGGTATTATTGTCTCGTTTTCTGACCCTCCACTGGATGGCACTGCTTCCAGCATTTTCAAGGTAGTTTTTGCTCCTTTGCTCGGGTTCTTAGGGCAACCAGGAATCAAATGAGTAACTTCACACTCAGTGCAATATGCGTTGACTCTAATGATTTCATCATGAGGACAATCTCTTAACCAATGGTCTCCACCACACTTGTAGCATGGTCCCTTAGGTTATTGAGGTGCTCCTTGAGCTCCTCTTTGTTGGTATGCATGTCTCTGTCCGCCCATGCCTCCGTTGGCTATGAACAACAATGTTCGTTCATCCAAGATATATCTTCCTTCTCCTGCTGCCTGTGCAATTTTTGGTGGTCCTGCACCTCCTATCATGCTCCATGGTTCTAGCGTTGGGGGTTCTTCCGGTGGATAATAGGCAGGATTTGCAGCATATCCATTGGGATCTTCGTAATATGCATGCATAGCACCAAAGCCTTCTCTTCTCATTCGATTATTGTTGGCGTGTATCTTATGCCAACTGGTCGTAATCCTTCTAGGGGTGGTTGTTGCCCCAACACTGGTTGTGGTCTCTCTACACCTACAGGTCCTGGTAGGTTGCCTGTTTGATACCTAAGCATCAATGGAAGTTAAGGAGATGCTACTTGAGCTTGGGGAGCATAAGGTCTCTCTCTCACATATCCCTTGTTATAATAACATTCCTCCGTCCCATGGTTTGTCCATTTTTGTTCAATAGCACACCACTTGGGTTGTTTAGCCTAGGGTTTGGCGTACAAGTTAATCTTTTTTAGCACTTCCTCTACAAGCTGCTCCTGGTTTACAGCCACTTTCCCTTTCGGTGTTGTCTTAGCGGACTTGCTTCCACTTTGTTGTGAGGATATCATCGTCGAGATCCTTGAATTCACCCTCTTTGTAGACCGCACAATTGTCTCCAAGATAAGGAGCCTCCTTAGTTAACTCATTTAACATCGTGCTCCTCTTCATATGTACGTCCTTCTGGAGATCTGCATTCCTTAGTCCTTGAAATAATATAAGCATAAGTCTGGACTGAGTTGGCAGTTCTTCCACAGGGCAGAACTTAACATATCTTTTTAGTCGTAGGGCTGCCTTTCGCACAGATTCCCCGTCTTTCTGTTTGAATTTATGGATTTGTGAGACAGTATTATGAGCTATCCCCCTTTGTAAGAATTCCTCAATAAGCTCGTCAAACACCTCCTCCATAGACTCAAAGTCTCTACGCTCCACAGAGTCAAACTTAGTAGCAGCGTCATCCTCTAGGGTTAGTCCAAGCCTTGCAAATTGGGTAGGGAAGTCTAACACCTCTTCAGCTCTAATTACACGCACAAAGGCTACTACATGATCTCTATGATCAGTGTTTCACGTGTATTTCTTGTTTACCCATTTTTGCACCTAAGAAGTTCTAATTCTACGATGGTCTACAAATCTCATCATTGGATCTCCTCGTCCCAATCTATATATCTCCTCTGGCCTTCAGTAGTAGGCGGGTTCCTCTCCCACTGGTGCTCATAGCCGTAATTTCTAACTGTTCTTGCAAGAGATGGTTCATCTCTTCGAACTCGTTCTATGGGTGGTCTTATCGGCTCTGTTGACCCTTGAGTTTTTGGCTTACTCTCGCCTTGATACCTTGAATAGAGTGGTGGTTCTTGTAAATCCCTTAGCCTTGGTGCGGCTTGATAACCATCTCGGTTTTGGTCTTCTTCTAATATTGCACTCTGTCAAAGCCATGCCTGCAATGATGGTTGAGTTGCTGGTTGGTTTTGGCTATTGAATGTCTGTGGTTGGGTAGCCTATGTGAGGTCGCGTCATACTCTTCTAAAAAGGGATTTGTCGATTTGCTAGGGGTGTAGGTGGTTCTTGGCACTTCTTCGGGGGCATATGTTGATGCTCCTGGAACTGTTGCCTTTTCTACCTCCTCTGGGAGAATACGTTTGTATTCTCGCCCGTACCTATCAACAAAAACGATATCCTTCCCCATAGCAATTTTATAAGAGAATAAGTAAAGAACCTTGTCTTTGCTTAATTCGTTTGTCTAGGGTTCTTTGCAACAAAAGTAAGACACTATTCCCTCGCTCTCATGCTTGTAAATCCCCACATTCTCATTATAGGTTGAGACCCTGGTCGTTTTCTTATCATACATAAAAAGCGCTCCAGGTCAATCAATGTTTCGTGGCGGTTCTTGAGTTTCTGAAACCATTTTCCCTTTCACCACGTTATCTCCATATTTGTTGTAATCCTCAGGGTTACTAACTATCAGATAGTGGTTCCCCTTTTCGTCTCGGAATCTATCTCCATCATCATAGACTCGAATTATCTCCAGTCTGTGAATCGGTCTTTCTTCAATACAAATACACTTGCATCCTCGATAGTCAGAATAAACTAGGGCTCCCCTCGAGTTTGTTCCTTCTAAGAAGATTACAGTGAACTTGGAATCGTTCAAAGGATTTAGGGAGGTGCTTCCCCTTGGCACTGGTCCGTCATAGGTGAAACCTCCTGGCTGTTGACTACCCATCATGAAGAAGGATTTGTCTGATAAAGTGTCAGTATCACTAGCCTTGCCTGAGTTACACTCTCCTTGGTGGACACTAAACTACCCTGATCACCTGCCACCTTTTGGTCTCTAAAAATGTATCTGCCTGATCTTAAATTCATCAAACTTAGCAATGCAACTTACACAAATCCAACCATTAACCTGGCAAAGGATCAATTTCTGCACAACTTCTTGCTTTGCCGGTTGAATATACCTGTACACAAGCGTTTAATTTCGGCAATCGAATCAAAGATTTAACCGCTAGAGGTGGTTTTAGTAATTATTGGTATAATTGGAGAGTTAACCTCAACCACTACTGTCTTTTATACACTTCTGATGTTCTGGATTAGGTATGCTAAATCGGGAAATGTACTTCCCTTGGATGTTGGTAAATTTACCTGAAAAGTCTGAATTCAGTCTTTGCTCCGTCAAAACGTCAAACAAGGTCCAAATTCACTTCTGAAAGAAGTTCTGGAACTCTTAAGTCAAATGGAACATCACTGTATAACCTCAGTCAGTTTTTTTCTTCACTAAGCCCCAGTAGACATCCTACACATAGGATGTCTCCTGCTCTGTTTGGCCTGGATTTTTGTACTATAGACTCCCCTTGATGTGCTGAGTCCACAACTGTTTTTATTTTTTGATTGGGACACCTATAAGCTGGTCAATGGGTCAGAAATCTGTTCCAACAGTCTGATGTTGGTCGGATCAGTCAAATCAACTCCAATTTGGACCAAAATTGACTAGGAGGCTTGCCTCATGCTATACAACACCTTGCTATGTCCACAGTTAGTTTCTGGCTTCAATTTCATGCATTAGACATTCTACGCGTAGCATGTATTATTGCTCAAAATGGCTTCAATTTCAAATAATGAACTTCTCTTGAGGTGCTGATCACTTTGGTATGCTCAAATATGGATTTCGAGTGCCAAATCACCCAAAACACATCCTATGCGTAGGATGTCTTTTTGGCCTGTTTGACCCCATACTTGACCCAGAGCTTCCCCTTGCCGTCAGCAATCCAGTGCTATGCTTAGATTTTGGTTTGGATTTCAAAAGACCCCAATTTTAGCTGTTCTAGCCTTTTTCAGTCAAAAGTGCTAAAGTCTGTTTAGAACCCAATTTTTCTAACCCAAATGAGATGAAACCTTTCTCAGTCACTCACTATATCATGCAGATCGTGCTCATGCAGCCATCCTATGGTTTTGGTCTTAAAATAATGCCTTGGCACAATTTGGGTAGGATGTCTGGCAATTTCTGTCTATCTAGCCTTATCCTGTCAAGATATGGTCAAATTTCCACTTTCCAGGTGAAAATAGGGTAAAACCTACCTTCTGAACACACTGGTCAACTCAAAATTTCAAAATTTCTACCAGATCACCCAGTAGACATCCTACATGTAGGATGTCTCCTGCCTTAAAATGTAATTTTTTCCTGACAGAAATGCTCCTAATGCTCTGCAGCTCTATCAGAAACACTCACAGCAACTTTTGGACTTCACTTCAGCTTTCAAACACACTTTTGCGTCTTTTACAACCTTGTGATGAACCTAATAAGCAAGTACAACATGCATGAAGTGCTCTAGATCATAAATCATGATGACCTACTTACCCTACTCCTACTCATCATGTGAAATGGTGATAATGGTGTTTTGGTTGCTTCCTGGCCTCTCCGGACTCTCAAGCTCTCCTTTCACCGCTTCTACCACTCAAACCCCTACTCATAAACTCAACTAAGACCTAAAACTATCTCAGTCTACCTAAGTCGAAGGATCTAGGCCAGACACACGCTCCCTAGACTCCCTCTAAGACCTAGATAGTCCTCCACCCTCTGATCCTATCTACGTGTAAAACGAAACTCTTGGCAAGCCAAAGAATCCCTATCCTCAAGGACTAGTCTTGGTCACCTACCTAGGGTTTTCATCCCCGGCAGCGGCGCCAATGTTGGACGGATACGCCGCGACGGACGTCAGCACAGCGAGAACTCACCTAACAAGATTTGTCAGCTAAGGATGAAGCTCGACCCGCAGGCACGTGGAAGCAAGCATAGAGTGTCAATCTACACTCGACCGACTCTCGACTAATTCCTACAGAGGTCTCTACCCAATGTCTAAGCTACAGCCTTCAGGAGTGCTTAAGAAGAGGTTTCCTACAACGCTTCCAAGAGCCAAATACCCATCAAACGGTCTCGAAACGCCATAGAACTTGAAGGAGACCCTACTAACACCAATAGGTTTCTCTCCCTAAGGTCCATGAACCAAAATCCCAACCCAAAACACCCGGTGCAAAATCACGGAGGATGTCTGGCCGAAATTTGCAGGTTGCCTTTTCAAAAACTGAAGTGCCTAATGTGTAGCTCTACTCAATGCGAACGCGTGGATATGCTGAAATGCGAAAACAGATAACATATGCTCATCGAATCACCAGATGAAGCTCATAGATGGAGCTCACAAAACCGGACCGTACGCACGCAATGTAGGTATTGGCGCGTAGCTCCCGTTGGGGGCAACACGCTGCACTTCTCCGCACTTGATTCCGACCATCGGTGTGTGCATAGCGTCAAGATGAAGCTCTCACTCTCTCTCGTACACAGTACGCTCACTCACAGACTTCCAACTTTTTAAAAATGACAAAGGTTTTTTATTAAGGTCAAAAAGTGCTATAAATACCTTACAATCTCAAACCCTAATGTTCCAATTTAACCATCTACTCAATCTAAATGTCAAAACTGGGATACAATCTAGAAACTTCTGTAAGCCCCAATATTTACAAAGGTGAAATGTCGAGTTTTCTCAATAAATGAATAATTACAAAAAATAATAATCCACCGAGCAGTCATTTTCCGTAGGGTGTGTCCAGCTTCTAACATAGGCTCTATAAGTTGGTAAGACTTTATCTACATCTTTCACTAGGAGTTGGACCTCCCTCTGTCTGGAGTGCGTCCTTGAGGTCATGCCACATTATCACTTTGTAATGCTTTCCCCCTCGATAAAAAACCTAGTAGGGACTAATCTATGTTTTGTCACGAGTCGATAGTCGCTTGAATACCATTTCAACAAAGATGACCTCACCATAATCTACAAGAGAGATATAAGGGCATCGAGATAATCTGTGGACCTATATCCAAGAGAGTCCATGTACCTAAGGGTGCTAGGTCACGTGGTTGTTCTCAGTAATACTGCATTGGGAGAAATGTGTCACGTGCCTTCGAATGGATCCTCTGAGAGAGTGTCATGAGTATTCCCGTCTATGTCTACATGAATCTATCAAGAAAAGCCCAAGGCATCTTAGGCCTTGGGCTATGCATAAATATTTTGACTTGTGAGACAGCAAACTGAACATTTGGCTTGGTATTGTAGGCTTTGTTGTTTACCTTCTTTGTTAGCTTTCGAGCACCAATGTCCAACAATGGGGAGGTATCTTGCATGTACTATTATAGCCTAAGGTTTAAACAGATAGATAACACTTCAAAAATAATTCTCCTTTAACTTTTTCATTTTGTGGTTAGGTTGTGCCTTGCCTTTAAATGTGCAAAGAGATGCTCAATTTAACATTTGAGCACTTTAGGTAGCTAAGGGCTAAACCAACTCCTAGCTATCATCTGCTTCCAAAGGCATTTGGTTCTTTTGGTCCTCTCCCCTTGGGAGTAACTTTTTTAGAACACTTTTCATTGCTACAATGTGAACCACTATGTATTCCTTGGACATTTGAGAGCTAAGAAAACTGCAACCATTTGATGGTCCATGGGTTTTAAGGCACAACTTATTTATGACTATGTTTTAGAATTCATTCCTTAGGCTAGGATACTTTGTCGTGGAAATTTCCACGCTGGATTCACAAGGATTGTTGATAGGTCCAAGATTTATGCCTTGGACATATATGGTATTTGTCCTTGTTTTGTAAAGGCATCGATAAAGGACCTCTCCCATTCTGAATCAATCTAATTTTTAAATGTGTACTCTTTCCAAAAAATCCACTTAGTTCATGTGTTTACCTATGTGGCATCTTGTTTTGCAAGGATAGGGATGACAACCAAAAAATCTTGCTAAGGAAATGAAACTAGGCTCAATCTCTAGATAAGGAACTGATGTTGTTGAGAGCTCACTAATGATGCCAAGCTTTGGTGGAAGGAGTGTTGCCAAGAACATGGGTATGACGAAGCATTAGTAACATCAAGGAATTAGTAAAGAAGAAATATCTCCCTGTGGACCATGAAGCACTAGAGATAAATGAGTTCTACAAGGTAACCATTGTAGCTTGAATGTAGTTCATCAAGGTCAAGAAGTATGTCCCTCTCAGGACAACTAACCAAGCTATAAGTTGCATTGTACAAGGGTTAAATTCTCCATTGAACTAGAGATTGGAGTCCATGAGGCCCTCAAATCTTTAGGATATAGTGTTTAGGGCCAAACCATTTGATGATGATTTAAGGGACCAAACTAATGCAAGAAGAAGAGCCCTTGAGTCTTACAAACAGCAGCCTCAAGGGACTTCAAGGGCACCACCTCCACGTCCACGCATTATAAGAGGAGTTGTCAAAAACCGCCAACATTGCCGCGGAAAAACAAAGGAGAAAGGAGAGAGAAAAATTTGCGTGGGCGGCAATAACCACGGCTACGAACGCGGTAGTGGTTTGTCAGCAATAAGCGCGGTAATAGTCGCGGCAATATACCCACTGCTATTACCGCAACCTTTGCCGCTGCTATTACAACGTATATTACCACTAAACGCCAGTTCAAAAATAAAGGTGCTCATTTGGGCCACCCAAATTTGAGCACCTTTATTTTTGACCTGCATAAATTGTTTTTTGGAAAAGTATAAAAAATACTAAAGAACTGAAATTGAATTTACTTTACCTTGACAATAAAAAATGTAGAAGATCAAGTATTTAAAAAAGTTATAATAAAAAGTAAATAGTTGTATATACATTGTGCCACATTGGGACTTTACGAAAGTTTTGACAAAATATTTTTTTATCTAATCCTCGTCGTCGTCCAAAGGTATGTATGTTGGATCACTTTGACTCTACATAAACACAAACCAAATTAAACAATTATCCACACCTCAAAACAATTGACACAAAATACTTATTTAAACTTACCGCTTGTAGTGGTCCAACCGCCACGTCGAACTGCTCGCAAGAGATGTGGTTGCTTCCAAACAACCATCGCCAAGTATCAAAATTCTGTATGTTGCTCCCGATACTTGACCATCGCTCTGGTTGGTCGAGAGAGAGTGACATTTTCCTAAGTTAGCAATAATAATACCAAATTATCAACTACAATCTTTACAATCAAGGATTGACATTATAATTCAAATAATCTTACATATTTATCCTTCCAAGCTCCCTTGCCTCCTGAGCCATAGTGTGTGGGAGTTTGTTTTGCGCGGGCCTCGCGTTGTTGTCTATATGATGAGCCCGTTGCAGCTTGATCGCTCTTCTCTTGAATTGCCCACTCCCACTCGGCGTCTGCCATGTTGCCACCGCGGTAACTCCTATCTGGATCTCTGACCTGGTTGGCTGCTGCGCGCCACACACTGGACTGCTTGTTTTTTAGAAATGTCTTTATGTAGCCCTGCAACCATTGTTGTGAAAAACGTTGATCGGGGGCGTTTGGAAATCTAGCTAATAGAGCATCCTCAATGTACCGTGCATGATCGGGCAGTTGGTATCTAAACTTTATAAAACAATTCTTATACGTTGAATGTATAAGAAGTTGTAGATGGCGTTGAAATGCCCTGCCTTGTGCTGTGCCGAAATCAACCTCCCTGCCATATTTAACCCTATAGTAGCACCCATGCGTGTCTGGTAAGGGTGCGTCAGTATCCTCGTCCTCTGCATCAGGGGCGGCACGCTTTGAAAGTGGAGACTCCGTTCCCCTGCCACTACCAAAACATGTGAAACCACAAGATCCACCGCCGCTTCGTCTCTCACGGCTCTCACTGCCCTGAGACGAGCGTCGACGCGCGCTGTCAGAGGAAGTCCATCGATGATGTTTTGGCAAAGCCGGAGTGGAATGGAGTGGCGTAGGACCCTGTGATGCCATGGGAGTAGGACCCTGCGATGCAAGGGGAGTAGGACCCTGCGATGGAATCGGAGTAGGACGAATGGAAGGAAGAGTAGAGGGAGTTGCCATCGGTGCGAGGCTCTGTAGGTAAGGAGTCCCTCCCTGACTCCCCCATGGTGTAGTCTGCGGAGAAATGACGTAGGTCGCAAGCTGTTGTGGAGTGTAGCGACCAAACAAATCCTCCGTCAAACGGAGGTACTGCTCTCGTAAAGAGATAGCCCGTTGTAAGTCAGGATCTATGACCGGTGCAGGAATCTGAGAAGGGTAATTGTAGGATGGCCATGCCTGCAAATAACCAAAAAAAAAACCTATGACACTCATGATTTATGGTTAACTACGTAGAAATATTATTTATTTCTTTGCTTGTTCTCACGGACTCAAGACTCGGGTCCACTGGAGGAGATATCCACCCCGGGTGGGAGCCCACTTGAGATGTGAACCAACCAAAAGAAGAGCCAGTTGGCTGCTCCCCACCAGTCGGTCTGTCGTCAGACATCTACATTACAAAGAGCAATATAAGATTAAGCTTTCCACCCTACTCACTAATCTAAATATATGTACACAAGACCACACAAACACGTAGATGCATATACATACTAGTAGACCTAAGTAGAGGCTAGTAGTGCCAAAGGTCAACTGCACCTCTTTAGATATCATCGCAGTCTCAACCGTGGTAAAACCAAAGGTACGTTACGGTAATCTATGCATGAGTGGATCAATGACCGCAACGCCACAATTAAAAAAGGACTATACCCAAGAGGAAGCGTCTAACCTTCGGATGTTATGCTCCCGTACTTAGTGCCTACATACATGCATAAACAGATATATATGTATACACATATATATGTTAAGGTTGTAAATGTAGCCATCGTTTTGTGTTGGCTGCACCTAAATTCAACATCTAAGTGATCAATTGATCGTAACATTACAATTCTAATGTAATGCAATAAGTAATTCTATTTCTCTCACTCTATCTCTCTCTCTATCCCAGAGTCATGTCTGTGCCTCCATGTAAAGCAAGCACTCTCAGAGATGAGAAGCCAAACATGGACAACATCTTCTGCCAAGGCATGGAGGTCTCAGCTAAGGTCATGGTGGCTTTGGACTTGGGCACCACTTTTTCGGGTTGTACATACATGCATAAACAGAATGTTCACACATATATATGTTATGGTTGTAAATGTAGCCATCGTTTTGTGTTAGCTGCACCTAAATTCAACGTCTAAGTGATCAATTGATCGTAACATTATAATTCTCTCCCTGAGGATATATATATTAGTATACAAACACGTAGATACATATACATACTAGTAGACCTAAGTAGAGGCTAATAGTACCAAAGGTCAACTACACCTCTTTAGATATCATCGTAGTCTCAACCGTGGTAAAACCAAAGGTACCTTGCGGTAATCCATGCATGAGTGGATCAATGACCGCAACGCCATGATTAAAAAGGGACTATACCCAAGAGGAAGCGTCTAACCTTCGGATGCTATGCTCCCATACTTAGTGCCTGCATACATGAATAAACAGATATATATGTACACACATATATATGTTAAGGTTGTAAATGTAGCCTAAGTGATCAATTGATCGTAACATTACAATTCTAATATAATGCAATAAGTAATTCTAATTTCTCTCACTCTATCTCTCTCTCTCCATCCCAGAGTCATGTCTGCGCCTCCATGTAGAGCAAGCACTCTCAGAGATGAAAAGCCAAATATGGACGACATTATCTGCCGAGGTATGCAGGCCTCGGCTAAGGTCATGGTGGCTTTGGACTTGGGCACCACTTTTTCGGGCTCCGCGTACGTCCACAAAAGCGACCCCAAGAACCAACTTCATCCCATTATTGCAAAACATAGATCAACATGTTTTACAAGTGGAACCCATTGTCTTCTACCTACACCCTTCAAGCTTGGGGATGGGCTGCCCTTCGCTTTCTCTTTCTTTCTCTCCCTCTCTCCCTCTTTCCCTCTCTTTTTCTCTCTCTACCTCTACCTCTCTTTCTCCCTCTTTCCCTCTATCTCTCTCTTTCTTTCTTTCCCTCTCTCTCTCCCTCTTTCCCTCTCTATCTCTCTCCCTCTTTCCCTCTCTATCTACTCTCCGTCTATCTCTCTCTTTCTTTCTCTCCCTCTCTTTCCCTCTCTCTACCTCTACCTCTCTTTCTCCCTCTTTCACTCTATCTCTCTCTTTCTTTCTCTCCCTCTTTCCCTCTCTTTCTTTATCTCCCTCTCTTTATCTATCTCTCTTTCTTTCTCTCCCTCTCTTCCTCTCTATCTCTCTCTTTCTTTCTCACCCTCTCTATCTACTCTCTCTCTCTTTCCCTATCCCTATTTCTCTCTATCTCTCTCTTTCTCTCCCTCTTTCCCTCTCTCACTCTATCTCTCCCTCTCTTTATCTATCTCTCTTTCTTTCTCTCCCTCTCTATCTACTCTCCCTCCACAACTCTCTCTCTCTCTCTCTCTCTCTCTCTCTCTCTCTCTCTCTCTCTATCTATTTCTCTCCCTCTCTTTAATTTTCTCTCTCTATCTAACATTTTCTCTCCTTCTTATCTATTTATCTCTCTCTATTTAACATTTATCTCTCTTTATCTAACATCTCTCTCCCCTCTCTCTCTCTCTTTATCTATTTCTCTCCCTCTCTTTAATTCTCTCTCTCTATCTAACATTTTCTCTCCTTCTTATCTATTTCTCTCTCTCTCTATTTAACATTTATCTCTCTTTATCTAACATCTCTCTCCCCTCTCTCTCTCTTTATCTATTTCTCTCCCTCTCTTTAAATCTCTCTCTTTATCTATTTCTCTCTCTCTCTATCTAACATTTTCTCTCCTTCTTTATCTATTTCTCTCTCTCTATTTAACATTTACCTCTCTTTATCTAACATTTCTCTCTCTCTCTCTCTCTCTCTCTCTCTCTCTCTCTCTCTCTCTCTCTCTCTCTCTCTATTTCTCTCCCTCTCTTTAATCTCTCTCTTTATTCATTTATCTCTCTCTCTCTCTCTCTCTCTCTCTCTCTCTCTCTCTCTCTCTCTCTCTCTCTCTCTCTCTATTTCATCTAACACTATCCAAACAATCATTTCCAAAACATGCGTGACAAATCAATCATTTTTGAACGTGCGTAGCAAAGCAACCATTTGCAAACGTGCTTAGCAAAACAACCATTTCAAACAAGCCGTGCAAAACAACCGTTTCCTAATGAATGAGGTATGTTATAATGGATTCTCTTTTTTCTTAATAATGTGTGTGTGTGTGTGTGTGTGTGTGTAGTAGAAAACAAAAGGGGAAGAGGGAGGATGTGCTTTTGTGTTGTCCTCGTCTTTGTAGCGCGGTTGACCTTCGAATAGGTTGAGCGTCCAAAGAAGATGGCTGAATACCCCCTTGCCGAAACTTGCACAAAACCCTCTTCGACGAAACTTGAGAAGCTTGGAGAAGGAGAGAGGGAGAAGGGAGAGGGGGGGGGGGGGGGGGGGGGGGGGGGGGGGGGGGGAGGGAGGGAGGGTAGGCTTGTTGAAGGAGAGAGAGAGAGAGAGAGAGAGAGAGAGAGAGAGAGAGAGATGGGGAGTGGGGTAGAGGAGGAGGGGGAAGCTTGTGAGCGATGGTGGAGAGCAAGAAACGCAGGGAAGGCAGGGTATGCTGCAAAAACGCGGCATACTCTACCTTCTTTCCTTTTTTTAGGTGCCAATTATAACACCGTGACTATTACCGCACCTATTACCGCGACTATTACCGCTCATATTACCGCGGCCAGCCATTTCAAACAGATACATGCGAATCCGAGGTTGCGGGGGGGGGGGTACAAACCAAACCCCCCCCCCTCCCCCCCAACCCTTAGCTACATTATTTCATTTTTTAGCCTTTTGAGTTTCTTGATGAAGATTTTTAATTTTTTATGGATACTTTATTTTGTAGTACTTTTAAATGTTAATAATTTAATTTTTAAAATCATTTTTAGGTAAAAAAATTAATTTTAACACTCATTGTCATTTATTCCCTTTGACTTTAACTATATATAATTTTTCTAATGGAATTAAGTGTAATTTTTCTAATGACTAAATAAACAACCTTTCGCGTGTGCAGGACATCGATTGGGATGATTGGGGTCCTCCTGGAGGCCCAGAGCGAGATCGTTGGCTCAAGGAAAAACTACCTTGTCCTGGGCAATTTGGGTGCACCGCATGGTGATCCTGCCATTGGCTCTACGTCGGCAACTCCTACGGCGTCTTCTTCACACTTTGAGGTAGAGGATGAGTACATGTTCGACATGTGTGATGAGTTACTACCTCATGATCATGACGTATACGAAGAAGATTATCAGCCCTGCACTAAACGGGCTGCCAAAACGGAGGATAGATTGATGACGAGTGCCCGAACACCTCTTTACGATGGTACACAGTACTCGGTGCTCCAAGCATCATTGGAAGTACTCGACTTGCAAGAAAACTTCGGTTGGAGTAATGCAAGTGTTGATGCACTTCTTCTGTAAGTATAGAATGTGGTTTTTATATACTCTCTCTTTATGGTGTTGTCTTTATGGCGTGCCCCAAATGGAAAGATTGTGCTTCCTAAAACACCATGGATGCTAGCAAAAGAAGAATTAGACAAGGTGAAGGGTACCATTGCCTCTATTTGCACACCAATAGGATACATGAGGTCGCTAAAGGGAGCTTTCACAAAAGCGAAGAAGAGTGGAAGCGTTCAATTGTATGGGTTGAAGTCCCACGATTGGCACAAGATGATTCAGGTATTCTTCATACTCCCTATTCTATCTATAGTTTGTGTGTATGACTATCACTCACTTTTTCTTTTCCTGATTTACATTGTAGTTCATTCTGCCGGTGAGTATGTGTATATGTCAGGACAAGAAAGTCAGGGACGCTATTTTCAAATTAGGAGAGCTAGTAAGGTACACCACAAGACTCCACTCGACTACACCTTTTTTATGTACACAATAATTTCAACTAGCACTTAGTGCATCCTTGTGTGTTTTCTTGCAGATTTGTGAGCTCCAAGGAAATCGAAATAGATGCTCTCCCTGCTACTCAAACACTTGCAACAGAAACTGTGTGTGCCATTGAGGATGCATTTCCTCGATTGGTCCCTCTTAGTCAAATTCACCTCTTGGTTCACGTGGTGGAGGAGATAGCTATATGTGGAGTAGTGCACGCACGATGGATGTTCTTCTTAGAGAGGTTTTTAAAGACTCAAAGATTTTGTGCGGCTACGGTCTCAACCAGAGGCATGTATGGCCGAAGGGTGGATTGTTCAAGAGGCATTTGTTTACATATCAGAGTATTTAACACAAGTTGATCCTTCAATGCCTCGCATGTGGTCCGACGAGGAAGATTCAAGGATGACTTCACACTTGACAAGTGGAAAGGGGAAACTACTTAACATGGATATGAATCTATCTTGAGTGGTCAATAACTTTTGCATTCTCAATGCAAAGATTATGACAGTGGGTGGACTCGTGGACAGTGGCAAAGTCCAGGTGTTTGCAAGAGAGGGAAGCATGGAAACAAGCACATGGAGGAAGGAGGGCACCCCCAGTGCGTAGACACCTTGCATGTTTCCCAGATCTCATTAGTGCAGAGTGGATTCATGAGAGAATGATCGAGGCAAAAGCGCGCGGAGAAGACATCACCAACAAAGAATGGGAGTATGTACGAGGCTGCGTACCAAAGGTAGAGTACTCATATACCTAAACCATATTGTCTCGCTATTTGTTGAATTATCTTTAATATGTATTTGATAAATTAATATATTTTTCTATTTTGTAGTGCCTTTCCTTTAACTCTATGTGGTCAAAGGGTCGTCACTTTCGTACGCGCCACATTGACAAGCGTAGAACCACCATGGATTGTGCCATCATGGGCAACTTTGACATAAACGGTGATGAATCCAGATACTGTGGAACTATTGAAAGGATACTAAAGGTTATTTCTAGAACCTTTTATAGCTTCATCTTCGAGTGCAAGTGGTTTGCAAATGTGTCTAGACGACATGAGAATGGCCTCTACATGGTGGACTCTAGTGTGCATCACACAGGGAGGTATGACAATTTAGTTTTACCACGCAATTGTGAGCAGGTGAGTGACATGTACCTTCTTTATTCTTATTTACTTGTTGTATCGTTAGTTATACCAATGGTACTCACTTTGAGCTTCTATTTTATAGGTCATCTATATCCCAACAATACACCAACCAAAACTTTGGTTCGTAATTCCCGTAACACCTGGGGGGAGAACCATTTTTTCCACTAATGAAATGGAGACTATCTTCGACCCTCTTCCACCTTCGACTTTGGATGAGGTGGAAACAGAGGAGAGGGAGGTCGATGAATCAAGTCCGGCGGCGGCAAGTCTTAGCAAGGATGATTGTCATGATGATGAAGATGATGAGATGGAGGATGACAAACTCGAAGATGATGAAGCTGGCAATGCATCCACAAACGACAATTCCGTTTCTCTCTTTATTGATTTAGGAGCCATGGGCTTAGAATTGGATGATGCTTCATGTAGAGATCTTTTGGAAGATGATTCATAAACATTTTGTAGTTATGAATTTTTTTGATCGTGTAATCCATTCACCTCTCTCTCCCTAATCTTTCTCTCTTTAGATTTGAGAATATGCTCAATTATGTTAATCAATTGACAATGATTATTTTAGTTGTAAACAAGGGTAACCTTAGGCTGGGTTTAGACGAGGCTGGAGGAAGAAATACTTTTTACAGGTCTACCGCTACCTCGTCTAAATGGTGTTGGAGGAAGAAGAGCAAAAAACAGAGAGAGGTGGAGCGAGGCCAACAGCTCTTCGGGGGGGGGGGGGGGGGGGGGGGGGTGCCGGAAGAAAAATGGCGGGCCCGGAGGAAGGTGATATCTACTGCAGCAAATAGGCTTTTGCCACGCAACTTAAACGCCCTTGTGGAAAGCATTTCCCCTAAGCGTCTGGACCGGGCCTTATATCCCCCGCCTCCTTCTCCCCCCTCTTTCTCTTTCTCTTTCTCTCTCTCTCTTTCTTTCTCTTCATTTTTATAATTGAAAATTATATACAATACTCTTTAATTTTTATTGAGAGGAGGGAAACACCAAAATTTGAAAGGGGGGGGAGGGGGAAGGGGGGAGTTAATCCAGAATTTGAAAGTTTAGGCGCTAAATTTGGGCAGTGGATATAACGTCGGTAATGGACGCGGTAATAACCGCGGTAATAATACCAGTAATAACAGTGAATACAGTCGCGGGTAATAATTTAAATACAAAAAAAAAACCCCGGCCTCCTCTCTTGTTTCTCTCATTGAATTTACACCTTCTCTCTACAAAACGCGGTAAAACAGCGCGGTAAACACTTGGAGATTTTCATAGTGATGGCAACAAGCACCACCTCGATGTCCACAGTAGCAACAACCACTTGTCTTACTTAGGCCTCAACTTAGTAATGCTAATCGTACATAACTTAGCCTAGCAAGATGTGTTGTGGTTCAACTCCTTTCAACTGAAGCGCATGAGGGCTAATTGCCCCCTCACTACCATGAACCTTACCTCATGCATGAGAACCACCCATAACAATCTCATGTGGCATTGTGGCTTAACACCGGATTATCTTGGAGATTTAAGTGAGTAGCTACTAGTGGCCTCTCCATAGCTCTCCACTTGTCAAAAAATGCAAATAAAGAGGAAATATTGGACACAAAATACAACATGAACACAAAACATCCACGAGAGCACAATCTGGTGAAAACTAGTGCTACAACTTTCACACCAAGCACAACAAGCAAAGGCACACCTCCTAGGGAAAGCAGATCCCTAGAGAGGGATGCAATGACAAGCAGATGGAGAGAGTGCAAAACACAAGCAGTATGAGTTTATGTGAGTGTGATAGTAGCCTCAAGAGAGAGAAGTGGAGTGTGATGGCACTACAGAGAGGAGAGAGAGTTGGAGAGCATCCAAGCATCACACTACTGCCACACAACATAGCAGACATGAAAACACATCTATCGGGGGGTCATGCTTAGCTCAGGGTTTCAGTTTCCTGGCCATGTAGGTTTCTTTCCACAGTTCCTTCCCTGCCTTCCCACGCCCTTTTCTAGGAGTTCGGTTGAGCAGCAGCCAAGAGAGGCCTATATAGAGCCCTTTGGGGGAGCGCCTTATGGTATGCAGTTTAGCCCCAACAAGGGGGCGTGCTCACTTGGTGGATTCCAACGACCAGCATTCCTAGCATTTTTCCAAGCAAGTAGCCCTAGCGTTTTTCACTATCATCCCTAGCATTTTTGTCTAGCAAGCCCAGCGTTTTTAGTGGACAGCCATGACAAGGTTTGCAGATGATGTCGAGCATGTTGTTGAGACTTGTCTTTTGCTAGGAGAGATGGGCAGACGATATTCTCCTTCGAGTCACCCCTCGGGGCACCCCATCCCGTGGGCATTTCAATCAGAGGTAGAGTATCATCCCTTGCGTGCTTGCTTAGGAGAGGAGAGATCCAGTTCTGTATCTCTCTCCATTGATGCCAGGAGGTGGATCAGTGTTCCGCTTGGAGCCCATTTGTCACCGTGTCAATGGTCTCATGTACAGGAGCAGTTGGCACTGTCAGTAAGTAGCATTCACAATTGTGTACCTCGGGTCTATCCATTGGGCATGTCAGATGAGTAGTAGGATCTTATTGAACACTTCTAGAGTAGGTTTCTATGGCTTTGTTTTCTTCAAGAAGATGGATTTGCAGATTTGATGTGCCTTTTGCAAATGCACGTCTTTCTTGGAATTGTCGACGGAGCTATCTATTTGATGGGTAGCAGGTTGACGATTCGGTTGCACTTTTGTACCAGATTGTGGATTATGGATGATAGAGATAAATCTCTTTCCTTCTTGAACCAGAGGATGCTCTTTGATTCTCTCTTGTCCATCTAAGGATGGAAGTTCCAATTCCAGCTTCAATTGACTCTTGTTTATCCGGTATGTAGCAATTCATGTGCATGTTTGAGTGCATGTGCTGGAGTTGGCTTCGTGACAAGCAGAGGGAGATACTTCTATCTCTAGAACCTCTTCTTGATCGATCATCCAAATTCCTTGGATGAGGTTTAGAGGTGGAGCATGTGGTGCTAGATCCTTAGCAAACAATGAAAACAGTTAAAGGAGGTTTTACTGAAGTGTGGACTTCTCCATCTCCATGTTCTCTCCTTCTGCGGTGGTAGTGTGGCCCTAACGATTTGGTCATTTCTTTGCTCTTTTGTGAGCTTGTCAGTACCAATTGTGGGATAGGTTTGCAATATTCTATGGGTGGTTCTTTTGATGTTCGACAATAGATTTGTTGAGATCCTTTGGATGACAGGTTTGCACGTAGTGTTGGAAGTTGGTGGGAGCATCTATTTCCTACTCCCACAATCATCAACATTTGGATCCTTCTCTCTGGAGTATTCCAACCTTCGGGAAACCCATTTTGATCTTTGTGGGCATGTCGCAGTTCCCCTAGGCGATTCCTTTACTCTTCCCTTGATTATTGGTATCATGTTGTGTATTACATATTGTTAGGTTCGAATGGCAATAAGCTCACGGTGGCTTGAAGCTTGGAAAAACCATGGCTATACACAAAAGAGAGAGAAGGAGAGAGACTCACACTCAATAGACCATATTGTACATACAATATATTTACAACATATATTGTTCTCATTCATATACAAAAGAAAGAGAGAGAGAGAGAGAGAGAAGGAGAGAGACTCACACTCAATAGACCATATTGTACATACAATATATTTACAGCATATATTGTTCTCATTCATATACAAAAGAAAGTGTTTATATACAAAAGGTCTCACAGCCAGTATCCGGCAGCTCATATCTCCAAGTGCCTTTTCAAAAGGCTACACACATATATGTAATATGTGTCACATGAAAATTGAACTTGCTTCGAAGGACTTCCCATGCCCACCTTTCAACCCTCCCCTTGGGCATTTCATACATAATGAAGACCCAACTATCCACACAGGATGACACTATCCACACAAGATGAAAAATACCTCCCCTTGAACTAGAGAGAGTAGAAATGGATCTTCAAAGTACATCTGTAATGAAAGAAATTTCCCCTTCATCCTCAGTTTCTTCTTCTTGGACTATATGTGCTGCTCCTCTCACTGGCTTCTTGCCTTTGTTGTTACCTTTTCCGCTGCTATCTTGAACTTTTGAATAGCACCTAGAAGTAGGGTGCCCCTTCTTTCCACAAGTGCTACAAAATTTATTGATATAGCAGTCTTTAGCTATATGACCCATTTTACCACAGTCATAGCATTTTTGGACGTTGGAAGATGATATGAAATCTATGGATGATTCACCTTCTCTTGCTATAAAAGCCCCAGTTGTCGGTGTAGGTGGATTTTTCTGCTTTCTTTCTTCTGCCTGAAGTGAGCTTACCACATCTTGAAGTGCTGGAGTTGGCTCCTTTTCTTCAAGAATAGTGACAATATCGTCGTAGTTGGAAGGAAGTGCACTAAGGAGGACTGGAATTTTGTCGTCTTCTTCTACTTCGCATTGGATGTAGGCCAATTGTGTAATCATGCTTTTAAACCTATTGACCAAACTGGCTATGTCTTCCCCCTTAAGCATAGTGAGTTTATAAAGTTGCCGTTTCAAGCTAACTTTACTTCGTTTTGCTTTAGCTCCAAAATTCTCTTCTAGAACTTGCCAGGCCTCGTATGCATGTGTGCACTAATCTATAAAATGTACATAAGTATCATGGAGTGCAGTAATTATGATGCCAAGTGCCTGTTCATCTTTGTCTTGATTAAGTGCAGTAGAAGCCCTGGTTCGTGTGCCTTCATGATCACTGAGAGTTGTCTTTACTACGGCCCATAATCTTTTCTTCATTAAGTATCCCCTTAGCTTAGTTTTCTAGGTATGGAAATCCTCCCCATTAAATTTTATGATTCCTTTCTCTCCCATGGTGCAAGTACTCGTGATAGATGCCAGGGACTTGCAAGGTCTTACCGATAGAGAGACTCTCTCTATGGCAGTGTCTTGCCCATTTTACAAAATAATGCAGTTTCGAGCTTAACAATTTTGATTTGTGAAGTCACTCATCTCTCCTGAGAAGTACCTCTTCACTAAATCCTTGAAGTAAAAAGGACGTCTTGAAGTACAAGACTAAATGCTCAAAAGCTTGACGCGGTACTTTGCTTAGCTAGGGATTGCCCTTTTTGAGTAACACAAGCTTGCAGAGTTTTAAAAGAGCCTTTCGTTAGGAAACCCTTTTTAGGCATTGAAGCCGGGGGAAAAAGGTCCTCTCTTCGGATGATTAAGATTGCGGCTTGAGCCAAAAAACTCTTATGCACCTTTTGCTTGTGGGAAACCCATTTGGTTGTCAATGTGTTCGAGTGACCGGGCGAGAACAAGGCTTTATGTTCAATTTATTAAAGGTCAAGGCTTAAAACAAAAGGGATAAAAACAAAATAAACGAATTGCGAAATCTGTTATTACTCAAAATGAGCAGGATCCGTCCAATCTCGCAGTGATGGGGTCCTAGGGCTTCTCGTGAATTGAAGATGCACAATGGTTTGCCTTGGCCTCTTGTTTGAATCTATGGGGGCTGATCGAGGCTGTGTTGAGCAGTATGATAATGGTCTTGTGTCTGTGTGTGTGTGTGTGTGTGTGTGTGTGTGTGTGTGTGTGTGTGTGTGTGTGTGTGTGTGTGTGTGTGTGTGTGTGTGTGTGTGTGTGTGTGTGTGTGTGTGTGTGTTCAAAACCAGCGCTACTATGAAGCTTGAAACCAGCGCTGTAGTGAAGCTTGCTTTCCATTTATCAGCTACTCAAAGAACCGCTACTGTCGATCTCCATCTCGCTTTGCTTGCAATGGCCTGCACTCGATTTCTTGCTTTATCTTCACTTTCTTGGCTTGGTACTACAGAGAGCCCCTCGTTGCTCGTTTTGTGCTTGCAATTTAACTCTTCCAATGCTTCAATTTGCCTTGATTTCCTTGCGAAATTTGCTCCGATTTTCTCAGTCTTAATTCCCCACTCAGCTTGTCTCCTTGCCTTGCCAAGATGCTTTGCAACAAGCACTACAACCCCTTGACTGCTTCAAGCTCTACCTCCTTGCTCAAAAAGTTTGCCTGCAGAGATTTCCTCATAAGATCCAAATGGACTTGTACACGCAGGAGGGAAGGGTCAAAGCTCTGGATTGGAAGACAGGCTATGATACCAGTTGTTAGGTTTGAATGGCATTAAGCTCAAGGTGGCTTGAAGCTTGGAAAAACCATGGCTATACACAATAGAGAGAGAGAGAGAGAGAGAGAGAGAGAGAGAGAGAGACTCACACTCAATAGACCATATTGTACATACAATATATTTACAGCATATATTATTCTCATTCATATACAAAAGAAAGTGTTTATATACAAGAGGTCTCACAGCCAGTATCCGGCAACTCATATCTCCAAGAGCCAGTATCCGGCAGCTCATATCTCCAAGTGACTTTTCAAAAGGCTACACACATATATGTAATATGTGTCACATCAAAATTGAACTAGGTGTCGAAGGAGTTCCCATGCCCACCTTTCACGTATTGATTGCACAATTCAATTGTGGATATATTCTCTTCAGAACAAGGATAACGGATAATTTTGGTGAAGATTTTTATGACGCAAGTTACAACATTGGAAGTATATATACTCTTTCGAGTTTGTATGCTGGCATATTTGTATTGGATTTTACCTACAGGTTTGATCTTGGTAGATGCAGAGGAGTGGCAAACATTTCGTTTGGTCTCAGGGAGTTTGCTTCAGTAGCTAGGTTCTTCTTTTTGGACTCTGATGGCTTCTTTGGCAAACATGATTCTCATGTGCCGACGTTCCAGATCTTCCTTTTCTTCACAGTCCGAGGTCACATATGGTGTGATTCTCTTTGATTCTTGAGTTCTTTGAGATGTAGGCTTTGCTCTTCAGCTACATAGTAATAAATTTTACTCCAAGTTGTCTCAAATTTCTTTCTGATGGTACTTGTTCTCTTTTCCAAGGATTGAGCGGGAAGGGGGCTTCCTATCTTGAGGAGAGCTCTCGACTTAAGCTATGGAGCTTTCAGTGATAGTGTTTGCTCTATTGTCACTATGAGAGATCGTGGTGTTTACCGCGGGCCATTACCACAAAACAAGAGAGAGGAATTCAAAATGAGGAGAGAGAAATCCTTTTGTTGTTCAAGCGGCATTTTACCACGTGTATTACCGTGTGCATTTCCGCGAATATTGCAGCACCCATTACCGCTAAAGCCATAGACCCCCTTTCCCCTTCCTCTCCCCCCGCGGGTTACCATTTAAATCCAATACAACTCAAAATGTATTTACACACTACAACTCCTACACTCTCCATAATGCTTGCTCACTTCACTTAATCTCTCTTTCACTATAAAAATTCTATACATAAATCATTGAACTCACAACAAATACTATTCATAAGCACATAAACAAACATTTGCAAATTAATCATATACTACACCAAGTGAAAGAATGGAGAGTTTTATTAATTCTCATCTTGTATAAGATCTCTACAAGCACTAGGATCTATATTTAGACCCATAGTATTCAAATCAATAAACAAGTTTAGAGATTCTTCCTCCTCTCCATCACCTCCTGTAGAATCATCATCGCTTTCTCCCTCTTCCTCCTCCTCAAGATGACTATTTGCAAGGCTTGGCTGACCTTCTTCAACTTCTACTACATCTTCCTCTGCATCTTGTGGTGATGGTATGATGGGATCAATTACTGGCTCAATGTCCGTCTCTGCAAAGATAGATCTACCCCGCGGCGTGACTAGAATGGCATACCAAATATATACATGGCACATAAAAGACCTGTATGTCACACACAAAGAATAAGTTGATATACATATATTATCATTAGTGGTCCGACGCTCATCTATCTTGCGGGTACGAAAATGTCGGCCTTTGGACCAAATGGAGTTGAAAATGAGACCCTACAATAACAATGCATAAGAGGTTACATCGCATTTCATTAAGTGATTTGCATACATGCATACATAACATATACACACTCACCTTGCGCAAGCATCCTCGCGCATACTCCCATTCTTTAGGGCTTATTTGTTCTCCTTGTGCTTTGGCATTGGTCATGGCATTATGGATCCACTCTACTTGAATCAAATCAGGATATTTTGCAAGCTCTTTAGGAAAAGGAGGTGCACGTCTACCTCCATGGGACCTCTTCCATGCATCTCTATCCCTTTCTCTAGCTGCGCGGGCTTCCAAGTACATATTGACCCATTTGGTCATGATAGTGGCATTGAGTAAACAGTAGTTGTTGACTATGGCATGAAACTCTCTATCCATGACCAAGAGTGAGCCTTTTCCAGTGGGAATGGTTGAGTGCTTCCTAGGATCCTCTTCTTCACTCCACAGACGAGGCAATGATGGATCCACTGTGATGAGATACTCTGAGACATACACAAATGCCTCTTGCACCACCCAACCTTCTGCCATGCTCGCCTGAAAACATTAAAACCACATATTTTTTATTAGTAACTCCATAGCGTATAAATGCTATCTATATTGTATTGATTTTGCATACCTCCGGTTGTGACCTCAATCTAACAAAATCCTTTAAAGTCTTCAAGAATCTCTCCAAGAAGAACATCCATCTAGAGTGAACCACCCCACAAATGGAAATCTCCTCAACAAGGTGAAGCAATAGGTGTATTTGGCTAACAAGGATTGTAGGTGGGAATGCATCCTCAATAGCACACACTGCCTCTACTGCTAGTTGATGGGCTATTGGTATGGCTTCTACTTCTATCTCCTTGGAGCTCACAAATCTACAGGGCACAAATAATATAGTATGATGAAAAAAAATTCCATTGTTCATGCATGCACAACATGATATAGTACTTGAAAAAAACCCATTACCTCACAATCTCACCCACTTTGAATATTGCAGCCTTCACCTTAGTGTCCCCATAACCACTAATAGTTATGGGAAGTACAAACTACAAACAATAAAACATCTTAGTGAATGTCAACCTATATATAAGGACACATAGACACCGCAAACTGTTCTACTCTTACCTGAAGGATTTTATGCCAATCATGGGATTTCAATCCATACAATTGAGTGGAGCCACCCTTTTTGGTTTTTGTGAAAGCACCTTTGAGTGACTGCATATATCCCGTTGGAGTTCTGATGGATGCAATAACTTGCTTTGTCCGCTCTTGGTCTGCCTTTGACAGTATCCAAGGTGCTTTTGGGAGAATCATCTTTCCCCGCTCCCCCATGTGGGGCGTGGCTGAAAGGGGGAGACGTCTCATGGCTCTTAAATCTTCCCTAGCACCCAATGAATCCTTCATGCCAATTATGTGATCCCATATAGCTTGCCCAACATTTTTGAATACATGCATAGGGTCCAATAAGTGCTCAATTTTCAACGAAGCCCAATAGGGGAGCGACAAGAAGATTGAGTACCTTGACATACCCTTTGGCAACCCATTGGGAGGCGGTGAGGTACCATGATGCTCCTCCCAATGCTTTGCCCGATCAGCCATGTTCCAATGGAACGGTTGCACTCCATTGATAGGGGGAGCATATCTGCGATGTGAAACAGGCAGGAAGCGATGGTTGTTGGGATAGATCACCTTCCCAAGAAGAGGAGGTCTCTCTGTCACAAGGGAAGGGCCACAAGTGGGACACGCACTATGTCCAGATGTTGCCAATCCTGCCAAGAGGTAAACAAACGTTACACATGAGATGATAAACCTAAAGCAAAGAGTACAATTAACATGTGCATACTTACCAGATACCTCTCCAAATCCTGGGTAATCATGCATGGTCCACATGAGGATGCACTTGATGACGGCTTTGCGGTCTTGTGGTGGCCGTGAAATGTCAATGACATCTATGCCTCTCCATAGTTCTTGAAGCTCATCAATAAGAGGCTGTAGATATGCATCCATGTTTTTTACCTTGTGCTTTCCTGGAATGAGAAGTGATAGTAAAATGTTTCCCTTTTTTGTTGCCTCCCAAGGAGGAATATTATAGTTTACAACCACCACCGGCCAAGTGCTCCATGAAGTAGAGCGGTGCCCAAATGGATTCAGTCCATCATTTGCTAACCCAATCCTCAAGTGACGAGGCTCATCCATGAACTCTGGCCATGTGTCCTCTATGTGCTTCCACGCTAATGAGTCAGTTGGCACTCTCATAATACCATCTGTGGAGCGATTTTTTGTATGCCAACTCAAAAGCTTGCTCGTACCCTTCGATCTAAACATGTGTTGGATGCGAGGGATGAGTGGGAAATGCCTCAAAACTTTACGTGGAATTCTGTTGCTCTGCATTCCTTCTTTGAACCTAAGCTCCCCGCACGATGGACATGTGTCACAATTGGCATGCTCATTACGAAAGAGCACACAATCATTCACGCAAGCATGAATGCGATCATAATCCATCCCTAATGCAGTCACCACTTCACGTGCTTTTCGTCTATTCTCTGGCATGTGATTGCCAGATGGCAGCATCTTTCCTAGCAACCTATCACAAGAAGAAAGTACATTAGAAGCTAATTTATGCAATTTTGCAAGCATCCTTCACAATCTGTATACATACCTCAAAAGTGCGTCGACACTAGCATTGCTCCATCCAAACATCGCCTAAAGGTTAAGGACTTCAAGAGATGCCCTTAAAATGGAGTAAGAGCATCTATCATATAGTGCGGTGTGTGCCGAATCGAGTAGCTCACTCCTCGTTCTTTCGGAAGCTTCTTCGCATGCACACTCTAGTTCATGCTCCTCCTCTCGTGCAAGGAGATCCTCAACCATTCTATGCAAATGGTCGTATTCTGCATCCACGTAAGGAGATGGGATGTGGTCACTTGTAGAGGGAGCAGCAGTTGGCTGATTTGATGTGCTTCCTCCCTCTCTAATGGATTCCTGGAGCATGCGCTCTTCCAACCTCCTTTCCCCTCCTCCACCAACCACACGCCAATGAGGTGTGACTTTAATAGCCGCTACAATTCGCGAATCGTTTGTTTCCATCCGCACGCTTGCGTGGATCGTCCCATAGTCCATAATCTTTTACATGGCTTAAGCATATCCGTCGAAGTTGAGCAATGGCGCATTTGCACCGCACGCATGGGCATGGTAATCGCTCGGCCAACCACCGTGATCTATCCGGTTCAGTGGAGGGGCCAAAATCATCCCAAGCAACCTACATTAATAAATTACATACACTAATTAAAATCAAATTACCAAAAAATGTTAATAAAATATCAATAAAAAGTAAACATAAATAAATTTAACATGCATGGTAATCAAAACTTTTAGGTAAAAATGTCATTTTCAAAGTACTAGGAATACTTTTATTTTATATACATTTTATAAAAAACATAGTACCAATAGATTTTGGAAATCAATAGTAATAATGTCAGAACGTGGCCATCTGTGTGGATGGGCTGAAATTGCTCCGCGGTAATATTTGCGGTAATGAGCGCGGTAAAGCACGCGGTAATAGGTGCGGAAATTCAAATTTCAAATTTTTTTATAAATAGGGGCATCCGCGTGCCCCGCAGAATTCAAAACCCTAAAATTCGAATTGCATCGTCTTCTCCACAGAAGCCGAGAGCGTGAACCTCACAACCTTGAGCTCTTCCTCCATCTCTACTCTTCTACTCTCCACCATCTCTACTCTCCACTCTCCTACCCTCTCCCAACAAGCTCTTCAATTCCATGTAAGTTTTGTTGTTATGTTTTTTTATTTTTCACACGCATACACACACATGCATACACACACGCATACACACATGCATACACTCATACACACGCATGCACACACACATACGCATACACACACACATGCATACACTCACACACACGCATACACACATGCATACACTCATACACACGCATGCACACACATGCATACACACACACTAATTAGTGCATGTGTTCTTTACACACTACCTAGTGCATGTGTTGTTTACACACACTAATTAGTGTGTGCATTATTCTAATGCATACACTAATTAGTGTAAGTAAAGACACACCAAAACCTAAATTTGTTATTATTAGTTACTTGCAAAATCTAAACTTGTTAAATTTGTCAAATTTGTTAAATTTATTACTTGCAAAACCTAATATGTTAAATTTGGGATTGGCCATGCACACACTAATTAGTGTGTGTTAACACACACTAATTAGTGTGTGATTAGTGTGTGCATTGACCAATGTGATTGGTCAATGCACACACTAATTAGTGTGTGCATTGGCCAATGTGATTGATCAATGTACACATTAATTAGTGTGTGATTAGTGTGTGCATTGGTCAATGGGATTGGCCAATGCACACACTAATTAGTGTCACTATTTACTATGTGATTAGTGTGTGCATTGACCAATGTGATTGGCCAATGCGCACACTAATTAGTGTGTAATTAGTGTGTGCCTCCGTCAATTGGATTGGCCAACGTACACACTAATTAGTTTGGGATTAGTGTGTGCTAACACAATAATTAGTGTGTCTTAACACACACTATTTATTGTGTGATTAGTGTGTGCATTGACCAATGTGATTGGACAATGTGCACACTATTTAGTGTGTGATTAGTGTGTGCATTGGTCAATTGGTGATTGGACAATGCACACACTAATTAGTGTGTAATTAGTGTGTGCATTGGTCAATTGGATTGGCCAATACACACACTATTTAGTGTGTGATTAGTGTGTGCATTGGTCAATTGGTGATTGGCCAATGCGCACACTAATTAGTGTGTAATTAGTGTGTGCATTGGTCAATTGGATTGTCCAATACACACACTATCTAGTGTGTGATTAGTGTGTAATTAGTCAAATTACACACACTAATGCCAAACTAATTAGTGTGTACGTTGGTGTGTAATTAGTCCAATTACACAAGCCAATGCACACACTAATTAGTGTGTGTTAACATACACTAATTAGTGTGTGCACAAGCCAATGCACACACTAATTAGTGTATGTTAATACACACTAATTAGTGTGTGCACAAGCCAATTACAATAGCCAATGCAAGTAATAATTAGTGTATGTTAACACACACTAATTAGTGTGTGCACAAGCCAATTACACAAGCCAATGCACACACTAATTAGTGTGTGCACAAGCCAATTACACAAGCCAATGCACACACTAATTATTGTATGTTAACACACACTAATTAGTGTGTGCACAAGCCAATGCACACACTAATTAGTGTGTGTTAACATACACTAATTAGTGTGTGCATTGGCTTGTGTAATTGGCTTGTGCACAAGCCAATGCACACACTAATTAGTGTGTGCACAAGCCAATTACACAAGCCAACACTAATTATGTTAAATTAAACAGTAATCAACACAAAAACATAACATACCTCCATGATTAAGTCGTAGGTGACGTATTAGGCCCCAATGGCCGTCCAAGTGATCGCGCAATCGGTCACACTAATCATAAACACAATAATCTCTTATTAGTCAATACACACACTAATATCTTATTAGCACTCAAGGCTTTGCAAGACTCTTTTATAGGTTGTAGACACACCTTGAATTCTTTCCACATTGGATTCTATTAACATTGGATACTATAGAGAATCCAATGTTAAAAAATCCAATGTTTGAAAAAAATCAATGTGTAAATTTTTAATCATATATTCGAATTTGTATACCCTAGTTTAATATTTGTCGTAATAAATGCAGATCATGTCTTCTTCTTCCACACCACGCTTTCGCAGTATTGAGGATTTTATGGCGGACGGGATGTCATATCCCGACGCTCTCTCTGCCTATCATTCACGGTCGTCGCCTCAGCACTCATCATCAGGGTTCGGCTGGTTTCGGGACGCTCTTGGTGGGTCCGCTGCCGTGCCTTTGACCGATCCAGATGTGGAGAGGTCATTGTGTCTTCGGGCTGAGTGGTTAGGTTCACAGCAGACCCTTACGCAGCGCTATTCACCAGCGCAGCTAGCAGCTTTTGGATTATCAGAGGTCTGTACTCCGACTGGTGGCACTCCGTACCTGCAGATTTTTCCAGCTACATCTCCAGGTTCATCTTTTCCATCACAGGTTCCAACGCCCCAGGGTCCGGCGCCCTTGGGTGCGACTGTTAAGTATGGAGCCTGATTTACCTTGTAATTTTCTGTGGTAAAAGCGCACATTTGTAAGGCCCCCATTATGAGGAGAAGCCATCGTGCGTGAAGGAAAATCACTCACCGGAAACCAAAATTTTCATGGACAAGAATCAGGGGCCGCACGGCGGCCGAAAAGTGATCGGAAAACAACTGGTCGGTTGGCCGGTGGCCAGTTGTCAATGGCCGGTGGTCGGAGGTCAATGGCCGGTGGCCGGTGGCCGAATTCAAAAGCGGACTTGTCTTCTCAAGGGTGGCTACACATGGGCGGATTGGAGGGTCCGATTTGGACTTATTCGCACAAGGGCGGCTACACATGGCTGCCTCTCATAAGAGGGCAGCCCTTTTGGCCTATAAAAGGAGGCCATTTCTACACACATTTCATAGTGTGAAGTTGATGCAACAAGGTGAGTGTGAGGTGGTCAGAGTGAAGCAAGGCGGGAGCTCTATTAAGGGTTTGATCCCTTTGTAAACTACTTCTTCTTTTGAAGTGCTAAAGCCATTGAGTGGCTGCTTTCCCGTGCACGTAGCCCACATTGGGTGAACCACGTATATCGTGTGTACTCTCTCTCTGTCTCTCTCTCTACTCTATAATCTCTTGTGTGTGAAATCTATCTCTCTCCATTAAGTAATCTACTCAAAAATCTATTTATCTACGTCTTATTTCCTAACAACTGGTATCAGAGCAAGGTTTGCTCGTAGCTAAATTATCTCAAGGAAAGGATTCCTTGAAATGAGTGGGAGTTATGGCGGAGGAATGGACACTCAAGATTGAGAAGTTCAACGGCAAAAACTACCAACATTGGAAGATGCAGATTGAAGACTATCTCTACCAGAAGGACCTCTATTTTCCACTAGGTGGTCTTGCGAAGAAGCCCGCAATAATGGCAGATGAAGCATGGATTGTCCTTGATCGAAAGGCACTGGGAACAATCCGGTTAAGCTTGGCGTCAACGGTGGCCTTCAATGTTTCGGAGATGAAGACCACGGAGGACTTGATGAAGTCACTTGACGACTTCTACGAGAAACCATCAGCATCCAATAAGGTATTTCTTATGAAGCGCTTGTTCAATCTAAAGATGGCAGAGAATGGTTCAGTTGTAGAACACCTAAATGAATTTAACACAAACATTAGTCAACTTCGATCGGTGAAAATCAATTTCGATGACGAAGTGCGAGCTCTCCTTATACTATCATCTCTACCGGATAGTTGGGACAGCCTTGTGATGGCTGTAAGTAATTCTATCTCTGGTACAAATACTCTTAATTTTGATGATGTTGTGGGTGTTCTCCTAAGCGAGGAAATACGAAGGAGAAGCACAGGAGAATCATTAAGTGTTGCATTGTCAGTGGAAACAAGAGGAAGGCCTAAGGAGAGGTTCAAAAACCAAAAGGGTCATGATCGCTCAAGGCGGAGCAAGTCACGCACAAAGTCAGTTCTTGAATGTTGGAACTGCGGCAAGAAGGGCCACGTCAAGAAGGATTGCTGGTCCAAGAAGAAGAAGGAGACTGAGTCTCAAGACAACAAGCCAACATCGGAGGCCAATGTGGCAGGTAAAGTAGAGCAAGATGCTCTAATTCTCTCATTAGACAATGTGTCTAATTCCTGGATAGTAGATTCTCGGGCTTCATTCCATGCGACACCACACAAGCAACATTTCCAAGATTACACCAAAGGTAATTTTGGGTATGTATACTTAGGAGATGATGAAGCTTGTGAGATTGTCGGCAAAGGTACAGTTTCTGTCAAAACTACTAACGAAAATGAATGGAAGCTTAAAGATGTTAGGCATGTTCCTTCTCTTCGCAAAAATTTGATCTCTACAGGACAATTGGACGATGAAGGTTACAACATTGCATTCGGAAACAAACAGTGGAAGATCTCAAAGGGATCTTTGGTGGTTGCCAAGGGAGAAAAGGTCGGTACACTTTACTTGTGTACTGTTAGCACGCAACCTTTAACTTGTGCAACAACTACAGAAGTTGACAGTGCGGTGTGGCACTATCGACTTGGGCATATGAGTGCCAAAGGAATGCAAAGCCTTCAAACAAAGAAGCTTCTACCAGGTTTGAAAGAAGTGGACTTAGAGTTCTGTGAAGATTGTGTTTATGGTAAACAAAAGAGGGTAAAATTTATAAAATCAGGAAATGAAAGAAAAAATAAAAAACTTGAGTTGGTTCATTCTGATGTTTAGGGTCCTACAAGTACACCATCACTTGGTGGCTCATTGTACTATGTAACATTCATAGATGATGCGACTAGAAAAACATGGGTTTATGTCATGAAGAATAAATCCTATGTATTTTCCATATTTCAAAGGTGGAAAGCCTTTGTGGAGAATGAAACAGGTACCAAGGTTAAATGCCTCAGATCCGACAAAGGAGGTGAATATTGCAGCCAAGCTATTGAAAGCTTTTGTGCTAGCAATGGCATTTGGAGGCAAAGGACAACCCCAAGGACACCTCAACAAAATGGGATTTCGGAAAGGATGAACAGGACAATCATGGAGCGAGCACGAAGCATGCGGCTACATGCTAGCCTACTGCTTGAGCTTTGGGCGGAAGCTGTAAGTATGTCTGTGTACTTAATCAGCCGGTCACCCTCAACGGCATTGGATGGGGGAGTTCCAGAAGAGGCATGGACAGGTAAACCGGTGAATTATGCATTTCTCAAAGTGTTTGGGTGTGAGGCTTTCATGCACATAGATAGAAGCCTAAGATCAAAGCTAGATGCAAAGTCCAAAAAGTGTTTCTTCATTGGCTATGGTAGGGATGTAATTTTTAACGAACAAAATATGTACAAAGATTACTTGGAAAGAAAACAAACAAAAGAAATAGGTGATGATGGAGCTTGAGGATAGTGAAGACTCAAGGACTGCAAACGGTGACAATGTGCAACAACGTCAGCCAAATGAGGAGCCTCAACCTATTCCCCGAAGATCTACAAGAGCAAGTAGACCTCCAGAAAGGTTTGTTCCTTCCTTCAACCATCTCTTGATCTCAGATTCTGGAGAGCCGGAATCATACAAAGAAGCTATGCAACATGATTCCAAAGAAGAATGGATGAATAGCATGCAAGTGGAGATGGACTCACTACATCGCAACCAAAAATGGGAGTTGGTTGAGTTGCCTAAAGGTAAGCGGGCACTTCAAAACAAATGGGTGTACAAGGTGAAGGAAGAAGAAGGTGAGAAGAAAAGGTACAAGTCTACGCTTGTGGTAAAAGGGTTTTCTCAAAAGAAAGGTATTGACTTCAATGAAATATTTTCTCATGTTGTAAAAATGAACGCAATTAGGCTTGTCTTAAGCCTTGTGGCTGCTCATGATCTAAATCTCGAGCAAATGGATGTAAATACGGCATTCCCTCACGGTGACTTAGAGGAGGAAATCTACATGCTTCAACCAAAGGGGTATGAAGTAAAAGGTAAGGAGAAAATGGTTTGCAGATTAAAGAAGAGCTTGTATGGTTTAAAGCAAGCACCAAGACAATGGTACTTGAAGTTTGATCGATGGATGTTGGATCATGGATTCACAAGATGCAACTCGGATCACTGCGTCTACACGAAGAATTTGGGAGATGGGGAATTCATCATCCTAATGTTATATGTTGATGACATGTTGATTGCAAGTGCTAACATGCAGGACATCAAAGACCTAAAAGAGGAGCTGTCTAAATCTTTTTCAATGAAAGATTTAGGTGCTGCAAAGAGGAAACTTGGTATGAGAATATCAAGGGATAGGACGAAGAAGACAATAAAGCTATCTCAAGAAGATTACATCAAGAAGGTACTAGAAAGGTTTGCAATGCAAAATGCAAAACCAGTTTCTACACCTTTGGCTGGTCACTTTAAACTAACAAAGGATATGTGTCCAAAGACACAAGAGGAGATAGCCTATATGTCTAAAGTTCCATATGCTGCAGCGGTAGGTTCTCTAATGTATGCTATGGTCTGGACAAGGCCAGACATTGCACATGCAGTGGAAATTGTGAGTAGGTTCATGGACAACCCATGTAAAGAGCATTGGCAAGCTGTGAAGTGGATACTTAGGTATCTAAAAGGGACAACAACAAATGCTTTGTATTTTGGAGGAATTGATATTTTTCTAGAAGGGTATGCTGATGCAGATATGGCAGGTGACAAAGATACATGAAGGAGCACTATTGGCTATGTGTTCATGGTTGGAGGAACAGTAGTAAGCTGGGCTTCAAAGCTCCAGAAAGTGGTTTCACTTTCTACCACGGAAGCAGAGTATGTAGCAATGACGGAGGCAAGCAAAGAAATTTTGTGGCTTCACAGATTCTTAGAAGAGCTTGGATTCAAACAAGACAATTGTGTCTTGTACAGTGATAGCCAAAGCGCTATCCATCTTGCAAAGAACTCAGCCTTTCATTCAAGGAAAAAGCACATTGAGGTGAGATATCACTTCATACGCACTCTTTTTGAAGAGGGACAGCTAAAGCTAGGAAAGGTGCATACAAGTAAAAATCCTGCAGACATGTTTACAAAGGTGGTCTACAAGGAGAAGTTGAGCTTTTGCTCATCTTCAATCGGCATTCAAAGATAAGAAGCCAGGATGGAAAGCAGTCATAGGTTTGGTTTTGAGATCAGTCTCCAAGTGGGAGATTGTTAAGTATGGAGCCTGATTTACCTTGTAATTTTCTGTGGTAAAAGCGCACATTTGTAAGGCCCCCATTATGAGGAGAAGCCATCGTGCATGAAGGAAAATCACTCACCGGAAACCAAAATTTTCACGGACAAAAATCACTCGCCGGAATATTCCGCCGGACGACGGCCGGAAAGTGGTCGAAAAACAACCGGTCGGTTGGCCGGTCGCCAGTAGTCAATGGCCGGTGGCCAGTGGCCAAATTCAAAAGCGGACTTGTCTTCTCAAGGGCGACCACACATGGGCAGATTGGAGGGTCCGATTTGGACTTATTCGCACAAGGGCGGCTACACATGGCTGCCTCTCATAAGAGGGCAGCCCTTTTGGCCTATAAAAGGAGGCCATTTCTACACACATTTCATAGTGTGAAGTTGATGCAACAAGGTGAGTGTGAGGTGGTGAGAGTGAAGCAAGACGGGAGCTCTATTAAGGGTTTAATCCCTTTGTAAACTACTTCTTCTTTTGAAGTGCTAAAGCCATTGAGTGGCTGCTTTCCCGTGGACGTAGCCCACATTGGGTGAACCACGTATATCGTTTGTACTCTCTCTCTCTCTCTCTCTCTCTCTCTCTCTCTCTCTCTCTCTCTCTCTCTCTCTCTCTCTCTCTCTCTCTCTCTCTCTCTCTCTACTCTATAATCTCTTGTGTGTGAAATCTATCTCTCTCCATTAAGTAATCTACTCAAAAATCTATTTAGCTACGTCTTATTTCCTAACAGCGACGCCACAAGGTCCGACGCCACGGGCGTCTACCTATCCATCACCTATCCCACCTTCTGTCCCAGATTCACGTCGGCACTCTTCTGGCAATCAGCCCCAGGGCAGCTCACGCGCTAGCGCCAGTCGATCTCGACGAGGGAGCGGAGCTAGTTGTTGTTTTTGGAGGGGGGGGGGTGGGGGGGGGAAGTACTACAGATTTTCCTCCACAGTCACCGCTCCCTGCTCCAGCAGAAGATGAGGACCATGACATGCCTTCACCAGATGCTCGCGGGTTATACTACCAGGTTCATAGAGGAGGTATGGTAGATCTCGGGACAGCACAGGGTAGGAGATTCCGCACACACGTCAACCAATTAATCCACTCCACATATATCAATTGTTTTCTCAAATTTGATCAGCAAGATCCCTACAACCTCACATATATAGAGACAACCATGCACATGTGTTTCTCCAACCCTGAGGGGCAACAATTCTCAAGGCAATGGTTGCAAGAGCATGTCAAAACATTTCTCAAGAACAAAAAATCTAGTGTGAGGAGAGCTACAAAGAAGACAATGGAGTCTACAGAGCATAGCTATCGGCCAATAAATGTCCATGATGTGGAGTGGGAGACAGCTATGGAAGAGAAAGAGGGCGAAAGGGCAACGGGTGCGAGGATGTATACGCGTCAAGTTGAGGCCAGATCCCATCAGACTCCTACGCATTATGGTTCGGAAGGAAAAACGGCTTGGAAAGACAAATATGTAAGTAAAAATATTAGTATTATTGTAAAAAATCTAATGTTTTTCATTTAATTAATTGGTTGCTATTTTTTGTCAGTATAACATTACCATGAGTCGCCCGACCAGAGATGTGCAGAGATATAGAGAGAACCATACCGAGTATCAAACTTGGTGTTGGTTGTTTGAAAATCAAATGATCTTTCGAGAGGAGTTCGAAAATGCGTGCAGAAGTCTGCAACATGTAAGTTTAATCTTATTTAAATTATCAAATTGTTGATTTTATATCAAATATTAAATAACAAAGTGTTAATTGTTTCTTTTTCTAGTTTTGCAGAGTCAGTTCCACGCGAAATGCCGCCATCTCCCCCATGAGCATCCTCTATTTTGTATACGTGGGCCCCGCTTGCCCTATCCCACATGACCATACTCTATTTTGTACACACGGGCTTTTTTTAACCTTCATGTAAATGCAATACCTATCATTTTTTGGCTCAATACCTTCCCCAATTGTAATTCCACTTATGTAAATGAAATTATCAATCTTTTTTTGGCTCAATGTATTGTCCAATTGTGATATTTTGTTGTAATTAATAATAATTTTGTAAAATATCTTAAATAAATAAAAAAATAGATGACCTTTTGGATGGTCCTGCAAAGGACAATCCAAATGGTCATCTGTTTTTTTATAATAAACCCGTCTACGGTAATGCTGGCGATAAAGACTGTGCAATAACTGTCGCGGGTATTTCTAGAGTAAATAACGCGGTAATAGACGTGGAAATATAGCCGCAGGCATTACGGTGTATGTTACCGCTAGACCATTACCGCAAGTGTTGCCGCAGTATTTTCCGCATACGGGAAATTTCATATTACAAATTTCTTTGTTTTTGTGCGGTAATGTGAGCGATAATACCGCGCATATGTTATAGTGTGTGACGTGGAGTTCAGTCAATTTTCTCTCAGTTTCGATGAAGTTCCTTCAAATACAGTTTGCAGTTCATTGTTGTATATGGTGGTTGGTGCAGTTCTTTGGTTCTTCATCATCAGACAGTCGATTTCTCAGTAGCTTTGGTCGTCCCATTCTTTGGACTTCACATATGAGCTTGGGAGATCGTGGCATGTGGTATATGATGAGAGGTGTAGGTTTTTGACTTTTTTGTTGAGGGTGGAGCACTTCAGAGTTGGAAAATGATCCAGGTACCAGTAGTTTATGCCTTTATCCTCGATTTTGATGCATTCTCTTGAGCAATCAGCAGCAATACCTTCTACTGATGCTAGTTGTGCGACTTGTAAATAAAGTTGAGTTGAGAAGATTCTTGCTAGAGCCAGATATACTTTCAATGGACAACATGTTACTTCTCAGACGGCTTTCGGGGATAGTATTTGTAGTAGGAAAAGTGTCTCGTGCTCTCTATAGTGTGTGCTCCTTAGTGCAATATGCATGAAACCTTACTCCAACAGAAAGAAAACATCACACAGCAGTGGAACAACAGCTCAAAGCACAATAGAAAACTCAGAACTCACTAGAACTCGACAGCTCATACAAGCATAAATGTCCGTCATGTGCTTGTGACATTGTAGTCCTGTTTACAGATCGCCCTCTACAAGACCACTCACCGTCTCCCTAAGAGAGAACACTGAAACTATAGAATAATTAGAGGAAATGTGAGCCAATTCATGTACCAAATTAATGAATGAATGTGGCAAGCCATCAAATCATCAACCTGGCATGAAAAAATGCAACCCAACCAGACTCAAGAAATTGATGTGTGGAGAAGATATTGAGTTTTGAGGAGAAAGGAACCAATGATAAAATGTAGATATTTGAGAAGATAATGAAGAAGTATGGGCAGCGTTGCCATATTGAGATAGGTTGCACAGATAGCAGAAATTGAAGAAGGCCGAAGCCTGTAACAAGATCCCAAAAAGCAAGAAAAAATGCAACCCAACCAGACTGAAGAAATTGATGTGTGGAGAAGATATTGAGTTTTGAGGAGGAAGGAACCAATGATAAAACGTAGATATTTGAAAAAGATAATGAAGAAGTATGGGCAGTGTTTCCACAATGAGATAGGTTGCATAGATAGCAGAAATTGAAGAAGGCCAAAGCCTGTAACAAGATCCCAGAAAGTCACAAAATCTAGCATAAAATCTAAATGCAGCAAGACTAGAAGGACGTTCATTGGCTACCAAGAGTGCTTTTTAAAGAGGAAAAATTCACAAATAAGCAAAAGGCAAATGTGGGGAGGGAGGGAGCGAGGGAGGGGTCTTAGTGATGGGTAGGGGCTAGAGAAAAGGAAGGGGTGGGTAGGGGCAATGGGTGAGGGGGATGGTTAGGTGGGTGTGTAGGGGCAATGGGTAGGAGCGAGGGGGTGCGTAGGGGAAAGTGGGTGAGGGGGTGGGGGTGAGTAGGGGCGGGGTGAGAAGGTTGGTAGGGGCGAGAGAGTTAGGGGGTGGGGGTGGGTAGGGACGAGATAAATGGAGAGAGTGGGTAGGGGTGAAGGAGAGAAGGCTTAGGGGTGGGTAGGGGCAAGAGATTGAGGGGAGGTGAGGAGAGGGGGTGGGCAAGGGTGAGGGTGAAGAGAGAGAGAGAGAGAGAGGTGGGCTAGGTAGGGTGGGAAAGTGGTGAATTTTGAAAACACATGGCCACGTCCATCAAGTGGCACTAGAAGCAACCTAGAATCGCTAGTGGAATCCTGCAATCCACCACAAGTAGAGAACCATTTTGTGATACAAGTGCAACTACACCAACAACAGGACTTTGACAGAATTCTCTTGTCACTAGAAAGCTTCGTCTAGCCACATCCATAGCTCTGCACCACCAGCCACTGGCCTAGCAGCATCGAGTGATCCCACATCCCTATACCCAGAAGAATATGTTGGGGGTTATCAGAGTCAACCAAGTTGACTACAAGTATTGGGTCTAGAGCTTGGCCTTCATTTACTAGGTCCAAAGAGCGCACAGCTGAAGATATTTTGGTAGGTCAACAGGGTACTATTTTTTGGAGGATAAAGACATCAAATGCTGGTGGTTGATCAATATTGAATTCTGCATATGCTTCTTGTAGATATCCTTGGGGAAGCGCGTTGAAGGGTACTTCAAGAGATACATAGGTGAGCTTTGCCTTGGTCGAATAGTCAAACACAAAGGAAGTTGAGGTTGTGCAAACTCGTACCAAGGAGAGTTCTTTCTTCTTCTATGGTTTATAGGCTTCCGAGCCCAAAGTCTTGTAATGTGGTAGCATTTGAATTATCAGCCTTGATGACCTCTGCACCTATTTCCTTGCTAGGCGGTATACTATAGCGAGGGACATTGAAAGATGGAATATTCTCATGCAAAGATTATATAGAGACCCCATAACAAGGCATAGACTTGGTAGCTTCCAACCACTCCAGCAGGTCTTCATTTGGCACGTCAGCTGGAGTAGGCTATTCCCGTGCAGGGTTGGATTCCATTGACAAAGAACTATGTTGCACTACTGGATCCATGCCTCCAAGTCAAATGAGTTTCATTAGGGAGCCACGAGTATGTATCCACATTGCGTCATTTCCCCAATCATGTAGTTCTTTAGTGTGCAGCAACCATGATCTACCGATAAGCGAATGAAATCCACCCTCAACCTGCAAAAGATGAACCACAACAAAATCCAAGCTAAAGGTGAAGTCTTGTACCTGTAGAGGCACCTTGTCCACTATCCCCAATGGGTAGACTATCCTTTGGTTGGCCAATGTAACTGTGAAAGGAGAACGTCGGGTAGTAGGTTGCAAACCTAAAGCGAACATAGTGAACTCAGGCATCATGTTGATGCCAGATCCACCATCCACTATCAGTCCTGAGAATTGTCGCCTCATAATGGACATGGTAAGACGAGGGCTTCTATAATCATGAGGGGAGCAGAGGGATAGGATATCACATAGGACTCGAATGGATGCATTGGAGGTGCCCGCCACTAAGACCTGCTTTGGGGTAAAGCGATTGAATAACGGCAAGGGCGACGCTTCAAAAAATCACATCTAGCTGTAGCATGTCATAAGAGAAATACTGGTTGGGGGAAGGTACAGTTCTTCAAGATAGTCTCTTATGCATGCTTTTATTTTTCTACTAGTGGTTTCTCTTGTACCTTGATCTGCTGTAGGGCCACTATTGCTTCCAAGAAAGATTCATCAATATCGGAGAGCGGAGATGAGGATCCTTGCTTGGCACTAAGAGATGGCTTGTCGACAACTGGAAGTGGGGTATCCACTGATGGGATAGTGGGTGGAAGAGTGGAACTTGTTGGAAGGCTGAGACCCAAGGATGTTCTTTGGGGGCCTGAGTGATGACACCAGTGGGCTCCCCTACATGCTTGAACTTGTCATTAGGGGCCACCACATGAGTAGAAGGTGACGATTGAGGGATGATGCTAATTGCTATCAAATCAATTTTAGGAAAAGTGAATTTAGGTTGGCTTGAAGACGTAGATGCACGTTGTTTTAGACAGTCCTTACTATAGTGATTCTGAGCCTCAGGGCATTGCTGGCAAGAGGACACCCTACTGGCAGAGGACGTTTGCTTTGGTAATGCCCATATTCCCCGCATCTGTAGCATAAAATGTGTTGATTGGATGGGCGAGTCAGAGGACGAGGCTGTCTTTGCTCCTACTACATGGAGGTGAAGGCTAAGGTGTAGAAGCTCTGAGTGGCTGAGGGAGCATTAGCATGATAAAATTTCTGAGATAGAAAATTTCTCTGCATACCTTGCATGGGGGTGTATTCAGCAAGGGTGGCATGCAGTTTGGATGGCCATAGGGGGAAACCATGTTGGATGCAAGTGCCAACCCTTGTTTAAGAGTAGGAGCAAGGCTTTGCTGTCTTTGCCGCAATCCCTTTAGGTTGTAGTAATCCTTGTCCTCATGTTAAGACTTTTCACAGAAGAGGCAATAAGCCAGAAGGGTGCATTTATGTGGAGGGTGCCCTGGAGAGCAACATGAGCTACACCAGACCACAGCCTTAGACTCGTGCTGAGCCTTGAGCTCTTCTAGCTCTCGCTTGAACTGGTCCAAAGGCTCATGATGCAGAGGCTTCTCCCGTCAAAGAGAGAAGGATTACTCCTCCTAAAGAGCTTGTTGTAACTTTAGTGCTTCTAGTTCCCTACGTAAAGAGGTCAAGGGGCCACATGGACTTCCAAGAGTAGTGAGGTAGTCTCTACCTAAGGAGGGTTGGTGAATAGCTTTCTTGCTCCTTCTATCCTAGTAGCAACAACAACAACTCCTCTAAAGTGGCTTCAAGTCGAAGACTCTCTCGAAGTTTTTCCTAAGAAGTCTTGTGAAGAGCCTTCTTTACCCACTTCTTGACCATGAATTCTCTTGGTTGCTGGGGAAGCATGGCAACCAGAAACTTTGTTCTTGTCATGAGTTCTACAAAAGTCTCATTTGGCCGGAGCACTAAGTTTGCCAACTCATCCAGAACCTTCTCGTAGAAGTCACTTCGTCTGAAAGCTTCACAGGATTGGTGTCTTGGTGCTGCCCAAGAAGTGAAGTGGTTCTCAGCAAACTGACTATACCGTTTATCGGCTAAGCCGTCCAAGGTTGACAGACAGAGCACGAGGTAGGCATCTTCTCTATTCAGACCACGACCCCTGTAGAGGGTTGTGGCTAAGGTGAACATAAAGTTTACGACTTTCAGAGGACTCTCCTAGAACGGTTGTCTGGATCCTCTATGGAGAGTCCTTTGAAAGTCAGAAACTTTATGCTCACCTTCGCCAGAATGCTTGTCAATTCCTCCATAAGCTGCCTGCTCAAGAGCGTGTCGCTCAAGAGCTTGGTATAACACGGTGGGTGAGAATTGTATTGAGAAAGGTGACTTGAGAGGTGAAGGACTGGTTGAGAGACTGGAGGTGGATGCGTGGGAGGGTAGGGATAACGGGGCTGGTGGACTTCTACTCCGCACGAAAGGTTGGCGCTTGCGATGGTAGTACTTCAGACGGATGAGTAGTGGGATTGGTCGATCTTTGGATTGCCTCGTATGTGTCATAAAGTAACAATAACCCCACCCAAGCTCTAGGCGCCGAGATCATTGAACTTGCTAGATTGTCTAGACCATTGGACCAGACCGGACTAGATCAGGCTAGACTCGGCTAGACCAATCCAGCTAGATAGGGACTAGAGAGACTAGACTAGCTAGACCAAGCTGGACGAGGCAAAGATGGACTAGACCAAGCTGGAGGCTAGACTCGGCTAGACCAATCCAGCTAGATATGGACGAGAGACACTAGACTAGCTAGACCAAGCTAGACAAGGCAAAGATGGACTAGACCAAGCTGGACTAGGGCGAAGTTGATCTAGATCAAGCTGGACCACACAAGCAGACTAGAGAGGCGAGGAGATGAACCCACTAGCTCCTCAACACGTAGGCTCAATGGAGTGGACTGCAACTTCAGTTGAGGTCCCACCGGGCGTGCCAAAAATGAGAGCACCTTTAGTAGGAAAAGTGTGTTGTGCTCTCTATAGTGGATGCTCCTCAGAAAGAAAACATCACACAACAATGGAACAACATCTCAAGCACAGTAATTGACGCAAAAATCACTACAACTTGACAACTCATAGAACCATATAGTCTCTGGCTGGCAGCACACTCAGCTCCAAGCCCAGGACTCATAGGTACAATAGGGGTGTCGAGGCTCCAATGTGTAGGAAGAGTGCAAGTGTGTGGTACTGGACTCAAACTCAAGACTCAAGATATCCGACCATAGATAGTGAATAATGATCCTGGAGTATCAGTGGAACCAACCACACATATGTATATCATAAAGACCTACCAACGTCTAGCAAAATATCCCAATCTAGCTAAGTCTATCCCCAAACTATGGTGGTGGTGATCTGGCCACGGTGTCAACGACTAGAGCACCATCCGTATCCCTGCCACGTTTCACTGACCAGGTGAGAATCCATCCAGTGTGAACTCAGGACCAACTAAAACTAAATGTTTGTTCTGTGCCAATGACACTGTAGCCCTACTACAGTATTGTGAGATGCAGCGAAATTGAAATGGTGAAAAGATCTGGACTTTACACTTCCATAAATCTTTACTTGTTTCCTTGCTTGAACGTGTGCTACTTAGCACGAATGATGGTTCCTTTAGAGAGATAGATGCCCACGATAGTTTATCAACATCTGTCAAAACGCTTCTACAATCCATTAATGCAAGAGGGTTCCAAAACTGGAAAACCAATCTAATGAACAGGTCTAGACATGCAGGTCCTGCCAAACAGGCTCACAAAATTGCTAGTACTAATCCTCCTGGGATTCTAGACATTCCTATATAGAGATAGGTGGAAAATTGGCTCTGAAAGTTGATGAAGCATGTCCACATGGTACACAAAACCATGTGCATGTGACATCCTCTCCTGCTTAAGGTGGGTACCGAACTCCATGCATGCCATAAGATGGTCTCGAATGAATGGCCTTCTTGATGATGTTCTCTTTGGCTACTTTTAAAAGAGAGGCTCCCCCTGGGTGATGTGAAAATGACAAGGATGGTGATGATACATCTATTCGCAAACATTGTACTACCTCCTGGATCAACGATGCCCTTGTTGGTTACCGGCCAGCCTTTGCTGCCCCAACTTGGATAGTGTGAACCAAACTGGAAACTGGATGGATGCTCTGTTACGAGGACGTGGTAATGACTAGTTACTATCACGAGGACGGCAACCGCTAACCTTAGTTTTTGGTTTCTTTCCAATGATTTTTGTTTGATTTTTGGGACCCTCTTGTTGAAGTTGCAAATGGCCGGACATTGTATGGCCAATGTGAAACGGCCGACAGCCAAGAGTTTCACCCGCATTCGGGAAGGGCAAGTCTCCACGAGATGGTCGAGCTGACCAGCACTGGAATCCGAGCAGTAAAAGGGTGTCTAGGCTCAGTTCAAAGTCATTTAGGACCCCTCGCTACACCTATAAGTCGGTGGATACTAGGAATTAACTCAAAAGGGGCATAAGGGACACTTGGCAGCCTGTGAGCCATTCTGCATGCCACATCAGCTCGGGGTGCCCATTTTGAGAGTAAAGGCTGATTTGGGGCTGCCTCTTCTTCATCAAGTGACTACAGAGTGTGGGTGAGTAGGGGGTGCAGGTCTCACAGCTCTAATGGAAAGCTCCCTTGTCTTATGTAGAGCCATGATTCCGCTCTCGTGCATCTCTCTCCCCCTTTGAATACAAAAACGTGATGCCTCGCTTGAGGGATTTTCATCTGTATGTACAATTGTGTGGGTTCATGCACGATTATCGAGGCAAGAGCCTCTTGCACAGGTACTGGATAATCTAGTTCCTAATCCCCCGCAGGTACAGGTGAATTCGAAGAGATTTCACGTGAGAAATCTCGTCCAATTCAAAGGGCAAGTAGCCCTATAGGTACAGGAGCTCGAGGACTTGCTACGGATGCGACCGGCTATCGAAATGGAGCCCAAAATAGGGAAATACAGCCTGCTGTGTATTTTTGCATGTTTAGGGTTTCGGCCATGAACGGTCCCTAATACCCCCAGGAGGTCCACGGATGTGAGGGGACCGCTTTACAGGTGATTTGGCGCATTTTCAGGGTAGAAAACAGAGAATTCAGCATGCGGCAGATTCTCGTCAGGTTTTGAAAAGTGTCCGTATGCGTCGGGAAAGTCATCTATTGCGTGGGGATACTGTCTGTGCAGTGTCCTAGTTCAGTTATGCTGATGAAATCGGGCTACAACAGGTCATTTTCAGCCCGGATTATGCGGGATAGCTCGTAGGAAATCATAGGTTTTATTCCCTCTATGAATACAATAACAAAATACCAAAAAGGGCGCTAGTCTTTGAGGCCAATAGGTGTCGGTGTCTGCTTGGTAGCGTTCTAGCTTCCAAGCCGTGTGTGTTTGAAGTATCAATTCCCGTTATAGGTATAGGTTTTCTTTTGCAAAGTTTCTCTGTGTCCTAAAGTCTAAAGTAAAGTTTGGGGTGAAAGACTACGTGTACCGCCCTTTGGGCCGGTTACATGGTTCCGTTGTCGGGACAGAATCACTTTTTCCTTAAGAAGTGAGCCTCGGTTGGTTTGGTGAAGACAGAGTACAGGAACGCGGGATTACACTATGGCCGACAAAGGGAAGGGTATAATGGAAGAGGGTTCCTCTTCGAAGGACAGACAGGAATTCCTACAGTGTTCCATGTTGGCGAGAGTTCACAGCCACGTCTATCTGTACCTCCTGTTGATGTGAATATTCCCCCAGTGCAGGGCTTTATGACTGAGCATTTTTTTTTCCCATCCAAAAAAAGATCCTTCTATTAGTTAATGAAGCTACCCATAGGGCTACAATGACCTCTACAAGAGAGGGCTACAAGAAACATGACGGGGAGACTCTCCCAATGAAAAAACAACATATGTACAATGAGGCTAAATCAACAGATGGGAGGAGGGAAGATCCACACAGGTGGACGGTAATGCCATCTGAGCACCCCAGGACGCCAGAGTCGAAGAAAAGCCTCTCTATGCTCCCTCATGCGATCGGAGCTGCCTGGAGTCTCTCGAACTGTCCTCTGAGAGTATGGATCAGCTCTAGCAAAAAATCCCGAACAGTCTCTGTTGGTGGTATAGGGCGAGCCTCGAAGATGCGAAAGCAGCGGGCCTGCCAGATGAACCAAAGTGTCACGCCGGAGATAGTAGGCTCCCAACACTCCTCTCTCACTGCACCACTCCTGTGGCGTAAGCTCTGTAGCAGGCTAGAGTGTAGGACGACCCCCTGCATCACTATCATCCTACTAGTGGAGGATAGCTCAAACTAAAGTGCCAGGCCCATGAGAGTGGACCAAGCAGTTGCCCCCCACGTGTACTGCCGAGCAGTGGAAAGAGCTGGCATCAACTGAAGAACACAAAACCAAACCTGTTGTGCCAGAGGACAGTCCCAAAGACAGTGCCGCTGACTCTCCACAAGATGGTCACAAGATGCACATGCTGCCGAGAGACCACTATGTACCAGCCAACTCCCAACTACTGTAGCTCAATGTGCAACCAGCCCCCACTGGAACAGCGTGACTCGCCTCGGCTGTCTAGAGTCCCACAACCTCTCCCATAAAGCTGCCAAGAACTCAGCTATGAGACCCTCCTCCTGCCAATGAGGTGCTGTAGAAGCACGAGCATCTCTCTGCGCTGCTAGTATGTGACGTCCCAATTGAAAAGTGTACTGAGAGAATGGGACACCTGGATGATCTTCTGAGGACAAGGGGTCCCTCCAAAACCACTCACCAGGATCCCACTACACTCGTGCCAGTGCACAACTCTCCCAAGCCCACAATCTCCAGTGGCCAGTCTTAAGAGTTGCTGGGTCAGGATCAATGACACAAGTCCTACCATAGATGCCCACCACTCGGATCCTCTGAAAACAGTACTCTGCCACCTGTGGGGCCTCTACTGCAACTCGGTGTAAGCGTCCCCCACCCTGTAGCTCAAAGAACAGGGAGGGTACAATCTTTGAGCAAGCTCGAACTGAGATGAGAACCTCCAGTTGCGTGAAGGCCCCCATCCATCTAGCGCTGCTGACTCAAGAGGTGTGAGCCACTCAGCAGGTAGTGCCTCTGAGATATCTTGACATATGCTCTGCACCCCTCTCATGCGTTGGATGTCCTGAAGCTCCTCTGACAAGCCTTAAAACTGAAGCCAATCACCTAAAGTGCGTGCTGAACCCTCTACCATGGGACCCCAGGAAACATGTGGCCTACTACCAACCAAGTGGCCTCTTTGAGTGCTAACCATGGGGTTCCAAACAAGGGGCTATCTCAGGTGCTCCTCCGTGCAAGTAGGATGTCGCTGCTCCAAGCCTCTCCGTAGCTGCTCCCAGGATCGGAGCAGACTCACAGTGAAGCGATCCTCCAGTCTCCTACTCAAGCCAACTCTGCACATCTCTGTAAAAATCTATCTAGTCGAAGGCGCCAAGGACCTCCAGCCTGAGGCACTCTAGCAGTAAGCCGTTGAAGCAAGGACTCCTTCCAGGGGTCCTCTTGTAACATTTAATGGCCTAAATAGCTTATGTGTAGCGGAAATTAGCATGAACATAGTGGGCATTTCATTAGAATAGATTCCTAATGAGAATTACAAGAGTGCTTGGGTGGAGAGAGCAACAAAAAGCATAACACCTAGTTAGATAGCATCGACAATACTTTCAAAAGAGAGAGAAATTAAGCTATTGACAACAGTTGAGGACCGGATTTTCATGGAGCCGGTCCCCCCTCCAAAAGGCTTTGTATTATGGTTTCTCCCATCAAGAGAGACATTGTACAATACAATTCTTTGTGTTCCTTCAAGACTAGCTAGTGCAATGAAGATGGAAACTTCATGCACTAAGCAAAACAATTAACAAACACAACTTGAATTATCCCCGTTCTCATACCCAAGACCTCACACACCTTCGAAGATGGTGAGAGCTAGCAGGGTATGAGAGTAGATTGAGAGGAAGAAGGAGTATCTTACGAGAAAGATGTACATCTCCTCACATAATCACTCATATGTAGCATAGCTTAGCTTAGTAATTAGCTTGGTAGAGGAGATGATCATGCATTGAAGCTTGGCTCTTGGTTGGATTTGCATCCACATGCCAAGAGAGTGTTGATGTAGGCTTCTATCTCACAAGCTTGGAGTAGGTGATGAGTTCTCCATTAAAACTTGGGAAGAGATAGTCTTCTCTTTCTTCACACATGAGCTTGTGTGAGTGTGAGTGATAATGCCTTGCAAAAATCAGCCCCCTCTCTCTCTTGGGCGAGCCCTCTTGCTAATTGCTCTTGCTGAAGCCTCATTGGCCCTCCCCAAGTCAAGCCAATTACAATTAAGCAGCATAAGTGATAGCCTTCTAACATGTGTCCCCCTTTCCCCTTTTGTGAGAGCTTTAGGTAATTAAATAATTAAACTAAACTCTCATTGGACCCCTTTGCCTCCCGGCCAATAGGAATCAGGCAAGCCATGGGGCTCTTGAATGCTCATTGGACCCCTTGGGAGACTGCCCAATAGTCTTCTAGGAGACTTAATTCTCATTGGTTTCTTTTATTAAATGTTTTCAAATTAATTAAACTAGATTTACTCTAGCTTAATTCTCATTGGTCCACTTCAAGGGTCATCCAATAGAAATTGGGCACACCTTGTGGGCATCTGGCCTAGGGAGCTGACGTGTGTCCCTCATTCCCTTTGTGTAAAGGGAGCCTGTGTGTGTGTGTGTGGCTTTCTCTCTCATCCCCTACCTTTAGGGCTCGCCCCCTCCCATGTAGGGATGTGCAAAGACTTTTAGGGCACACACAAAGCATCCAATTTTCCCTAGGGTTGACCTTTGGACACAACCTTTGAATTTTGGAACCTTAGCATTTTGGAAGTCTTGATGGGCTGAACCTTAGGGTCTTTTTAGCCCATTGTTGCACATGGCTCTTTTGCAGATGGCCCCCCCTTTGGATCCCTATTTTCCCTCCTTTGGATCCCTACTGTGGCCGGTCTGCTAACTTAACCAATATTCTAGCTTTTTCTCCCCTGGCCTTCCCCACATTAAATGATCAGTTTAATATGAGAAAATCATTTAGGAGAATTAGATATTGATTACTATGACACCTCTCCTGGAAGGAGTCCTCTAACAATGAACTTCCCTAAAAGGGCTCTACTCTGTTGTGCTTGATTATTCAAGTTCACGCACGTAATTGCACCATCTTGCCTTAACACTAGTTTAGTTTCATGACATAATAATGTTATTTCCTACATACTAACCATTCATTATGAGTATTTTAACAATGTTATGTGGCTAAGTTGCAAGTAAGCTTTTGTATGCAATGGTTATATCATTGAGGCAAATTTAAGGAAAAATGTTCTTTACAAGGCATAACTTTGCATGCATACTTTTGATTTTTGAAATTTAACAAAAAACATGTAAAACTTATAAATTATATTTTGACTCATTATATATGAAGCAATCGCAAAGTAATATACGGTATTATTGTGTAATTATGCAAAGATAAATATGAAGCTTTAAACTAAAAAAGTATGGATTTTGGTTTTTATTCATTTGCAAAATAAGTAAAATTTTAAATTTTTGTAGTACCACTAAAAACACTTTTTCAAAAGTCCAAATTTTGATATTATAATTATGTTAAATAAAAGAAAAGCCCTCTAAAAACCTAAGAATTATAATCTTAGACCTTTTATATTGCATTAGGTATAGAAATACTAAAAATCTTATATTGCAATCTCCATAGTGCTTCAAATAACGTCCCATAGTTGAAAGATACAATATTATATATGATCCAAAGTAATTTTTCTGGTAGTATACTATCATATTAAATCATGTATAAGAGGATTTTCCAAGCGCCTTCTTCATTTGGGTATACTATTATTTTGAATTAATATAAAAAAACACACTATAATCTCATATTTTGAAACCAACTAGTGTTAACTAGATGTAATCGTATCCCCAATCTTGGATCACTTTGAGTTGTCACATGAATGGGCAACCCAAGATGATGTCATAAGTGGATCTTTTTCAAAAATCTACTATGGCAAAGATATGCTCCTATTTTATGCTACACGAGGTGACAAAAATTTGTTTGAGCAACCTTAGCAGCTTTTTGATATAACCATCTACCAGTTGTAATTTCAATCTCGTTTTTTCTATGGTAGGTTTACCCCATTTTTTCCATATCTCTTTAGTTGTTATGGCTACCCCTGCTCCACTATCAAGTATGGCCATGGTGTTAACATCTCCATACTTAATAGGTAGCAAAGTCTTTCCATATTCTCCTTCACAATAATCATCGGCTTTGTTAATCAAAATTGGTTTTACATCTTTTTTCTCTCAAACTTCCACTTCTTTTGCCAAAAGCTGTGCCCAAATCGAAAGAGCTCCAAATTGAGAGGACTCATGAGCCCCCTCTAGACATCATTCACACCTCCAGCATAAGAAAAATAATATGAAAATATTCAAGGCAAGTGACAAAGACATGAAATTTGACCTCTACAATATATAGAAAGAAATCAAAATGGCACTAACCTTCAGTTGACAGTTTGAAGTATCCTTTGTAGAAGGAACTTTTGTTAAAATCCAAAACCCTGCTATATTAGCATGTATCACAAAGATACAACCAGTAATTGGTGAACAATCGAAAACATGGAACGGCGTCAAGAGAGAGTTTTACTGTCACACCACCACCCCCACCCCCCGAGCCCCGCGACTTTTAAAAGGACGCACAATAGGAATGGTAATGGCTCTCTCAAAAAAGAGCATGAGTCTGTGTCCGCTTATGTGGGTAGGTTTTGGAGGTGTCACTTCAAGTAACTTCTTTTGTAAAAATCTTCAATGAGGAGAAGATGCAAAAATTTGAATCTAGTCTCCAACCTACTCTTAAGAAAAGTATGAAAATTTACCCATACTATCACAAAATCAAAAGCATAAATCACTTTAGCACTTCAACGATGATGAATGAAAGGTGGAAAGCAAGGAGCCATCCATGTGTATGTTTGTGAGTAGGGGAGGACCAGTGTTTGAGAAAAATGTGTCTCATCTTTATATCGTTCCGCTTTCAATTTCAATAATGCCGATTGAGGGCAAGGGAAAAAGGAGAAATTCCACCCCAAAATAGAGAAAAACAATGTAGAAACCCTAAAAATAAACCTATTTTTTTAAAATTTCCTCTTGGAAAATTCAAGAAAAAGAATTTTGCCTGTTTGGAAAAATGATTTTTTGCCAAACATTGGGGAGAACCCATTAGTTTTAAGGGCAAAATGCCCCTCTAATTTGTGGAAATTGCCAAAATACCCCTCGAATGTCAAAAATTTCCAAAGTGCCCTTTTATCTATTTTTGTTGGAAAGTTCGATATCTTTTTATATTTATTCCTTTTAGATCCATTTTGGGAATTTATGGCAAAATATTGGGGAGTAAAGGGTGTGTTATCTGGTGATGGTAATATGACCAGCATGTCCGAAACGTGCCAAAACCACAGGATAGACTCCTAGATCACATATATCTGAGTTCGGTTGTGAGGGAAATACCAAAACATCTGTTTTCGGCCCAAAAACATAGCACAAACTTGTTGCTGTTACACTTGCTATAGTTTTGATCAGAATTTTAGAAAATGGACATCACCATTCCATCTGGAATTTGCCAAAACCCCACCTTAGACTCCTGGATCATATCTATCTGACTCCGTATGACAGAGATATGTAAAAAAACATTGTTTCGAGAGCCGAAAACAGTAAAAACGAGCCGCAACACTTCCTACTCGTGCTTCTTCTTCGTAAAATTCAGCAATGGCTTGCTACAAAATCTCTATACAAGATGGGATTCTCTTACACTGCACTCTATGTGCACACAATGTCGGTGTAGAAGCTTCCGTGTATACGAGCAAAATCGCTCGCAAACTTGTACTAGGCACACATTGCCAAGCTACTCCCTTCTCTTGAATCTACTACCATCAATATGCTTGTTGTTGCAAAGCCGTCGACTCGATTGTTGCACTACACCCACGCAAAACCAAATCTCTGACACCGCTTGTGAGAACGCTAGGTGCAAAAGTGTGCACGATGCGTGTGGAGTACGAGGGAGGAGAAGAGTAGAAGACACACTATGTGGGTGGAGAAAACTCCAAGAATATGGTAGTGACGAGCTCCTTATTCTTTGTGTATATGAAGAATAAGAAATGTGTATGTACACACAGTGGGCGGTCAAACACCGGACATCCGGCCCCGGGCAAAGGTGCAACACCTTTACCCCAACAACCTAAGTATGTCTTGCAAATTACATTTTAATTGGTTTGTCAATGAAGCATGTGTGGGATGAAAACTTTCTTTTGGGTGTGTGTGCATGTCTGTGTGTATTTGTAAACTATCATGTGCAAACACACCCTAGTGTATAGCAAGGTTGTTGAAAACACACTATTAGATCTTGCATATTCATTAGCATCCACTAAACATTGTACCACGACTTTCTTGTCTGCAACACAACATAACCTTACCTCAAGTCCATGAGACACAAAGAATTGTCCCAAATTTATGAAATTTTTCCTATTTTCCTAAATATGTGTTAGAGGATAAAAGCTTTGGTCTAGTGCTCCTACTTCCGCACTGCCAGGCTCTATAGCAGCGATGGAGGCCTATGTGGTAGTTGTTGCTTTTGCTTCAATGACTGGGCTCGATAGGATCGGCCACTCTCTGCCTTTTGTTAGGGCCTTCTAGCTTGCTCTTCCCTTTCAATTCTCCGTGCAATTGATGAACTAATTGGCATCCTTTCATGCACTAGAGGAATAGAGTGTACATCAGGGTTTTGTAAAGCGTCAAAAGAAATCAAGATTTTCCCCAAAGTTTGCTTGAGAAGTCCTCGCATTTGATCGCGAGTGAAAATTGCAATGTCAAATGATACTATGGGAATCATTGTTGCAATCACTCAAAGCAATGTTGTGTCAAAGTATTGACAAAATCATGAAAAATGAAAGGCTTTGCAAACCCAAAACATTGGCATAATTGCTTCTCTTCAAGACCATGTAGATAACAAGCAATAGCGTCAGTGGTGGATTTTTGATGCGCTCGTGATAACTTCATCTTTGACATGGCTATTAAAACAAATAAAGATATATTAACAAAAGATAAACAATTTAAACACGTTCAATATGCAAACATGTTCCCTAGTATCAATGTTTAATATTTAGACACATTAAGATGTAGATAACCTTAAATTAAAATATTTGTTGCACAAAATGTAATATATACAATTTTGAGCAAAATGTGATTCTTGAATAAGAAATTAGTATCAATAAATGTACTATCAATACTATCTCTAATGAATTGTGAGATAAAATTCTCAAACACATACCATTAGCAGATTACATCGCGTAAAAGCAATCCAACCGTGTGAGCTAATAGCTCTAACACAATAGTGGACACTACTATTTAATGATTGAAGGATTGAACTATCAATCTGATCACTATTGAAGTGTGAGAACCAAGTCTCAACACAATGCAATAGCCAACCCATTAAACAACACGTCTAGAAAAACCTACTTGTGAAAGAAGCTAGAAACATGTAGAGAGTATATATCTTTCCTCACATATTGTAAGTAGCAGGCAATGATGAAAAAGAGAAGTGAAGCTGTAGCTTAGCACTCACTATCTGTTGCTATTATCTAAGTGAGTTGGATATGTAAAACTAAATCATAGACAATATAGTGTAAATAAAATATACACATTAACACAAGTGGAGATGAAGAGAAAGGTAAACTTAACTCTTCAGCCTTCAATTGTGGCAATGTGTGTACTTTATTTACACTATAGTTTAGCTCTATGTCCCTATAGCAAACTAAAGTTGGTAGTGGCATTCTAGATATGTTCATATTTCTTGTCAACTTGTGAAGTATGAGAAAACTCTCAAACACAATACGAAGTGACAAACCCTACCCCATCTTTGAAGTGCAAAGAGGTAACCTCTACACATCATGAGTAGGATTCTACACTCCTTATAGCCCTCTCTAGAGTGTAATCGATAGGTCTACACAACCACGAGACAGAGTGCTAGTTTTGATCTATTCCATGAGTATGACTTGTAAGTCTACACAACCTCGAAATAGGTCTAAGTGCTTGCAAACTAATTATGTGTGCAAGGAAAACCTCTAGAACAACATGAAATAGTAAATAAAAAATGTTAGTGACAAAAGAAATGTTTGAGAAAGAATTTTACTTGCTTTGCAAGCTATGGTCACTCTAGTTGTCAACCTTAGTTTGAACATGATCATCCTTTGTAAAGAAGAGTTTTGTTGTACGTATTGTCAAGTGGCTTCTTAGCTCAGATCTATTATCAACTTTTCTCATGATTGGGTAATCAAAGTTCAATTCTAAAACTTGCAATGTGTTCCTTTTCTCTTGCTATTTCATTCAAGTGTAAGCATTTCAGCCATTATCCCTCATAATCCTAAAGGAAAAAAGTGGCCTATTTTTTAGTCTATCAACAGAACATTAAGTAGGAAAGCTTAATAGCACCATATCAACTAGGCATTCTGAGCCAGCAGATGGTCGACATCCCCTATATGGTTTTTTTTGCAACAAGGAACCAACAAGATACTAAATATATATGCTAATAGCTAGTAGGCATCATCTAATGCCCATCATCACCTTATGAGAAAGATGCCCCTATATTTGGTTAGATCATCTTAGTTAAAGATAAAAATTGCAAGTTATCAATAAAAAATTGCATGCTAATTTATACTGAATAAACCAGTAGGTTTTTTTTAGTGAAACAACATGTGAAAAGGAGTAAACCTACCATAGGGTATAATATTTCAAAGCCCAAAATTAGTTTACCAATGAGGATAAATCTCCACAAGTATTTTCATGTAGAAGTTTTCCTGACTGTCCCAATGTGGGGCTTATCAAAATAACTCAAAAAATTACACTAAATAGCTTAATAAGCTGACAACTTTGTCAAATGAAAAGTAAGCCCATGAGTAGCATAGTCAACTAAAATTTTGTGGGTAAATGAGCAATGGGAGGGAGCTAATATTGCTCAATCATCCCCGCTATTCTTACAATCCATATAAGATTTTGAAAAAAACTTGGTTTTCCACAGCTATCATATGGTCAACAGTCAACAGTTTAATAATCAATAGAGAGATTCAAGTTCCATGATTCTTAAGCTAGTAATGCATCAGTACCTCAACAATGGCAAAAATCATGGTAGCTATTCTATCACTAGGTATTTTAAGTGCTATCATTTCATTACGCATCATGGTTACATTGTTATCCCCAAAGAAAAGCACAGTACTTGATCAAATAGAGAAATGAAAAAATGCTCCATATTATCTAAGCAAACCAAGCAGGCAAACGGTGAGAAGTAATATCTAAAACTTTCCATTTAATCAAAACCAATGAGAAGGAGCTAGCAATTTTCTCAATCAATCTCCTGGAAGACATTGAAAAAGGCTAGTTTAACTGCTTACGCCAAGCAGAGTAATGTATTTTTTTTACATCATTAGTAATATAAAACCAATGCCATAGTTCAAAAAACCTTTTATTTATTGAAATAAACCAATTACGGCAAAGTGCAAACGTTACTTTAAAGATATGGCACCAACTTCAGAATAGGAGCCTTGCTTATTTATCACCATGGTGTAATGTTTAAGTGCAGGAAGCAGCACACACCTACAACCCACCAAAATTTGAGGTGCAACTGTAAAGTTGACAGGAAAACACAATGCTCACTCTATCTTTCCATGACACGCACACACCTATAAAGCAAGGCTAAGTGAGGGGAATGAGTCACCCTCACCTTTATATAGAAATTCCATCACTCGAATACAAATATAGACCCTTGCAGACTCTACTCATAAAATTCACACATAATTTGGGTGATGAGGTGGCGTCACACCATCACTATGCGAGCATGTATCTATGGCCAAGGTAAGAGAGAGAGAGAGAGAGAGAGAGAGAGAGAATAGGGGTGTTTGCAGAGCAATAAATAGGGACGATGAACCGCAGTACGCCAATCAATTGAGCTTGGGAGGAGAACCGTTCTAAAAGTGTGTACCCTCTGTGTACCCCAAGGTATTAGGGTGAATAACCCATTGAGTAAGCTTTAGGGGTATGTTCACACAACACTAAGTAATTAAAGGGGTGAGTTCCCACCAGCAAAAACTAAAAGGGTCATGTAGGATGAGTTCCATCTGGTGCATATAAGTAAGATATCCTAGGCCAACTGATAATATCATTAAATATAGTTTAAGGACAAGTTCCATGTGGTGCATACTTGCAAGACATTCTAGGCCAAAAATGTACAGGTTATATCAAACCAAGTCAAATCAACACCCACACTCTGCTTAACGCCAAGCTAATGTAAGAAGGTAATAGCCCTAAAGAAGAGTTTTAGTTTTTTAGATGGCTATTTGGAGGGTTTGAACAAAGCTAAGAATTGTAGTTTAACAATAAGAGATAAAGTCATAATTAGTATTTCAATTTAGAGGTACTGCAATTTAGAGGTTTGAGCCAAGAGTTTCCAAGTAAAGGATATGCCACTACTAAGCCACCATTTCCTCCTAAGCCATCCAATTATGCCAAGACTATTTGATAGCCCTAGTAGCTGCTCTAGAGGCTCATCTTGATTGTAAACAAGTGGATTTCACCGACATGGGTGATCATGGAGGTGATGACTAGGATGAACAAGGTGATGATGCAAAGAAGGAGAAGGATGCCTAGCAAGGACCACAATAGACCTAGTAGCAAAGTACCTCTTTTGAATCCACTCATCCAACATCAAGCAAACGTCAAGACAAAGGAAAGTAGTAGGCTACATAAGAAATCTGTGAGACAGGTATTGCTCAAAGGACAAGAGTAGAAGCAAGCACTAAGCTTGAAACAATAGCCAAAAGGGCACATCACTTAACAAAAGAGGAAATAGCAGAGATAAAAAAGAGAATTGCAGGAACAAAGGAAGAGCATAATTTATTAAAACACCATATTAGAGAGTTTGAGACTTTACAGCCAATTTGGGAATCACCAATGTCTTGAAGATTTGGCCATATGGACAAATCTCAAACTATTTTTAAAAATCAAAGAATTGCATAAGGTAGTACTTGAGATGGTCCTCCTAGTCATGCTCTCAAAACTTTGGCTAAGATTTGTCCATGTGGTCAAATCTTAAGATTGTTTTGAAAGTGGGAATTGGGAAATTCCCAAATTCACTAATATTGTTCACTGGAAGAAGACGATGGAATGGGAAATCTGGCTTCTCCATTTTGTCAATTTGTAGCTCCTTAAACAAAAAACCATCAACAACGAAGATTGGTATACCCGCTCTCTTCCTTTCCCTCTGATCAAATATGAATGTATTCAAAGAAAGGCCACCATTGAGTAGGAAATGCTAGATTCTCAACCACAAGAGAAGCATCCAAAATGGCGGATTCAAATGATGAGAGCACCAATTTCCAGTGAAAAGGATATTGCTTTCAATGCCCAAAGTGCAAATAGTAAACCATACAAAAGCAACATCGCAAGTGGTTGAACTACCCAGCTCTGCTAGGACCCAAGGACAAGGAAAGGCTACATGAAAAATACATGCTCAACACTCTACACACAACAGTCAAAATGTAAGAAGGACTTCCCGATCTATCTTGTCAAATGCTGAGAAAGATATGTAGAATGATGGATTCTTGTATCACCATGTATCATAAACCATGGATCTTAAAAACCCCATGGATGCCATTTTTGGAAGGAAACAAAGGATTACTTTTTTATCTTAGTCAACAGCCGGATAAAAGAATTTTGCATGGCTTCTTTGCACGGCTAATGTTCATGCTACCATATTTCATGAATACATTTGAAGAAGCATTTCATACATGGTTCTTCACATTGAACACAACCTTTTTGGGCTTGAATTCAATGACATCCAAGCACACTTTGTGAGCTATCATGCAATGGAACTCCTTTCAATTGACACAATGAAGCCGTTTGCTCCCAAAGACAGAGACTTAGCAACAGAATATTAAGAAGGGCTACAAGAGAAAGCACAGCGCTACTACAAAAGGCGACTATATATCCGCAACCAACCTTGATATTGACTCATGTCAAGGATGACATGAATTAGGAGGGGGGGAGTGTTGGAAGATTCCAACAAGGATTCCAATTTACTTCACAATTTATTTCATCATCCTTGTAATTTCAATTGATTGTGACATCTCTTCCCAAACCCGTATATGCTGCCAATATGTAATTTTGAAGCCAAAATTGTAATTTTTGATGTTATGACAAATATAGCTTTTGTACCATAAAACTCGGAGTTAGGGTATAAAAGGCAACATTGTAAGGTTTTTTGTACACAATCATTATTATGAATGAATGAGCAAATAAGGTTTTCTTGGTAGATTGTGTGTCTTATCCTCTCTACTGTGAATTTCAATTTCTCACACTGCACCACAGGATTGTTGCATCGGAATTCCAAGGGCACCATTGTATTTATCTCTTCAAGCTCAACTGTGAATACCTGCATTACAAGTTTTGTGCATAAACCAAGTATCAACTTCTACAACTATCTAGATGACATTTCTCTCTATCCAAGTGTTGTTTTGAGATTCCGTCAATTGCACTAGATTTGAGGCACTTAGGAGAACCTAGTAGGCAAGTTTCAAATCCGAAAAGTTGACCTGCAATAGACTTGCCACAGAAAATTGTATTTTGTCCTAGTGTTGTATTGCAACTCTAACAACTCAATTTCATCCTATATAATCTCAAAAATTTTCCTATTAAGTTTGGAGTCAGTTAGAGTGATTTTCTAGAGGATTTGCATGTGGTTAGGTGAGAGGATTGAATAATATAATTGGAGATTCCGATAGATAGAATGCACATCAAGTGTCAAAGTGGAGTGTGTTGTGTTCACACAAGAGACTGACAACCTCTTGGCATACCTTCGCCTGGTTGAGTCACTTTCATCTCAAAATTGACATTTTGTCTTGGTTTTGTCTCTTCCAGAGATGTGATAGGTGTTGACCCTTGTCGGACCCCGGACATACATGCTCTATGTATAGTGTCAGTTTCACCCTAGTGCAGGGGGCCTACACATTGACTACTAAATGATGCAGTCAGCTTGACGTGGGCCTCAGCTACAACTTAAGACTCTCTAGCATCTTCCCAAGCTATGTTGCACTAAAACTGAATCCAAGCAAGCGCCATCTCTTGGTTGACTAGAGTGCAATGGGCCTGCCATCCCATCTCCCAAGTCCACAAATTTGCACATACACTTCAGGTAAACTGTGAGCAAGTATTATCCTCTATTGCTTGGAGATCTATAACAAGTACTGGGTCTGCAAATTCTACCTCTGTATGGAATGAGGAACTCTCGGGTGGCCTCCTCAGTGCTCTCTGTCTAAATCGGTCTATGAGGATATCCCACTATCAAAATCACTCTTGTCTCACCTCCTCTGCCTATGTGCCCCTAGCCCCACTACACCCATAGACTTTGCCATCTGTAATTTTTCTCCTTTGGTACCCCATCCTCTAGAAACACTGCAATGATTGCCTGCATATCTGCCTCATCGCTCACCGCAAGTGGGTGGCAAGTGACAATGCCTATTATCTGGCCTCGGGGTGGGAAAAGATCGTCAATGTCCTGTTAGAAGTAAAGGATGATTGGGGGATCTAGCACACCCAGCAATCCAATGATTGCACACACATGCTATGGGTGAGACAATAAAGGTGTAAGTGGTGGCCACAACCCAAGGTGTAGAAGCCTCCACCTTCAAAAAAATCTATGCAAATGAAACACTTAGTGTGGTCTTCCAATGGAGCTTGTACGCCCACAAAATCTCCCACCTATCCAAACCCATGTTAGGCATGTAAGGGTATAATGCTATTGATAGATGTACTTTGTGTATGCTAGAAGAGCGGCTAAGGTAGGCATGCCAACATGCAAAGTGCTCTGCTGAAAAACTAGGCAATGTGTCGCTCAATGGTAGAGTCCTATAAGGCCTTCAAGTGCTATGCTCTGGTCACTCGTGTTAGCTCCTCTATATGGTTACAAATCTCCAAAGAGGGGCCAACCTACATCAAACACAAAAACATACAATTGGTAAATTGAATTTCAAAAAAGTATTTTGTAATTAAAAATACCATAGGTGAGTAAGTATACCTATGAAGTTGTGCTAGTAGCAGTGGGCACTACTAGCATCGAGTGTCTAGTCAATGGAGGTGGATCCATCATTGTCGTAGAGAAAGTAGCTTGTTGCGGGAAACCAAAAAGAAAATAGTAGTAAGCATAATGAATGGAAATCAAAACTATAGCAAAGCAAATTGTGGGAAGGACATCTATAATGTTTCACACGTAGCAACTACAGTACGGTCCTCTCTATGTGGGCTAGCAAGTAGTGCAATATGTAATGGTGTCTAGAAAAGTAAAAAATCAAAAAACTTGTCATTACCTACCACTCTATTAGCTAAATATTTTTAATTGAAGATCCTAGAATATACCTGAGAAGGGCCTCTTGGTTGTGCAAACCACTCGGTGAGGTGGTGAGTGTGTCGCCCATGGATCGGACCTCTTGCCCAAGCTGTGTGTCGAGTCCCTAGGCTAATCTGCAAGGAACCATTAGCTCTACCCAACATCGATAAGTTGGATGGCCTATGAACTCATCATCCCTGGGAGCCTTTGTTGCTAGTCCAGCCTCCCAAAATCATGTCCCCATCCTCATTGTCTATTGTAGTAGTCCATGTCTAGTCCAAGAACAAACTCTGTGCAAGTTGGTAAGCAACATATGTAGGCACCTCTAAATGGTGGGGCACGGCTCCATAGTACATCATGTACCACAAAAGGGCATGCTCTCTTATGCTAGGGTGGAGACAATTCTCTATGCAAAAGGGTTCTTGTGGAATTAAGGCTCCTGGCATGGGACAAAACAATATAAAGTGAGAGAGTGTATTGATGGCAAGGACTCCACCAAATGCCACATCAAGCCTATATGCCCAACATTATCTATGATCGCCCACTCCTAGAAGGCACATGGGTTGTGCATCGTGGGAAAAGTAGCCACGTTAGCCTCCAAGGCCTCTACCACACTCACCTAGATGTTGGGCAGGAAGGAAGAATGTGAACGTGTTATGTGCCATGAAACAACTCCTGCACCAAAGTGTGTATGTATGCTAGAGAGGGTGTAGGAATCGGAGGTGCCTCAGCCTATTTTGATGTTGTGGCTATTGTGGAGGAGCTAACTGATAGGGGGCCAATTCTCCCCACACACAAGAACCACCGATTCCGGGGGGCACACACCTCCACACTGCTCACACCACAAACTCAAGATGAGAGCGGGAGAAAGAGAAAGGGGGAAGGGAGAATTGGTACAAAAGAGGGCAATGTACTACTTGAACTTGATCAAAAATCTCTTTACATCAACACAAGTGCCACTCTATGGCCGGCTTGATGAAAAGCACCTCCTCAAGGTCCCTCAGACAACTTGGATTCCCAACTCAAAAAGAGTCCCCCATTTGATTAAAAAGTTTGCTTTATAGGGGGTTTCAACCCATTTTTTTTAAAACATTAATTTTATTGGCCCTTTTAGGTACTCCATTTGGAATCTTCTTGATGAGCTTTGCACCTCTTGGCTGACTCCACCTCCTCCTCTCTCATTCCTTGTCTCAAGATCTCAGGGGCACTAGCGCTAGCGCTACTGCTCACCCTTGCCTTCAATTAAGGGGGGGAGGGTGGGGGTAGGGGACCTTGTGTGGGATCAAGCCCTTAAGGGTGGCCATCCTGACCTGAAAACACATGGCAACACAGTCGTCCTCTACACTAACCATCATAGCATGCCCAACGGCGTCCGTCATCGCCGCTTCTTAGCTCTAATGTATCTACGATTCTATGTAAGGCACTCTTGGTCAATATTCTGATTACGAAAGACAAGCTTGTCCTAGTGGTGATATGTTCTTATATTTTTGTTGGTTATATTTTGGCTATTTGAGGATCCTCGTATGTTTAGATGTTCCTTGGCGATTATACTATAATATGTGATAAGGTCTCCCCAGTCTCAAAAAAATAAAAAATTATTTCAAAACAAATTAAGTGCATAAGTGAAGGGTGAGTTTAGGAAATGAAAAAACACATGAAGGTGGAAAGTCAAAAGACGAATGAATGTGGAAAGTGAAAAGACAAATGAAGATGAAAAATTAAAAGACCTTTTGTGTCCATATAAATAGTTACTTCTCTGCTCTTTCATTTTTCCTTTAGCATTTTCTTTTAAGTTCTCTTTAGCATTTTTTCCCTCTCTCTCTCTCTCTCTCTCTCTCTCTCTCTCTCAATGTTGTATTCATCTTTCTTAAATAATATTGTTGCAAATCTATGTGTTTCATCATTGCCCGTCATTAAGTGCTATAGATTAACGCATGGTTTTTTTTGTTTTTGAATGGAATCTTTAAATTAGGAGCACCTTTTTTTTTTTGAATCCATTAGGAGCACCATTAAATTAGTTTAATGTGATTATGCCTACCTAGTTGCAATAGAATGGTAATACCCTAGTTGACTTTTTTCTTTTTTTTACTATATGTTATTGGTCTTTTCTTGCTCTAAAATGGCTCTAGCTTTGGACTCATTTATACTTGACCAAAATTTTTAAAAAATTCTTTGTTCTTTAGTAAATCTATGCTATTATTTTTTGGCCTGCCCAAAGGGCAAAGGCTATAGAGATCACTTCTCTTTTTGCTGACTAAAATAGAAAAAAGGTTGAGTTGTATTTTTAAGCATTTTTTGACATGTCAAAAATGTTGATTGGTTGAAATAAGATAGTGGGTACTCATTGAAACGAATTGTGTAAATCTAATGATGGGCATGTTTTGAGTTTTGAAATATGAAATATGAAAAGATTTTGGGTTGCCGAATGCCTTTGGAAGCATGAAAGGATGACAACCTTACATACATGTTAAATGATAAAGCCTTAGAGGCTCCACAAATCCCAAGAGTCACCTTTTCATTTTGAGAATTTGGTTCACCCCTTGAAACTTGAGGTAATAAACTAAAGTTGTCGTTTTTGTTAGTTAAAACTTTATAGAAGGAATTTATTATTTGGGGCTTTAATCTTTAAAGATTTTTTTATCTTTTTTTTAAGATTTTAAAGCTAAGTTTAGAACTTAAAGATGTAGAACTTTTAAAGTAAGTCTCCGAATGACCCAATGAGGACCTAGAGTTTTTTTTTTAATTAGAAGGTAAAACTTTGAATTAAAGAAAGTGAAAATGTTACATGGATCCACAAGTAGGGAAAGGGTCACCCCGAGACGGTAGAGTCTTAGGACTTAAAATTTTAAAGCTTTTAAAGTAGGATTTATAACTTACGGATCTACAGTTTTAAATTTGTAAAAAAAGCTCTAGAGCTTAAAAATTTAAAGTTTTTAAAGTGGGGTGTAGAGCATAGGGATCTAAAGCTTAGGGTGTAGAGCTTAAGGGTGCTCTTTTAATTCAATTCTATGTGCACGCTTATGTTTTTTTTTTAAAAGCTTAGAGATGTAGTGATTTTAAAGTGTGATCTACCTTCAGATCAAGGTCTAAAATTGACGCCTACTTTTTTTGTCAAGAGTTATTTCGCCTACCAAAACAATCTCAAAATTGTCTGTCATTTTTTATATTTATATCTTTAAGTTAACGTTATATATGATCAATTATATAAATTGATTGCATTACACAAAGCATATGAAAGGGGGCTTGAAAAATTGGATATCAAAAAAAAAAATTTATCATGCCTGGCAGGCCTTGTGATTTTATCACTTGTTTGACTTGGTTATGGTTGAATCTCTCTTTTTAAACATTTTGACTCAAAATCAACATGCGATCTACTCCTTTTTTTAAAAAAATAATAAATTAACCTTTGAGTTGTGCCTTTGTGAAGTTTGTGGTCTTCACCGTGCTAGTATCCACCCTAGTTTTGATTTTATCTTCACTCATAGATGACATTAGTAATTGTCTTGTGACGACCTTAACGTGGATCTCTTTTACTTTTTTGGATAAATTCATTGGCATGATTGTGGAGGCATAAAGACATGACCTTGTAAAGTGATGACAAAAGTGGATCTCTATTTACCTACTACTACTCCGCTTTAATTGTTTAGCTGGAATCTTCGAAGATCCCTCAAGTCACTCCAGGAAGCCTAAGCTATTTACTGACTTTTTTGGCTCGCCAGCCCCGCCTCCCCCCTGCCCCCCAAACCAAAAATCCCCTCTCTGCTTGCTCGCACGGGACCCACCCTCTGCTTCTTCTGTGTAGGCTCTACATCCTCTATCGACGCGAGGAGGGGAAAAAAACACACACACACACACACACAACCTATCTCCACTCCTGCCAGATTCATTGCTCTACGTGCCATACCATCGTCTCAAGAGGAGATGATGCGATGCCTCGATTGTGTCAGAGACACAGAGAGAGAGAGAGAGAGAGAGAGAGAGAGAGAGAGACCTACGCCCCTCTCCTTTATGGCAGTCTCGCCATCGACAACCCCTTCCTCACCCTAGCCCTGCTATCCGCCGATCCCCCCTTGCACCACTAGACGACTTGCTCCCTACCATGTGCCTCCTCCCTTCGTCTTGCGCGCATCTCGTTTGCCTCCAACACAGTTGCCACTAGAGAGAGAGAGAGAGAGGGGGGGGGAGGCAAGAAAAAGAAGAAGAAGAAGAGAGTTTTAACGTCGCAAGAAACTATCCCAAGAGAGCTTAAATATCTAGAGGTATAACACGTGGAAAGGAAAGAGTTTTTGCCTTTATTTTTCCTCTTCAGCCCCAAGCAAGCCAAGGGATCTCTCCAGATTCCGTCCAATCCAAACATTTGGACTACTTATATACCTTTCTTGAAAAAATTTATTGACATAATTGTGAAGGCCTAAAGAAATTTTGATTGAGCTTTTTTTCCACTAGTCATTGATCACTAGTATGAGTAGGCCGAGCCAATTTTTGAAACGAAGGTGATTAAGGAGAATCTTGGTAAGATGCTTTGCAGTGTTAAGGAATGAAAGCAAAGGGAAGGGCCAAGTGTCAACCTTTCTCGTTCTCTCTCTCTCTCTGCCTCTCCCTCTCTTAATGTTGCATCTCCACAAGCGGCAATATTTTTGGCAGGTCATATTGTTCTCTGTCTTCTGTTGCTGCAGATCGCGCTCCTCTCTCTCTCTCTCTCTCTCTCTCTCTCTCTCTCTCACACACACACACACACACACACACACACACATTCGGTATTGTATTGGCTTCTCCGCTTGTCCGAGTGCCGATTGCAAATGAGAGAGCGGGCAAGATGGGCCCGTGATCGTGTGGCCTGTGTGTGTGTGTGTGTTGCTTGCCTGATGGAGGAGTAGCAGTGGGCGTGCAATAGAAGCGATAGTGGAGGTTGTCGACGGAAGGCATAGATGTTCAGAGCAGAAACGAGATGGGTTTGTTGTAGGACAGCGTAGTGCAAGCTAGGCTAAGAAAAAGAGCCACGATGCAGGCAATTGAATGGATGATGCAGACAAAAATCCTTGGGAGAAGGTTGGGGGAGGAGCAAGCGTACGATCTCAAAAGACACCTGCATGGGCCTTCTTTGCAAGAGCCAATCTTGAAGATCGTAGGCGGAGCGAGAAAGGCGAATGGTCTGTATGGAAGCGAGAGGGCGATGGTGAGGGTCGGGGTCGCGCATAAACAAGGGCTGGGTGAGGTGGCATGCGACTTTTGCCTTTGCACTATCCGTTGCAAAAGGAATCTTTGCTGCTAATAAATTAATGAGTTGAACGGAGACCCAAATATAATAGTGAGGCAAGTATATATAATGGAACTATCCCTTGGTGTCTTTTGGATCTCAATCACTTTTGCTCCTTTCTTTTTCTTATTTGTTTTGATAGGAATCTGTGGAGATACCTCAAAGTAAAGCTAATTGTTTTAGTTTGAATAGGAAGCAAGCGGGCCATGATGACAGGTATCATGCAAGGGGTGTGTCAAAGGTAGCGCAGGAGGGTGTGGGCAGGAGGGCAAGAACAACAGGTTGAACTCTCGCGACCAACAGGTCAATAGGCGAAGCAACGAGGCCATCACAGATTAGGCCGAACCAAGGAAGCCGGAGTGGTTTGACGACGACCGAACCAAGGGACAACCAAGCTGGGGAAGGAGCCTACAAGGCAAGTCTCCAACGAGACAGGTCGATTGTCGGCATGGAACGGAATACACAATGATAAGGGAGGGACATGGCGGGTCAGACAGTGGTCGCATCTTCCCAACCTAAAGGTGGGGTGTTTTACAAATAAATGGAAGGGAAATTATCGAAATACCCCTCAAATTTGTGAAAATTCTCAAAATGTCCCTAAAATTTTGAAAATTCCCAAAACATCCTTGTATTAGTTTTGGTTGGATTGTTCAGGATTTTTTGATGTTTATTCTTTTTCACAATTGAGATCCGTTTTTTAGTGCTTAATTTCCTCGTAGGAAGGCAATTTAATGAAGCAATCGATCTCCAAAGCCTGGATAACCAACTCAAATTCTAGTTTTATCATCTTGTATTGATGTCGTATTCTTATGAAACGCTACAATTTTTCTATCTTATTTTTGGGAATTCTGAGAAACTTGAAGGGCGTTTTGAGAATTTATAACAAAATAGTGTGGGTCACAGTCCTGTCGCGCAGCAAACCAACGTGGACGAAGGGGATGGAGGCGGTGGTACATATCCTGCAATGCAGGGCAAGGCCGCCACGGTGTTGTGCAGGAGACAGCAAGGGCAGGAGCAGACGGAAAAAAGGGTAGCTGAAGTTGCGTCTGACTCCAAGAGCGAGCAAAAATGAACAGACTCTCTCTCTCTCTCTCTCTCTCTCTCTCTCTCTCTCTCTCTCTCTCTCTCTCTCTCTCTCTCTCTCTCTCTCTCTCTCTCTGTGTGTGTGGGCGCGCGCGCGCGCAGGTGCGCAAGAACAGGACAGGTCTTTGTCTTTAGTTGGGACTTGACACGATGCACAGATTCGCCTTGAGTTAATGGAAATGAATGAGGTGAAAGGCATGCACGGAAATGGGCAGAGTCTCGCTCATGTAGCTAAAGAGGAATCGAGGGAATGGGTGGAGCAAGGGTGGATTGGATAGAGGCCAGAAGATGCATGCCTGTGTGATGGTCGCGAACAGCGCCGAGATCTCCATGGCGTCCCGTTTCGCAAGGGAGGGTTGGGTGACGTGGCATCGAACTTTTCTTTTCGGAGTTTCCGCTGGAGATGGAATCTTGCCTCCTAATTAATTAATGAAAGTCCATTGGACCCAAGGTATGACCCAGTCCTCTAGTAAACTAAGGCATCTGGACCAAGATTCGATTCTAGGAATATTAAGTTTTTTGATGAACTTATTAGAGTCGTAAACAGTATTGGGGGAAAATCATTTTTCCAAGCATGCAAAATTCCTTTCCTTGAATTTTCCAAGGGGAAATTTTAGAAAATTACATTGTTTTTGGGGTTTTTGCACTATTTTTCTCTATTTTGGGGCGGAATTTCTCCTTTTCCCCTTGCCCTCAATCGACATTTTGGAAATTGAAAACGGCACGATATTAAGCTGAGACACATTTTTCCCGAACGCTGGTCCTAAACATTTGGCCAACTATGCTATTTTGTCTTGCCTTTTGGGTTTCGGCTCGTATTCAAAACATAGATCTTTGGTTTTTATGAAATGTTCAAAAATTGGTGAGACTTTCTTAATAAATAGGGATGACTTGTGTTGCTACATATTTCATAGAAATGAATCTATGATCGTACTAAATTTATCTTATGATAATGAACACATGTTGACCTAATAAAGATTCAAAATTTGTGCATAAAATACTTTTGGCTAGAACTTATTTTTGAACTTTTGTTTGTAATGACACCTTTTTTAATCAAAACTGTTTGATAAGTCACATAAGAGAAAGCAAAAAAGAAATGTTTTCTAGAAAACAACAAAGAATGGCTTATTTAATTTGGATGATTTGATTTTTCCAAAGGGTTTTCCATGATTGCGATGATACTACTTTGAGAGTATGAAGCCGGTGTAGTTTCTTGTTGAATGTTTTGTAGAAAGTGTAAAAGCTTCTGGGAGAGTGCTTTTGTTTACTCAAAAAAATTTACCAATGCTTTTACTGCAAACATATTTTAAAAGCTGGGACTAACTTCTTAAAGGTTACTAGTATGTGACCCGCGCGTTGTCGCGGCTATATGTGCGTCAATTGAAGCAACCATTGTTCTCTTTCCCTTCAACACAAGGAGGGCAAATGTGGGCAAATGCCATGATTCTCATGTGAGCTTTTATAGCTCTTTAATACACTTGTGCCTCAACCACCACTATAACTACTTTCTAGCTGATAATATATGGCAACACACAAGGTCTAAGTGCTCTCCACATTCACATCAACCAAGCACAAATCTATATTTTGGATCAACACTATGTCTACCTTTTTGAGTGTAAGATCGAACAACTAATGAAGTGTTATTACTCTCCACATTCTTGTGGATAGACCAAGGACAAATCTCCTTCTAGTTGGTCATGCCAAGCTCCAACATAGTCCTCCTAATCATGGAAAGTTTGTCCCTCCTCCCCCACCCCCTTCTCTCTATCTATTTGTGTGTGTGTATGTGTGGAGTTCAAGAATTATCAGGTCAATTTGAGGTCTCTTGGGAATGAATTAAGTAATGGACTCCCTTTGCATGATGTCTTGTTTTAAAATCCTATGTTTCTCTCTAAGGAGGCAGTGAATTTGTGATTAGGCTAGAGACGCCCCCCTTACACAATTGATATGGATCCCTAGTGAGTGGTAGTGGCCCTCTAAATAGATTAATAGAGAGCTGGTATCCTTCTTTGGATATAGTGTTTGCATTGAATGACAAATTCTTTAGATGCATTAGCATCCTCTCTCACCATCCTTACCAATCAAGGCATTGGTCATGATAGAAACTCTCACATGCTTCACTCGTGTAGTTTTGGTCTTGCATTTGGGGCATCACAATCAACTAAGTTATCAACTACTATTTGTTGGAACTTAGGATGCATGTACCAGCCATGACTCAACATGCCAACATTACACCACATAGAAGAAGAAGAAACTTTGCCGTTGGTATGCACAACTGATTTGGTGAGTAGTGTGGTGTTTGCTTCTCAAAGGCAGTATTCATGATGGGTGTGTGACCTAGGGGTGATTGCATGGCTATAGAAACTGTCTCTATACGTGGGTAAATTTAAAAATTTATAGGTTGGATTGCACTCAATCTAGCTAGCATGTACACTTGCATCTACCAAGACTATCGCATGGATGTTGAGGTCGCATGGCTATAGAAAGTTTGTCTCTATACGTGGGTAAATTTAAAAATTTACAGGTTGGATTGCACTCAATCTAGCTAGCACGTACACTTGCATCTACCAAGACTATCGCATGGATGTTGAGATCTCTTGCAATTGACCATAAGCAATGTTAGTAATAAAAGGTACATATTGTTTTTTGTGTACATTTGGGCACCATTAAAATGTCAGGGCAATGAAAGCAGAAAAGTTCACTTAATCAATCGTTTCTCTTTGTAAGAGTTTGGGGCATCATGCTAAAAGAAAGGGTGTGCTACAAAACACACACACACACACACACACACACAAACATACGCACATGCATGTTCTTCTTTGAGAGAGCAGACTGTATTCAACCATTCACATGCTTGCCCTTACCCATATTTTATACCATAGCAGCCATTTGGCTTAGCTCCCACTCCCTTAAATGTGAGACAAAGCATTGAGGCACTACATGTAGGAGAGTCTCTTTTTGTATGCGAATTATATCCCTTAACAATTTGACAATGTGATCATCATACGCTACATGAGTGCTCACCTTTTGATCACATCAAACTTGCTTTACCTACATTTTAGTCCAAACCATGGCCTACATACCTTTCTCTCCTAGCCACCTCATGGATTCAACTTGTCAGTGACACCCTTATATCCATAGTCTTCAAGCATGTCACATGTTGTACTCGGTCCCATTGGTCAATTTGACCTTTAAAAATGACCTCTCTCTCTCTCTCTCTCTCTCTCTCTCTCTCTCTCTCTCTCTCTCTCTCGTTACCCTTTGAGGTCATTGTGTCCCCCTCTACTTGTATAAGTATGTGAGCATGCAAGCCCTTGAGTTCAAGAATCAACGTTCATCGGCTAAAAATTTTAGGTCTCTTGTGATCTTGTTCTTCTTCCTCTCTCTCTCTCTCTCTCTCTCTCTCTCTCTTCTCTCTCTCTCTCTCTCTCTCTCTCGCAGGATGCATGTCTATTTTGTAGTATTAAACTGAAGCATGTGAGAGGCGAAGAGCCTGGTCATGTGTACCAGCGAACCAGCTTTCTGCCCGGTCACGAGCCGGATCTTCTCTCTCTACGTATCTAATCATGGTAGTTAAGAGCCTCAAAATGGGTATATCCTTTCACATGGTTGACTTTTGAGGCCCTCTCGGTTAGTAAGAAACTGTTCAAGATCTGTCTCATCACTCAGTCAAATCAAGCATTTATCTTCGAAAAGCCACCAATTTTCTTGACTTGTAAACAAATCTAGAAGGCTATTTAGCCATTCCAAAGTGACCAGACTCTAAATGTAAGCAAAATGACATGGAGGTAGTCCTACAATGGAGCCACATGCATGGAGGTAGCCCTACAATAAGAGACCGAAGTCACCATTTCTAGGGGGAGGAAAATGGCCCACATCAGGTATGCAACACCAAGGAGGATCCAAATGAGCAAAGGATTGCTAACTCCAAGACCAAGGCCAATACCCTCGACTGACAATGATCAGCCTCCAATGCAATCACATCAGTGTTCTAGAAAAAATCATTTTCAAAATTGCTTCCTTTAATTTCCAACAGGAAATTTAGAAAATTAGGTTTATTTTGCAAGTTTTTACACTATTTTCTCTATTTTGGGATGGGATTTCTCCTTTTCCCCTTGCCCTCAACCGGCATTTTTTAAATTGAAAACGACATGATCTTAAGTTGAGACACATTTTTCCCAAACATTGAATGGAAGACCTGCCTTGCATGACCGTTGACATGAGCACTGTAGCAGTAGGCAATGCCACCTGTCCCCTTGCAGAACCCCTTTTTTCTTGCCTATGCAAGGAGTTCGAGATATGAAAACTTGGGAAAGCTAAAAAGCCTCGATGGTCACGTTGGAGCTCTCAACATTGTAGCATCCGCTGATGACTGGCCAAAAAAAGATGAAGAAAGTGTGGAGATGGATGTGGGACTCTCTCTCTCTCTCTCTCTCTCTCTCTCTCTCTCTCTCTCGCGTGGTGTGGAGGGCCATAGCTAGGCAAAAATGGAGCTGGTCAGGATCAAGGGTGGCGGACAGGCAGCGGTAGAGGAGTAGGTGGCTCAGCAATCGCTTGTGGTGAGTGGGACATTTATTAATTTCAGAGTCTTGCCGTCCTGGCTAGCAGAGGATTGAGGTTGTATAAAGGTGTTGATAGAGGAGACTACATGACTCCTATTGCAGAAACATTTGAGAAGTTGTACATGAAGTAAGTGGTGGGTTGTGTTCATGATAGAGTTTGGGGGGGGGGGGGGGGAGCATTCTTTGTCAAGCGCCAAGGCCAATCAATGGCACTCTCTCTCTCTTTCAAACAGAAATAAACATACGCACTCCTCAGCAGGACTAAATGGGACTGCCCCCCCCCCCCCCCCCCCC